>NC_132846.1:71812524-72114398 GCF_048164855.1 Canis lupus baileyi | reverse complement strand
TGGGCCTTGTCGCACTGCAGCCCCTGAGCGTGGCCTG
Source organism: Canis lupus baileyi (assembly GCF_048164855.1). Taxonomy (NCBI): domain Eukaryota; kingdom Metazoa; phylum Chordata; class Mammalia; order Carnivora; family Canidae; genus Canis; species Canis lupus. The sequence continues at coordinate 72,114,361 of NC_132846.1, read as the reverse complement.
GTCCAGACACCCAGCTCTGGGGAGGACTCGCTTTGTCAGGGAGCTGGGATTTCTGCGGCAGGAGGAGGACAGTCTGCAGGAAATGTCACAGATTCTCCTCCAGGTCTCACTGGGACATGTGACAGCCGCAGTCCTGGCCGTGCCAATTGGGAGGGGAGGTCTCTAGGCTGAGAGAGGCTGGGACACGGTGTTTACCGCAGCTTTGGAGCAGAAGGCACTAGAAATAGCTGGGGTCTTGCCCCTGGAACCCACCCCGCCTGGCCACCCGGCAGGTGGTGGGACAGGAATAGGCAGCCAGACCCCAGCCTGCAGGCATGGGGAGCCTCTACCTCACTGGGGGATGACCCAGGCTGTGGGACCCTAGATCCTTGAGCTGCAGGGGGAATGGGGAAGGGTCATCTGGCTCTTGCTCGAGGAACCCTATCCTGCTCGGGGCTGGGAAACAGGCCCAGTATAATGAAGAGACAGGCCCCACCATTTTGAGGGCCAGCCACCGTCCCTGAAGCCCCAAAGCAGTACCCTGGACTTCAGAGCCAGGGCAGGGGTACTGGTCTCTACATCAGTTCTGTAACACCCTTAACTCTTAGGGTGCAGTCTCCTCACCTGCACTCCAGGCACCATGAGTCTGACTTCCCAGGGTGACAGGCCTGGGGGTACCCAGAGCATGGGCAGCAGGGCCTGACACCCAGCTCGGGGTCAACAGAGAATCCATACACTGTGGCAGATGTTTCCAGGGCATCGGAGAAGGTGGATGAGAACTGGGCCATACGCAGAGGCGAGTCTGGGTGTGAGCGGTTCAGTCTCATGGCGCAGGGGGAGCAAAGACCAGGCCCCCCCAGGCACACCCTGTGCCCCTGCACAGCTGATAAGAATAGGCTGCTGCCTGATGGTTTTTCAGTCCAAACCTCCTTGGAAGTGGCATGTTCTGCAGGCTAAAAAGGTTCAGGCACCAAAATACGGCAGCCAGGGCGCCAGAGGTCTGGGTGGAGGGCTGAGCCACACTCTTTGACATCGACCTCATGTTTTCAAAATATCACACCTCGTGACTATTCCTGGCATGGCCTGAAGGGCACAGGGGTTTTGTGTCTGACTTCCTTTTTAATTGTAAGTGCAAGCAGCTGGTTCCTGGGCCTGGGGTCAGAGCACCAGGCACCTGGCGCCCTGGGAATTGGGTGCAGGTGGATGCAGGTGGGCAGCTGAGCCTGAGCACACACATCACCAGAAGGTACAGACTTGGGGTCAGGAGGATTCCACCCCTCCCCCCCAAGAAGCTGACTTGCAAGGGTAATTTAGGGTTTTGAGAGTGTGACCACGGCCCAGTTCTGGCCTCTGGACTGCCCTCCCTCCAGTGTCTGCATCCATTCAGCACCCTCTGTGGGCATCACAAACACTGGCCTTCCTGTGCTGGGCCGGGGCACACAGCCGGGCAGACAAGAAGCTCCTCACACCAGCAAAGCTGCCCGTAGGTGGAAGCACGGTCCCTGCCCTCTGGCTGTCAGTGAGGGCACTCCCTCTGCACCAGACCCTGGCTGGACAGTAAAGGCGCCGGGAGAGGAAGGAGGGGAGAGCCAGCACGACCTGCCCACAGTCCTGTGTGGTCTCCTCCCCTGCCCCCCTCCTCCAGCATCTTGACAGAGGGCAGGCCGGCTGCCAGAGCTGGAGCACCCTGGTCCTCGGCCGACTCTGGCCCCCACAACGCCACCCGCCTCTCTGCCCAGGTTTGGCAGCGCTGGCCAAACAAGCAACCCTTCCCTGCCTTGCCTGAAGGCCTTCTGAGCAGACCCCAGGCAGCACTTGTATTCTTTGTTGCTGTCATAAAGTCTGTTTGGGGCAGAGGGCTAAGAAATGGGCAGGCACCCCTTCTGTCAGGGACCCTAGGCTCCAGATCATTGTTGCCACCCACCTGACAGCTCCTTGCACGGTGCACAGAAAGCCCAAACAGGCCGTGGCTGGTTGGAGCCGAGAGCCTGTCCCTGCAGTGGCCTGGCCAGCCTCATGGGACCCTGCTCTCTCCCTCTCTATCCTTCCCCATGGCCTGAGGGCACAGGAGGAGGGCAGGACAGGCCCTGGGCAGCCTCCAGGGTTTCTACAGCCCCAGAATGTCCTGAGGAACAGGAAAGACTGCCCCTCTCCAGCCTTAGGACATCTTCCTTCCGTGGGGGACTCTGGCAGGGGGTCTAATGCCCCCTGGCTCCCCAAGCTCACCTGCTTTCCGGGAGGGAGGTGAGCTTCTGAGGCGTTCTCCTATGTCCCATCCACCACTTCCTCTGAAGCCTCACCTCTGGGAACCTGGACCCGACTTGTGAGTTCCTCTCTGCATGCCCAGGACATTCAAGCAGCAGACAGGAGGCCTCTCACAGACATACAGAGCACATGCCCACTGGAAGGGGGCCCCAGAGCAGGAGGTGGGGGGCAGCTGGAGCCTCACCAGTGGGCCTTCTCAGCGTCTGGGGACTGTCCCTCACAGTAGATGTCCCTTGAGAATGGACTGAGGACCAAGACTGGCATCTGCTTCTGGACTTCTCCTGGGTAAAGCTGGGGGGCTCAGATCCACCCAAAAGGGCTTCTTGGGGACTTTGCATGCCAAGCCTGCCAGGAAGTCCTGGAACAGTAATGACCCCAAAGTCATGGGGCTCCCTTCCCCAACAGCCCCACATGCACACAGGCCTTTGGTACCTCCACAAATTGCCTCTAGCACCTGGATGGAGCCCAGGGGCTCATTGGGCTCTCCCACCAGGCAGGCAGGTCCCTGGGGACCCGTGTTAACTGTGTGGCCCTCACTTCACCTCCCCTAGGAACCCCCCAGGAGGCAGCCTGAGGAATGGGGTGGGGACAGGCATGTCCCACAGCAACCCTGGAGGGGCCCTGTGCTGCTCACTGTTACCTAGGCAACTGGGAGGGCTCTTCCAGAGCCGGCTTTCCTCACCCGGACACAGGCTCCTCATCCTGCCTCGTCCAGGCTGTGGCCAGCCCACCGATGGGAGGGTGCTCCTTCCTCTGAGCCCCACAGTACTGACGGTCCCCGAGATGAGGGGCTCAGAGGCCTGGAGACAAGCCCGTCCTGACAGGTATTCAGCAGCAGGGAGGGAGTCCATAGACCCCCTGGACACAAGCTCTGGCTCACATCCTGTCCACGTCACTTCCTTGTGGCAGAGCTTGGGGCGAGTCTTTACATTCTCCAAACCCAACTCCTCAGCAAATGGGACAAACAGCCACTGAGGGAGGATGACACTACGTGGGGTGGCTTATGTGATGCCCAAGTGGACTCAGGGTCAGCTCAGGAAATGGAGCAGGAGCAGGCAACGGAAGAGCCAGGGACTGTGTGTTGGGCTGGGGAGGTGGCCGTGTCACGCTCCAGCGTCCAGGCTGAGTGGCAAGGGTGGGTGCAGCCTGCGGGGGGTGTCTGTGCCCAGAGCTGAGGCAGCGGTGTCCTTGTGGAAGTGCTTCCAGTTGTGATCTGGGGGCAGTTCCCGGCAGCAGGGCCTCCACCTGGTTCCCATGCCCCCAAGATTTCTGTGGGCTCCCCTCTCTCCCTGGGTCACAGGTTTCCCTCGCTGCTGTATCAGCGCTGGGACAGGTGAACTCTCCGAGCACAGTTTCAGATTTGCCTCCTGCCTTTTGAAGCTCTGTTACGAGGTGCATATCCATTTACGGTTGCTATGTCTTCCTGCTGAGCTGGCCCTTCTATCGTTACGAGCTGTTCCTCTTTGTCTCTAATAACATGCTTCCCCTTAAAGTCGGTGCTGTGTGATATTAGTATAATCTCCAGCTTTCCTAGACTTCCTGTTTGCAAGGCATAGCTTTTTCCAGACTTTTCCCAGATACGACCTATCTGCGCCTTTGTTAAGTATGCAGCAGAGTCACACCTTGCTTTTTATCCAGTCCGAAATGTTTAACTTTTAACTGGAGTGTTATTATATCTACACGGCCTTTTGGTTGCAGTTAAGTTAGATTTAGGTCTGCAGTTTTGCTCTTTGTCTCCCCTTTGTGGGTTCCTCTGTTCCCGCCTTCTTTTGTGTTAATACAATATTTTTTAATCTTTTGTAATTTTCCTATTGGATTTCCATCTGTATGTCTTTGCATATATTGTCCTTTGAAAGATTGCTCTAGAGATTAAAATACAAATTTTAACTTATTCCCATCTACGTGGAATTAGTTCTGGATTACTTAGGTAAAACACAGCGACAGGGCAGCCCTGGTGGCGCAGCGGTTTAGCGCGGCCTGCAGCCCAGGGCGTGATCCTGGAGACCCTGGATCGAGTCCCACATCGGGCTCCCTGCATGCAGCCTGCTTCTCCCTCTGTTTGTGTCTCTGCCTCCCTCTCTCTGTGTGTGTGTCTCTCATGAATAAATAAATAAAATCTTAAAAGAAAAAAAACAACAACAAAACACAGCGACAGTGCATTTCCATTCACCCCAGCCCACCCATACGGATATTGTCATCTAAAGGATGTTAATGTTATAAACACAGCAAATACAGTGTTATTACTTTTGCTTTCAACAATAATGTCTTTTAAAGAAGCTCTAGGAAGTAGAAGTTAATATATAGCTCATCGGTTTTCAGTGCTTGGCCTCAGCTCCAAATCTGCCCTTCTCTGCCTTGCGCCGTGAACCTGGAGCTGGCCCCTGTGACGCTTCCTTCCGCCTGCCCGAGCCACGCTAGGCTTTGCCAATAGAGGGCGCTAGAGGGCCGCCGCGAGGCCTCAGCCCAGCCTCGCTTCCCTCCCGGTCCCTGGGCTTTCCGTCCACCGGTGGCCGCAGGCAGCTCGCAGGAGCCCCGCGGGGGCTCGCTCTCCAGGGAGTCTCTTGGCCAACAGTGGGTCACTTCCTACGAGCCGGCCTCAGCCAGCACCTTCTGTCCTGTTTCTGCCACTGCTGGGCTGCGCGTTCCCTGGAGCTCGCATCTCAGCCTTAGGGGCACACATCCTCCTCCTAAGTTCTTAATTTATTCTCCCCAAGCCATAGAAGCAACAGCTCTTTTCTGCTTTTGCTATTTCTGTAATCCTTAAAGATCTCTTTTGTCCATTTTAGGAGTTAACCATCTCTTACCAACTTATAATTCTTTGTTAAAACTTCTCTGTTTGAATTTGGGTGGCTTCTGGCTTCCGGCTGGAACTGGAATGATCCATCTAGTCTCTTACATATTTACCAATTCCATGGGCGCCCATTCCGACCTGTCGTTCTGAGGTTATTTGGAGGCTATTTCCTTTTACCCTGACCATCTTCCTTTAGCATTTCTTACAGTGAAGACCTGCTTGGAACAAATTCTTTCAGTTTTTATTGAAAATTTCCTTCTTTTGCCTTCATTTTGAAGGTTTTGCTGGATATAGAGTTCTTGTTTGCCAGTTTTTCATTTTAGCACTTGGAGTGTGATGTTCCAAAGTCTTCTGTTGAGAAGTCAGCTGTTAATCATAGAACTGTTCCCCATCTACATAACCTGTTCTTTTTCTCTTGCTGCTTTCAAGATTTTTCTCACTCTGGTTTTCAGCAGTTGGACTTTGATGTTCCTAGGAGTAGTTTCCATTGTTTTCATGGAAATTCTTGAATCTATAATTTTAATGCTTTCCACAATATCCGAGGTAGTTTTTCTATTATTTCTTCAAATACATTACCTGTCCCGTTCTCCATGTCCTTTCTGACTCAGACACATGTTGGCTGCTTCATATTGTCCCACACATAGTTGAGGCTCTGTTCATTTTTCTTCCAATCTTTTATTCTCCATTTCTTGGATTGTTTAATTTCTGTTGCTCTAGAAGTTCACCAATTCTTCTGCCATCTCTAATCTGCTAGTCAGGCCATCTTAAAAAAAAAAAAACACAAAATTTTCATTTGTTTTCATACTGTTCAGCTCTAGAAATTCCATTTTTAATAGTTCTTAAAACTCTTTTAAGTTTCCATATCTGCCCAGTCATTAAAATAACGATCTCCTAATGATTGATGCATCCCTATAATAGATGTTTTGAAATTTTTGTCTGCTGAATCCAACAGCTGGGTTCACTTGGGAGTCAGTTTCTACTGACTCTTTTTCCTGATCACGAACCATACCTTCCTGATTCTTTGTATGTCTATTAATTTTTGGTTGAAGATTGGACATTTTGGATAATACATAATAGTGACTCTGGATTCTGTTGTGTTCTTATGATGGTTGTGTTATTGTCATAGCTTAAGAGGGCAGTAAAGTGCCTATGTTCATATTACAAGCAGTTAATATCTCTGCTCATTCCTTTCCGCTTCTAGCTCCAGGTTTTGTTACCTGAGTCAGTCAAGGATTTCAGTAAAATATATACATAGGAGCTCATTATCCCTGTGGCTCCCTTGCTTCTGAGGATTCCCTTCTAAATTCACAGCTTCTCTGCCAGCATCAGGTTATGCCCACTGGTCCCCCAAGGCAGTAAAGCTTCAGCTTTCTATCCCCCAAGCTATACATATTTGGGGAATGCATGCAGTTAAAAAGCAATAAACTCACAGATCTCATCTAGCTGCCTTTCTAGATTCCTCTCTGCTCTTCTGATCACCCTGGGGTTTGTAGCACACACATAAACTTGTGGTCAGCCAGGGACATGAGCACAGTTTATACATAGATTTTAGGTCTCATCCTCTCTGTGGTTCTCACTTCCAGAAATCTCCTGGGGTTTTCTGCTAGCCTTGAACTCTGTTTTCAGTTAGTTCAAGGTGATGGGGATGTGGTGTCCACTGCACTTCTCCACTTTGGCAGTGGGCATGGGGCAGTGGTCTCAGGGAAAGAGAAACATAAACTCAATTCTTACCCCTTTTGGTTGCAATTCTTTAGGAAGAATCCTCCTCCACTTTCTCTGTTTTTGGGTGTGTGAATCTGACTTCTCTAGGGACCTCGTAGAAGTAGAATCATATTTATCTTTTTTTGTGACTAGATTACCTCATGTAGTGTAATGTCATAGACTAAGTGTTGAAGTCCTCCAAAATTCATATTTTGAAACACAGCGCCCAGTGTAATGGCATTTGGAAGTGGAGCCTTTGGGAGGTGATTGGTTCATGAAGGTGAAGCCCTTGTAAATGAGATTAGCACTCACCCCAGAGAGCTCCCTTGCCCTTCCCACCATGTGAGGACACAGCGGAAAGATAGCCATGTAGCAACTGGAAGCAGAACTTCAGCAGACACTAAATCTGCTGGTACCTTGGACTTTCAGCCTCCGGAACTGTGAGGAATAAATTCCTGTTGTTTATAAGCTACTGAATTTGTGGCATTTTGTTATAGCAGCCTGAGTAGACTAAGACAGTCCTCAAGGTATATCCATGTTGTAATATATCTCAGATTCCCTTCCGTTTTTTTTTTTTTTAAGTTTTATTTGTTTAAGTAATCTCTACACCCGGTGTGGGGCTCGAGCTCACGACCTCAAGATTAAGAGTCATGTGCTCTTCCAACTGAGCCAGCCAGGTGCCCCAGATTCCCTTCCTTTTGAGGCTGAATAATATTCACTATATGGATAGACCACATTTTGTTTATATATTCATCTGTTGATGGATGTTTGGGTTGTTTCCACCTTTTGGCTGTGTGGATAATAGGGCTGCTATGAACATGGGTGTACAAATATTTCTTCAAGGTCCTGCCCTCCATTCTTTTGAGTATATTACAAGACATGGAATTGCTGGGTCATAGTTCTAATTTTATTTTGAGAAGCCCAATACCCTTTTCATGAGTCTTCTTTTTGCTTAAATTTGCTTAAATTCACCACTAGCAAAGGTGAGTCCTGACAGATGCTCATCTCTCACTCCAGCCTGTGGTGTGCTCAACAGAGTGGTGAGTCAGAGGACTGTGCACTGCCAGCTTCCCTGGAAAATAGAGCCAGAGGCAGAAGCTCACATGCCAACTCTTTATCAGGAAGTATAGTCCAAGGAAGCAGAAGTGAGGAGAAAAGGAACGAAGAAGAGCAAATAAAAGACGGAACATTACCGAACCAGCCACAGCTTCAGGACAAACTGATTTGCTCCATCTCATGGTACGTTTTCAGAGATGCCAGCAGCATCTCTGAAGAATCCAGGGTGCTAGGATGAGAGAATTCACAGGATGACCCTACTCTCCTCTTGGCTGGAGTTCACGGAGGGCATTGATACCTGTTGCAGTTCCAGGTTGCACAATTGTGGGTGCCGAGAAGACCCTATTGTGTTCTGTGCTTCGGAGCTAGAGGGTAGCCCTCAGGCTGGAGAGAAGGTGTACAGAGTCTGGGTGTGATGTGAAGCACTCCTGGGAGTGTGTTGAGCAGAAGCCCAGAGCAGCTGCTGCCGCACACCTCAATCCATGACCACAGGAATGGGACAAGGCAATGCAGGGGCCAGCAGGCAGGGCATGTAGGCAGGGCGAGGGTGGTGTGGGAGTCCAGTGGGGGTGGGCAATGGGGCGATGTCGGCCACAGGATACCCACTTTCAGTTAGAGGTTAATACGTTCTGGGGATCTAACGTCCAAGTATGCCTGGTGACTGTAGTTAACACCGTGTTGTATGCTTGAAATTTGTTAAGAGAGTAGTTCTTGTGAGTGAGGGATGTGTTAACTATTCTTATGGTTATGAGTCTTTGATTTTTATTTTAAATAAATATAAACACTTATCAAAAATTTTAAATGTCAATAGTACTACTGTTAAGAAATCCTGGCCTAGTGAAGGGGAAAGATAATTAAATACATTAAGTCCTGGGGTCTGGTGTCCAGGGCCCAGCCTCTAAGATGTGCTGCATGGGCACCAGAGCCAGGACAACTGAAGACAGCCGAGCACCCATGAAGCAGGACGGTTGTCTCCTTGCATCTTCTCCTCCTGGACACAAAGACCCTGTCCACTCCAGCACATAGGGTCTTGATCAGTATTGACATCTTAATAATATTAAGCCTTCCCCATGAACATGAGATACCTTTCCATTTATCTGTCTTATTTAATTTCTTGAGGTGGTAATGTTTTGTAGTCTTTAGAGTACAAGTCTTTTCCCTCCTTGGTCAAGTTAATTCCTAAGCATTTTATTCTTTTTTTATATATTTCTTTTAAAGATTTTATTTATTCATGAGAGACACAGAGAGAGAGAGAGGCAGAGACACAGGCAGAGGGAGAAGCAGGCTCCATGCAGGGAGCCCGATGTGGGACTCAATCCGGGGTCTCCAGGATCACACCCTGGGCTGCAGGCGGTGCTAAACCGCTGCGCCACCAGGGCTGCCCCAGCATTTTATTCTTTTTTATGCCATTGTGAATTGTTTCCTTAATTTCCTTTTCAGATGGATTGTTGTATAGGAAATGCAACTGATTTTTGTGTGTTGACTTTGTATCCTGCTACTTTACTGATTTACTAGTTCTAACAGTTTCTTTGTGGAATCTTTAGGACTTTCTACATAGAAGATCATATCATCTGTGAACAAAGATGGTTTTACTTCTATTCCAATTTGGATTACTTTTATTTCTTTTTCTCTCTTAAATTGCTCTGGCTAGGATGTTCGGTACCATGTTGAATAGAAATGACAAAAGCGTGCATCCCTACCTTCTCCTTGATCTTACAGAAAAGGCTTTCAGTACTGTGGGATTTTCATATATGGTTTCTATTGTGTTAATTTAGATTCCTTCTATCCCTAGTTTATTGAGTCTTTTTATCATGGAAAGGTGTTGGATTTTTTTCAGATGTTTCTTCTGCATTAAGATGATCATGTGGTTTTTGTCCTTTCACTCTGGTTTTATTTTTAGAGCGGGGGAAGGGCAGAGGGAGAGAGATAATCTTAGACAGGCTCCATACCCAGCATGGAGCCTGATATAGAGCTTGATCCCACGACCCTGAGATCATTATCTGAGCCAAAATCAAAAGTCAGACACTAAATCAACTGAACCACTCAGGCACCCTATTCACTCCAACGTCTTCATCTGTCATGTTTTTTTGGTTTTTTTTTTGTTTTTTTTAAATTTTTAAGTAGGCTTCATGCCCAGCATGGAGCCTAACGTGGGGCTTGAACTCATGACCCTGAGATCAAGAGTCGGACAGTTAACTGAGCCACCCAGGTGCTCCGTTCTTTCATTCTGTTAACGTGATGAATTACACTGATCGATTTTCATATGTTGAACCATCCTTACATTCCAGGAATAAACCCCACTTGGTCATGATGTATAATCCTTTTAACATGATGCTGAATACAGTTTGCTAATATTTTGTTGAGGATTTTTTAAAAAGTTTTATTTATTCATGAGAGACACAGAGGCAGAGACACAGGCAGAGGGAAGAGAAACAGGCTCCATGCAGGAAGGCTCTTGCAGGAGCCCAATGTGGGACTCGATGGGATCACGTCCTGAGCCGAAGGCAGATGATCAACCACTGAGCCACCCATGAGTCCCTTGTTGAGGATTTTTGCATCAATGTTCATAAGAGATATTGGTCAGTAGATATCTTGTAGTTTCTTTCAAAAGCTTTGGTCTCAGGGTGATGCTGGTCTCATAAAACAAATTAGGGGATGTTCCCTCAATTTTCTGGGAAAAGTTTGAAAAGTATTGTCAATTCTTTACTTTTTTATTTTTTAAAGATTTTATTTATTTATTCATGAGAGACACAGAAAGAGAGAGAGAGAGAGGCAGAGACACAGCAGAGGGAGAAGCAGGCTCCATGCAGGGAGCCCGACGTGGGACTCGATCCCGGGTCTCTAGATCAAGCCCTGGGCCGAAGGCGGCGCTAAACCACTGAGCCACCCGGGCTTGCCCTCAAATAAGATCTTTAAAAAAATTTTTTTAAATAAAAATAAATATATTTTTTAAGTGTACTGTTTAATTTCTACACTGGAAAACTGAATTTCCCAGTTTTCCTTCAGTTATTGAGGTCTATATCCTGTTGTGGTTGGAGAAGATACTTTGTATGTTATTTATCTTAAATCTCTTGAGACTTATTTGTGCTAACTTATGGTCCATCCTGGAGAATTGCCCATTGTGCACTTGAGAAGATGTGTGGTGGTGTTTGTTGAGTGCGGTGCTGTGTGTGTGTGTGTCGGATCTGGTCAGTTTATTGTGTTGTTCAAATCCTGTTTCCTTATCTTCTCTTTGGTTGTTCTATCCGTTGGGAGTAGGGTATAAGTATTATTATTATTATTATTTTAGGACTATCAGTTCTTTCAATTTGATGATTTTTGCTTCCTACATATTGATGATCTGTTATTAGATGTGTAAATGTCAATAATTGCTTTTTATCGAGGCCCCTGGGTGGCTTAGTTGGTTAAGTATCCAATTCGTTTTTTTTTTTTTTTTAAGATTTTATTTATTTATTCATAGAGACACACACAGAGAGGCAGAGACACAGGCAGAGGGAGAAGCAGGCACCATGCAGAGCCTGACATGGGACTCGATCCAGGGTCTCCAGGATCACGCCCCAGGCTGCAGCGCTATAAACCGCTGCGCCACCAGGGCTGCCCAAGTATCCAATTCTTTATGCTTAGCTCATGATCTCAGGGTCATGAGATTGAGCCCCATGTCAGGCCCTGTTAGGTTGTGAACCCAGCTTGGCATTTTTCTCTCCCTTCCCTTCACCCCGCTCGCACTTGCTCTCCCCCACTCCCCGCAAAAAAAAAAAAAAAAAAAAAAAAGAAAAGATAAAAGAAAAAAAAATACAATAGCTTTTCCTCCTGGCTGTTTTGAACCTTTTATTAATATATCATGTACTTCTTTGTCTCTTAACAAATCTTATTTATTTATTTATTTTAACAATTTTTTTAAAATTTTTATTTATTTATGATAGTCTCACAGAGAGAGAGAGAGGCAGAGACATAGGCAGAGGGAGAAGCAGGCTCCATGCACCGGGAGCCCGACGTGGGATTCGATCCTGGGTCTTCCAGGATCGCGCCCTGGGCCAAAGGCAGGCACCAAACCGCTGCGCCACCCAGCGATCCCCCTTTTTTTTTTTTTTTTTTTAATTTAAAGTCTGTTTTTTCCTGGGGTGCCTGGCTGGGTCAGTTGGTAGAGCATGCAACTCTTCATCTCAGGGTTGTGAGTTTGAGTCCCACATTGGGTGTAGAGATTACTTAAAAATAAAATCTTTTTTTTAAAACATTTTATTTATTTATTTATGATAGAGAGCGCGCGCGCATGCAAGGCAGAGACACAGGCAGAGGGAGAAGCAGGCTCCCTGCCAGGAGCCTGACACAGGACTTGATCCCAGGACTCCAGGATTGCGCCCTGGGCCAAAGGCAGACGCCAAACCACTGAGCCACCCAGGGATCCCCCCAAAATCTTTTTTTTTTTTTTTAAATAAAAGTAAAGTATATTTTGTCTGAGCACAGCCACCCTGCTCTGTTGTGGTTACTATTTGCACGGATGATCTTTTTCTTTCTTTTTTTTTTAAGGCTTTATTTATGTATTTGACAGAGAGAGAGAGCACCAGCAGGGGGGAGCACTGGGGGTGGTGGTGGTGGTGGTGGTGGTGAAGCGGGCTGAGCAGGGAGCTCCATGTGGGGAGCAGGGAGCTCCATGTGGGGCTCAATCCCAGGGCCCTGGGTCATGACCCGAGTTGAAGGCAGGTGCTCGACCGCGGAGCCCCCCAGGTGTCCCAATAAACAAATCTTTTAAAAAAAATCAAATCCGGGATCCCTGGGTGGCGCAGTGGTTTGGCGCCTGCCTTTGGCCCAGGGCGCGATCCTGGAGACCCGGGATCGAATCCCACGTCGGGCTCCCGGTGCATGGAGCCTGCTTCTCCCTCTGCCTGTGTCTCTGCCTCTCTCTCTCTCTCTCTCTCTCTCTCTGTGACTATCATAAATAAATAAAAATTAAAAAAAATTGTTTTTAAAAATCAAATCCATTTTGCCAACCTGTGTCTTTTGACTGGAGAGTTGACTCCCTCCCACGTGGGCAGTCCAGGGCAAGGAAGGACTGACCTCTGGCATCTTGTTCCCCATTTTCTGTATCTCCTACAGGTGACCGTTCTTCATTTCCTATGCTACTGTCTTCTTTTGCATTTACTTGATTTTTTTTTTTTTTTTGTGGTGGAATATATTCCCCCTCATTTCTTAGTACGTTTTCTTTGAATTTAGACCACCTTAGCTTCAATAACATGCAAGAACCCAGCTCCTTGGCAGCTGCCCTGACCTCTTTCGGTTCTTAGTGTCACATAGACACTATGTGTGTACTTTACACGTGTGTGTCCAAAAGTTTAAGCCAGTAATTGTTTTTCTTTTAACCTATGGGTCTTCTAAATTATTCAGAAAAAAAAAATAGAAAGTGAAGCCACAATAATATTAGCTTTTAGACTTTTTAAGATGGTAGTTTGTTAAATCATGGAGAAGACAAAAAGTGGAGCAACAAACCAGTGTCATTTACTATGAGTAAGAGTAGCTTTTATAGTGGCCTGTGCATTTGCCTTTGCTGAGGTCTTCGCTTCGTCGCAGGGCTTCGCCTTGCCGCCCAGTGCCCTGCCATTCATCCCCTTGAGGACTTCGTGCAGGGCAGGTCCGCCGGCAACAGACTCCTTCAGCTTTTGGTTTGCTGGTCTTCCTTTCTCCACAGCTTTCCCGGCGTAGGGCTGCTTTAGCCCTCTGATACGCTGGCCCCTGCCTTCCGCGGGGAAACGGGCTTGTGTTACGGAGGCTCCCTCCTATGTGGTGACTTGCTTCTCTCCTGTTGCTTTCAAGACTCTCTTTGGCCTTGGACAGCTTAGTTATGACGTGTCTGCGTGAGGGTCCCTGAGTTCATCTTATTTGGGGTTCGTTGAGTTTCCTGGGTGTTTATATTTGCATCTCTCCTAAAACTTGGGGAGATTTCTGGCTGTTACTTCCTCAGATAACCTGTCCCTGGCCTCTTTTCCTCCTGAGACTCCCACCGTCTGTACCTTGTTCATCTGATGGTCCCCTAGGCTCTGCTCCCTTCCATCAGGCTTTATTCTTTCTTTCTTTTTTTTTTTTTTTTTTTAGGATTATTTATTTATTTATTCATGATAGACATGGGAGAGAGAGGCAGAGACACAGGCAGAGGGAGAAGCAGGCTCCAGGCAAGGAGCCCAATGTGGGACTCGATCCCGGGACTCCAGTATTGCACCCTGGGCCAAAGGCAGGCGCTAAACCGCTGAGCCACCCAGGGATCCCCGGCTTTATTCTTTTTGACCTCAGACTTGGCTGTTTCAATATATCCCATCTTTGAATTTGTTGATTCTTCTGCGTGCTTCACCTGCTGCTGAATCCCTCCAGTAAATTCTTCGCTTCTGGTATTGTACCTCCAGCTTTGGACTTCGCTCCCCTCGTGAGTGTTTCCTCTCCCTACTGCGGTTCCTGTTTGAGTGATACCTTGTTTTCTGGACTTTTCCCTCATCCTCCTTCAGTTCCCTGAGTATCTTTAAAATGTCTTAACCTCCTCGTCTTGTAGGTCCGCCATCTGGTCTTCCTCAGGGACGGTTTCCCTTGGCCTAGGGTTTCCTCTGAATGGACCATTTCTTTCTATGCCTTGTGTTTTGTTCTTGCTGAAAACTGGACAGTTGAATAATAATGTAGTAACTGGTGATGGGGGCTCGGCTTCCTCGACCTTTGCCACTGTTGTTATTTTGTTATGGTTGTGGGCCTCCTCGTGCCAGGGACCAGCCTCAGTATAACCTGAAGGCTTCCTTGGACATTTCCCGGGCCCGCATCTCCCCTTGGGCAGGTGCAGTGACTTTCTCATGTCCTCCACATGTGCATTTGCTTTTGAATAGGTCCTGGTCTCCAATGTCTGGATCCCAAGGGGAAAAAGAGGAAGGTGGGGGTGGGTAAGAAAGACATTGGCTACTAAGTCCCCTGGAGGCTGCTTCAGCTCCGGGGGAGGGGCCTGCAGCAATAAAGCCCACCTGCCTCCGTGTCTACTCCTCTGCATGAAGACACAGATCCAGATCTTTGGAGGACAGGCTTCCTGCTGCCCCAGGCAGCTCCAGGAACGGGCACACGGCCGCCGGCCATGGGCTGGGTATCTGCTATAGTGCCGCGAGCTGAGACTGATGGACTGTCATCACCGTTTATCGTCCAAGACTTGCCCTGGGAATTGCAAGGCTTCAGTAGGCTCCAGATTTCCAAAATAATGACGTCAGGCAGATTCTGCTGGTGCAGTTGATGTCCAGGTGGAGACGCAGATCCTGCTGCTTCTACTCTGCTCAGTCCTCTGAGGACCGTTGACATTGGTGGTAGGTTCCGGGTCAGCCTGAAGCGTTCCCAAGCTCTCTCCTGCCATCCCGTCTACTTGATGGTTTTGGCAGCCACTGATGATCTCTGATTAGGTCCGTGATTTCGTAGCAGACTGTGAATTAGTAATTTTCATGTCCTTCTGCGTGGATTAGCTGCAATCCTCCTGTAAGGAATGTTTGCCCCCGGTGATTGGAGTGTCCTGAAATAGTCTGGGTAGGAAATGAGTACATGTGGTCTCTCTGGGCTCCAGGCGTGATCCCCGGGTGGTGTATTATCATCATGAACTTTTGGATTCTTCTCTTGGCTGCGTGTCAATCAGTCATTTTGCTTTGATGGCAAACTGGTCCGTGGGAGGCCAGTGGGAGGCCTTTTATGTTGGTCTCCATGTCCTCTGGATACCCCATTATTTTCTGGGTGCCTCTTTGGGCCCTGGCACAAGGCCCTCAGGCTCTCCTTGTACACTTCCTCCCATATCTGAAACCAGTCACTCCTCCAGAGATCCCTGTTCCTTTTATTGGGAAATGGCTTTCAGAGACCACACGCTGGGCTGGGAGGTGGGGGGGATGGAAGATGGGGCAGCTCCGCGTGCTAGCCGAGGCCATGCTGCACTGGCCTTGGCCTTCACGCCCCACACCCAGGGCTGCCCTCCCACTGCTGGGAGCCTTGGAGCCATTTGGCAGCTAACCCGTTAAGTGCTAAAGTCGGGCTTGTGGTGGATTATGCTCCGTCTCCTGACAAGGCCTTCCCGATGCCACGCAGGGAAGGAGGTTCTGGGCAGAGATGTGACGGGCCAGTGGTTACCTCCTGGTCCGTCCCAGCCTAGCCAACTAATCCAATCACAGGAAGCCTGTGGTTATCTTGGTTGTGTGGGTGTCCCTCTCTTTGTCTCCCTGGCAGTGCTCGGGGACAGGGGCCTCACCTGCCTTGCTCGGTCACTCTCCCGGCGCCACACTGCGCGGGCCCGGAAATACCCGCTGACAACCAAGTGAACCCAGCGCTGTTTCCTTTTACCTCGACTCCCAAAGACTGAATGACTCCGCCAACCTCATGCAGTAGGGGCTGGGCCTCGGGCTCAGGCTGGCTGCCTCTACGGCAGCCCCAGCTCCACTCCCCACCCTGTGCTGGGTCCCAGGGGTGCCCGAGGGCTGTGCAGAGCATGCTGGCCCTTGGCCCTTTGCTTGAACAGGCCTATAGGGACATGGGACCTGCTGGCTGCTCCCAGAAAGACTGGGACATCCCCAGCCCCCTCCTGCCCTGCAGCCCCAGCCCAGGTTAGCAGGGGAAATGCCTGTCATTTAGTCCGGGAGGCAGCTGGTAGCCACCTCCCCACCAGGTCACCCAAAGAAAGAGGAAGTGCCCCCTTCTTCCCAGGGAGGGAAGAGAAGGCAGAGGAACGAAAGCTTACCTAAGGTCACAGTGATTTGGGGATGGGATCCAAACCCCCAGGCTCTAGCCAGGCCCGACGTGGCTTCACAGGCTGGAAGAAGATGCTCCGGGGACACACAGGCTCGAGCAGGAAGGCGAGGTGGGTGGGTGGGTGGAAGGAACAAGGGACGGGGCGGTAGGGGAAGAAGCATCTCGGTCCGGAGTCTCCGTAATGGGAAAGGCAGTCAGCCAGCAGGACCCACACTTCCCAGCCTAGAAGGCTGTGAGGGCAACGGCCAGGGAAGCCCCAGCAGCCGCCTCCCCGCAATAAATATGCTCCACTGAGGGCTGGAGTCCTGCGGTCTGGCCTGGGGGCCCAGGGGGGTGGCACCAAGGGGCCGCCGGTGCTTCCGACAGCCAAGTGTCCCTGTGGGGACTCCCACTGCCAGCCCGAGGCAGCTCCTCCCGGAGGGGACCTGTGGCCCGCCTCTCAGAGCTGGGGATCCGAGCAGCACCCCAGGCACCCAAAGCCAGCCCAGCTCTGCAGCCCACGCCCTCTCTGATGCCCCTGGCCCCGCCGCTCCCACAGCAGAGGCCTCAGAAGGCAGCCGTTCCACTTGCTCGCTCCGGTGGGACCGCAGGTGGCCCGGGTTCGTCTGGACAGTGCTGCTGGCCTACTGGGTCACCATGCGGTCTCCCGAGGGCTCCCCCAGGGTCGCCGGCCTCTCACGGGCCTGGGCCTTGTGCCGTCAGCCGGGTCACTGGTGTCCGGATAGCTGTCCCGTGGTTGTCGCAGGCAGCTTCGCAGGGTGGCTGAGTTGTCAACAGCAAGAGAGGCTGATCCCTACGTCTCCCGCGAGGCTCGCCGGCTTCCCTGAACAGCGTGGCGCGGGGCCCGCGTGGGTTAGGGGAGGCTCCACACACGCAGGGGCGCCCGGGGCACGACTCCCGAGGGCCACTGCTCTGTCAGTGTCCCTAGCAGGTGTCGTTAGGGCCACGTAAGTGGTCAGGGCCAGACCGAGGCACGGTCGCGCACTGGCCCTGCTGAGGAGGCTGCTCGGTGGCACCCTGGGCACCCATGGGGTCCCGGGCTCGGAGGCCCAGGGCTGCGGAGGAGCTGGGAGGACTCTGAGGAAGGGACCGGGAGGCCCAGATGTGGGCGGTTTTGTAGGGGTCTGCAAAGGGACAAGGCGCACGAATGTCAGCGAGTCCTCTCGGGACCCAGGGCCACGGAGGAGGGATGACCGGCAGGTCGTAGCGGAGGGGAGGGCTGGTCCAGCTCGTCAGCCCAGGGCACCACGCAGGCCCAGGCCCAGGTGCTCCATCACAGGCGGCCCGTTGGACCATCCCCAACCTGTTGGTCGTAATCTGCAGGAAGGGCGCCCGCCCCCAGCAGGAAGGACAGCCTGGCAGTGGCCCTCGGGCCTGTAACCCGGACCGGCTGGGGGGCTGCAGGGAGGGCACCCCAGGTCCCCAGCCCTAGCTCGTCCCCGTTAGCAGCCGCTACGGCAGCAGGACCCACGGCCTGGCCTCCAACCCACCACCGAGCAGCAAGTGACGTGCAGAAGTCACTTCACCTCGCTGGCCTCGGTTCCCTCCTCTCAAAACCGGGGCCCACCTGTGTGACTGCAGTCGGCCAAGCCTCCGAACGCTGTGGCAGGGCTCTCTGGCAGGGGACCGCCGGTGGTCGCTGGCCATCTAGAACAGTGCGTGTAGAAGAAAACTGGTTGTTTGTTTTACTGAATCGGAACATGCTAACTGCAAGAACCATGTGCCGGTGAGCGGCAGGTGAACACGCAAGCAGATGCACGGTTGGGGTAGGCGCCCCAAACCACGGGGTGACCGCTGGTCTGGGGGTGGGACGAGGCGGGGACCGACGGCGGGAAGAGCGAGGGGCCAGCGGTGCCCATGCCACTAAGGCCTGTCTCGGCAGAATGAAAGGACCGGCCGCTCATCAGGCGTCTCCCACCAAGCATCCCGGCAAGACCGAAGTTTCTGCGCACGAGCCCAGCTCCCCGCCACCCTCTGAATGGTGTCGCCCTGGCTTTGGGGTGAGGGGCCGGGCCTGCGGGGCTGGGGGAGTGACTGCGATCGCAGCAGGTGCCATCCCCGAGCGAGGACTGGAGCCCGCAGCCTGGATCCTAGAGAGGCCGCCCGGTGGAGTGGAGCCGCTGCGGCCCGTCTAGGCCCAACTGCGCCAGCCTCGGCCTGTCCTGGGAAACAGGGAGGCTGGTCCCTGCCCGAAGGCTGCTGTGAGCAGTAAACCAGAGAATGCATATTTTGTCCTGGGGGGCAAGGCAATCTTCAGTAAATCAATTATTACTAAAAATCACAATTTGCTACACGATTATCCACCATGTAAGACTCAGTTGTTGCCAAATTTATTTTCAATCGATGAAGTGCCAGGAGCCACCGTGTGCGAAAGAGCTCGTTGTACAGGGTCGTCCCCGCAGGAGAATCGCCAGACCCCTCGGGCAGAGCTCCTCCGTGGGCCCACGGCGAGCGGGAGGTTAGAGGGCGCCGGCGCCTGCGCAGACAACCTGGGGCCCCGAATTGCTCCGCAAACACCTCAGTCAGGTGCTTGGTCACCCCAGTGTTGGGAGAGCACAAGGGCGACAGGAGTGCAGGGAGAAGCTGCTGCGTCGTCTCTGGGAGGCGATTAGGGTCTGTGTCTGGTGTGACATCAACAGGTCTTTTGACCCAGAAAGTCCAACCCTTGACATCTGTTCTGCACCTGCTCTGGCGCGTGGGGAATGTGCTGCGGTCGCCCTGGTCTGTCCACGCAACGCGCGAACTCCGCCCGCCCGCTGATGCCAGTACAGGTGAGTCCCACAGTCACATCCAGGCCACCATGAAGCCAACAGCGGGACGGGGCGACTTTATACCCATGTGCATCAGGTGGAGAAAGCGGGATGCGGCGTGTTCCTTGCACACAGACGGTGATTCGCACGAGAGCCCGGAGGCTGCCCGTGGGCGACACCACCTTCCTTGCCACCTGCATCGCTGATTTCAAAGAATAAAATACCCACTTTAAGCCGTTTCTTGATAGTCCAGTACCAAGAGCCAAGTGCAGAGAAGTGCACGTGGGGGGCAGTGGCAGGTGGGGGAGGCGGCAGAGAAGAGCACGGACAGCGACCCTGGTGCAGGAACGTCACGCTCACAACACAGGGCCCAGGTCTCTAGATGACAGACTGTTCTAAGCAGGCAAGAGCCCCGATTACGGCCGTGGAACGAGGAGCAGGGGAGAGGGAGGAGGGATGGTGGGACAGGAGGAGTGGCCGGAAAGGGCCCAAGCTGTGGCCGGGCTGGCAGTAGTGATGGGGGCGCGAGGAGGGGGCCCAGAGGCCGCGGACGCCGGGCTTTCTGACGCGGTGACAGCCGTGCAGACACCAAGGACTTGGGAGAAGGGGCAGGAAGGGCCCAGGACGGGCCACTCTGAGGCACTGGGGACACGGGCGGAGCTTGGTGCGAGAGCGGCCGGGGGAAGGCCCAGAGGAAGGGGCCGCTTCTGGGAGGCGTCCTTGGGGGACGGACCAGGGTCCGTCAGGGTTGCCCGCGAGCTCGCCCGGCCCCCAAGGGGGCTCCAAGCACGACGCAGCCGCAGGGTCAACGACCGTGGGCTTAACTGCCGAGAAGGAAAGAAACTGGGCCACCTGGAAGGGTCCGGGGGTCGTGAGCTCCAGGGGATCAGCGCGGGGCACAGAGGTCCGGGCGCTTGCGAGCAGCGGGGTGGCCTCCAGGAGGGTTGGTGCCGCCGCACCCCTTCCCCAGATACAGGTCGCTAAGTGCTCTTGGGGTCGCTCCCCCCGACAGGAACTGTCCAGTGGGGACGACACACGTGCGCCGAGGGCGTGAGGAGGGTGGGACTCGGAGCGGGACTCCAGGGGACAGGAGCGCGGAACCACAAGTGCCGGGGCCCTGGCAGCTGTTCCCAGTGTGGCCCACCGGGGTGGCCCCCCACCCACAGCCCTGCACCCCCGGTGGGCTCCACCTGCTGCAGCCCGGCTGAGACCGGGGCAGGGGAGGCCCTGCTCCCTCTAGCACCCTCGGGGGGGCCCGTGCTGGGTCTCCCCGCACACCCCCCAGCCTCTAGAAGCCCGCCCCTTGGCACCCTCAGTGCTGGTCACTCCACTGAGGCCACGGAGGCCAAGCCCAAGCGGCCCGTTTGGCCCCCATCCTGGCAGACGCCAGCGGGGACACCAGTGTCCCTTCCTCCTCCTCCTGGCAGGACAGCCTGGGTGCTGTCGGTGCCGTGCGTCACTTCTGCAGGTCCCACGGGGGGGTCCTCTGTCGCCCCTCCTGGGTGCCACTCAGGCATCACCCACCCTGTGACACCGAGGGTGGTGACGGCACACTGGCTGCCCTCGGCCTGGCGAGGACCTCTCCCGGGCGTCCTGTGCCCGCCCCCCCGGCCCCGGACACAGAGAGGGACCCCCTCCGCGGTCACCGCGCTGAGGCAACGCGGGCCGTGGACGTCAGGTCCTGGCGGCAGTTCTCTGGCCAGATCCTGCGTTCTGGCTGCAGAGAAGCCCGCAGAAGCGGCTGGTGGGGCGGAGAGCGTCCGTCATACCGCTCGGAGCTGCTGGGGTCAGAGCCGCATCCACTCTCGGCTGCCCAGAGGTGACAAGGCGGTGGCCCGCCTCCTCACCGCCACGGTCCAGGGCCGCGCAGGGCAGCATCCAGGTGTCAAGCCTGGTCACGCTGAAAAGAGAAAAACCACTAATGGGGGAAAAAGGTCCTGTCACTGAACCTGAGATTTAAGCCCCTGACCGCTGCCACTTTTATGAATTCACATACCTCAACTTGGTTGCAACCATAAGCTGTTGCGTCTGTTAAAATGTTTTAGAAAGGCAGTTCAAGGAGAGCTAGAGGCTCAGAACACAAGGTGCCCCGCTGCCTCCGCGGGGTGTGGCTCTGGGGGTGCACATGCCCAGACCCCAGACCCCAGACCCCAAGGCCCAACGCAAAAGCCTGCTATCTGTTAGGGCGGGGCACTGCTCTGGTGGGAAGTGGACTGTGCAGAAGATGGTTCTGTCTTGTATTTTATTACATCAATGGCTTGAAAATTTTTTATTTAACTTCAGCAAATATTAGAAATAGAAAAATGAATTCTGCAGAATTTCACAAATAAATTTTTTCGATCTCCACTAACAAATGTTATCATTCAATGGCTAAGCAATTATAATGCTATGAACATTCACCACAATGAGTGTGCTGATATAGAAAACAGGCAGAAAGAGACATTAAAATAGTACTTACAACAGCATTATTACAACATATTTTCTTTAAAATTCCAACGTGGATTTTATCACTTCAAAAGATATACAGCATTTCCATTATATTTGCAAACTTAACCTTATACATCTTTTAAAATCTTGAAAAATTTTTAAGCAATCTAAAAAGCACTTAGCAAAGTTGATAGGTCTACATAATGGAATACTATCCACTCCAGTATAAATTTTAGTTTTCGGAGAAGGTGACTGTAAACACTCATTATCACACGACATGCATAGACTCTACTGACCTTCCTTCTTCTGAATTGTAACATTGCTGCAATTGTGCTTTACTGGAAGGAGGGGAAGCCGCAGGGATCCCGGGAGGGGCGGGGAGAGGGTTTGCTTTTGAGCATTGCACAAGATCACTAGATTCAGATTAGCTAACTACCTTGAGTCAACGTGAAGCCAAGTTTCACTTGATACTGAAAGCTCGGATCCTGGTCACTGGGCTTAGACACAGGCTGGACGAGAGAGGAAACGAGGCTCTCGTGTGAGCTGGCTCCGGCTTTCCTTTGCTCCGTTAAGCAGGGATCCAGTTAGTGTAATGCACTGTTTGGCTTATTTTTGGTATGCAATTATACCAATAGTACATCTGATATTCAGAAAGACAAAAATAGGGCATAGTTGAAATTTAAAGTGACAATGAGCACACGTATAGTGGTGTGTGGTATCTGAGGGAACCTTTATACACAGAAAACAACTGCTTAATTAGTCCACCGCAGTAAGCTTGTAAAACGCAAGAATTTGTTCCTTTTCATCTTTTGATTCGGGAGGTTGCTGACCAGCGAAGGGTCTTACAGGTTAAAAACTAGCAAAAGCCATTTTGAGGAATGGGTGTCCCGGTGGGTACAAGTGCACCCGGACTACGCAGTGGGTGTGTCACGCTAAGCGCCGGCTCCCGCGGACACCAGCGCCCGACCGGAGCCACCGCGATCTCAGCACAACAGAGGCGCGGCCTTCCGGGCTCGGCTCGCGAGCTATGTTACAGGATCGATCACGGTTTCAGACCAGTCAACACAATATTCAAGTAACAAGGTGTTTAAATGGATAAGTGGAAACAATTTTTACCTAACACTTTACACACCTACATAAAATTAAATAAAACAAACTTTTAATGCATATGCAATACAATTTATATCTTTTAGGATTTCTAAACTAAAAGTTAAACTATCATTTGCTTCAATGGTACTATATTTTGCACAATAACTTATACTTAGGAGAAATTTTCCACAAAAATATATATATAATTATGACATTCACATTGATCAATTTTTAAGAAGACAAAGCTTAAGTGAACATTGCATCCGAAGCAGTTGTCACTGCGGACCCTTACACATCCAAACACGACCTGCTGATGCACCGAAGTCTTGATATGTAAAAAAGGGGCTTCACATAAATAAGATCAATCACTCAGCTTTTAAAGCTCAGTGATTTCTTGCATTTACAACATCATTGCAACAACAGTGTAATGAAACAGTTTAAAACACAGTGCTACCTTATGCTTGAGACTACAACGGAGGAGTCAGGCAAAGACAACCATCTTTCTTCCTTCTGGCGCATGACAACAACGCTGCCCCTTTCCCGTGTAGAGAAAGCCAGGACCAGGCTGCTGGGGTCTGCCAGGTGTACGGGCGCAGTGACTCCTCAGGACGGAGCAAGCACGAAGGGGATGGTGCAGAGGACACACAGAGGCCTGGCACTGCTGCTGCGCCTGCCACGCTCCCCAGGAACTAGCATCGCGCTTTCAGGCATCGCCAGGAGGGAGCCATTCTCCAGGAAAGCAGCCCGGGCGTGCAGAGAGGAACAGATGTCCTGGCAGCACGAGACCCACTGCAGCAAACTGCCTGCTGCTTCCACTAAGAGGAAGGAGAAGCAAAGAGAACCTACGGCCTCGGTTCTTGCCTAGTGCCCCTGTGAGCGATGTGCAAAACTTATGCCACCTCCTCTCCACGTTTTTCCTGCCATTTTCTGATTACATAGCAGGCTTAGGATACAAGCAAAACCAAACCCTACGGCATGACTAGTGTTATTATGCTACCCCCGTCTAGGTAGGAGCAGCAAGCTGAGACTGCCTCTCGCCTCATCTGATGCTGTTCTTCACACACTCTTCCCTGACCCACAGACACCCCGTGAAGGGACAAGATGACAAAAAGTCGGGAAACTCCCGTTTACTCCCCGTGTGAATGACCTTTCTCCAGATTTCTAAAAACACACAATTCCAAACAGCATAGGTTTCTAGCTGACCCTCTTCCTAAAGAGATAATCAGCTAACTTAAAAGGGGGGGGGGGGGGAGAAGCAAGGTGCTTGGGAGTCAAAACACATCAAATTTTAATTGCATATTTTAAATTCTTAAGAATTCTGTTTGTGCCTTAAAGCATCTGCATTTTTTTTTCTTTTTGGTATTGAAAGCAGGAAAAATATTTAAATGATGCAAAACAACAACAACAGTTCCTTCAACATATTTAGTGCAGGCTGGACTGTCCGTGGGCGGGACACAGGCTACACGGGAACGCAGTCTGACAGTCTATCCCTCAGCCCCGCAGTGGGGCCACAGTCTCAGATGAGAATAAGTGATTCTGGAAATCTCAGAACATTTATTAGAAACATTTACTTGTTCCCAGTCCAACCAAAAGGCATTACAGACCACTTTGTACATGGTTTCATCTTGGTCTTACTAGAGCCAATAAACTGACCACTTCTCTGTCCTGTACTATAATATTAAAAGAGAAAGGACATCAGTACATGACAAAAGGGGGGAAAAAGGACAAAAAAAAGCTATATGGAGTGACATGTAGAAGGCCAGTCATACCAACAGAAGGGGGAACAAACAATGTGTAGCTTTTATAAAATCATCACCAGCTATTCTAATACCCTTTATTGAGCTAACCTGACATTTAAAATCTGCACTCTGTCAGAATCTGCAGCAATTTCTCCCCTGTCTCCTAATCTCAGTGATGTTATCTTTGGCAAGCAATAAACTTTAAAGAAGAAATAAGACACTAAAACAGAAAAAGGGTTGATAACATGGTTGCCAAAAGGAGAAGGCACCAATTCCAATGCACAAGCACCAGGTACAGTGGTATGGACCGCATCTCTTGGAGTTGGATGGTGGGGTGGGGGTATCCGGAAAAGACAGGGTGGCACACCCGTCCTGGGATTACAATGCTGAAAGCTGAAGGCAGAAAGTGTTGAGGTCCATGTTCCTTTAAGCTAGTGTCCAAGGACAGTTGCTGTGAATGAGCTTTCTACCGCTTGGGAAGGAGAAGGGTGAGATTTAAGCCAGCTAAATTTACAAACCATAATTACACCCAGCGTCTGGGGAAACGTGAGCTGTCTCGGGATGTTTGGCACAATGGAGGTTATAATGCAGTCTGCCAATATACTGGGATTTCCAAAGAAGCATGATATCACTTAGGTGGATGCCTCAGGAAAGAACAAGAGAAACTTTCTAAAAGGCCAACAGGGTCACAGTCACTCTGAAAATTACATTATGCACAAAGTAGAAGTTGCAGGCCATGCAGGAACAGAGTCGTGCCTTCCAAGTTGACTACCTGTTTGAAGCTGCTGACTGGGCAGAGCTGCCATTGGTGGGGCTCAGGAGCTTCGACTGGGGACAGGTCCCCAGAGTCAGGAGGCGTGCAGGCCACGAGACTCCCCAGCACTTGGGCAGAGTGTGAGAGATGCAATGGGGCTCTCGGGGAAGTGGCGCCAACATGGAGGAACGAGCACAGAATTAAGGCAGATGGAGCACAGGACTGAAGTGTATGCCTTTTTGGTAATAGCTGCTTGTCCACAGAGATGTGATGCAGATGGCTAGGTGATGTCCTGTAATACCTGATATCCTGGAGAACACAGTCGTCCATACCAAGTGCTCAAAGCTACCAGAGTTTCTCATGAAGCAGATGCGTATCTGACGTCAAGAACAGAAGCAGCCTGAGGCAAGAAGAAGAAGAAGGAAAAAAAAAAAAAAAGATCAAAGAGCAGGTACAACACAGACTGCCACTTCCTGTGTGGCGAGAGGGGGTACGGCCCGCCCATCTATCCTGCAGACATGCGTGTTCCCAAGGGCAGGGCCTGGGCACAGCAGGCAGCGGGGCAGCGTAAGAGGGCGGCCTCCATGGCCAGACGTCTCAGGCTCGAATCCTAGCTCTGCCACTTTCTAGATGTGGATCCTTGGATGAGTTATTTCTTTTCCAGTTTCTGTTTCCTCATCTGCAGAATAGACACAATAATGACGTCTACTTCACAGGATTAGAGAAAATCGCTGGAAAGGGCATGTCAGCACAGCGTGTGGCCAAAGGCGGCACGCAGGCGTGTCAGCACCGGCTGGAGGGGAGGCCTCGGCACCCATCCCACTCAGCCAACAGCCACTGGCCTGCGCTGGGACACAGGGACAAACAGGAGAGCTAAGATGGAAAGATCTTTAAAAGCCTCGAAGGCATTTCTTAACTAAAACAGACTCTTGGACCCAAACCAGAAGGTTACAAGGTGTCTTTGTGCTCATTGCTATACTCATGCTCTCTCATTGCTAGGGAAACCCCTGGGCCTTGAATCCCAAATCTAAAAACAGTGGTTTCTTTAGGCAACACCACAATTTATGAGAACAGCTGTTAGGTCAGGAAATTTCTCCTCAGCAGGAACACAACTCAAGTCATTCTGTGACGTCAAGGGGGACTCTACCTCCAAGCCAGTCCTGTTTGGCATCCCCCTCACCCTTTCTGACACCCACCCACTTCTGCTCTGTACTGCATCCTTGTCCACCTCAGAGAGCTCAGAATCTCAACATCTCAAAACCTGTGGGCTGCCTTCCCTTCTCAGCTCTGAAAGAAAAAAGCCTACGGCCAATAGGCCATCATGTTATGAGACATTTGACCATTCTAATGTCTACCTCCCTGTATGTGCTACATTTAACACAAAACCTGAGGGCAGAAGGGGTGGACAGGACACTAGCAGGAGTCTTCCTTAACTGCTGGATTCCACAGGAGACACAAGAATGAGAAATGATGAGAGCACCAGTTCTGGGCACTGACTAGACAACCAGCATCCTAATAAGCTCCCTAGGCCCCTCACGGACACAGAGAAGAGCTGGTCCTTACAGATTTGATCTCCTTTTGCAAACTAACATGGAGAAGAGAGAAGCAGGGTGGTGCAGTAGGAAGGCTGGTGCTACAAGGAGCATAAAAAAAGGGATCGTGTTGCCCGGGTGGTGAAGCGTTTGCCTTCGGCTCAGGTCATGATCCCGGGGTCCCCATGAAGGGCTCCCTGCTCAGTGGGGAGCCTGCTTCTCCCTCTGCCTCTGCTACCCCCCACATGCTTGTATACACTCTCTCTCAAATAAGATCTTTTTAAAAAGGCGGGAGGGGGAGGGACCAAAGAAAAGGAAATAAAGTATGTGAGGGCAGGGATTTAAATGACTGAAGAGGTGAAAATGTTTAGAGACAAACACAAATATCATACGTTGAAGAGAGATCAGGGTCCTGGCATTGGTTTTGAAGGGAGGGCTGGGCAAACAGATACATGGAAGATCAACAACCTGAGAGAAATGAAGACGTGCTGCCTGGTGGGAAATGCAGCGTTTATGAGCCAATGCTACCAGAGACGGGGAAGAGAGTTCTCACAGGTACTTTGATGTGCAATCACCATGGTGAGTAGACCATGAAGAATGGCCCTCCTGGACTAGGAGGGAAGAAACATAACTGTCAGTGAATGAACCAGACCTAAGAAACAGGAGGAAACTATATGCGAAAACCACTGACATCCCATCCCATTGGTGATGGCCCCTGGTCCCAAATTTACGACCACAATTTTATGCTAACCCTGCCAACACCCACTTTGATTAACTGAAGAGGGAAGGGAACCAGTTTCCTATTATTTCTACTTCCTAAGACTAAAGCTGGGAAACACACATGGGAGAAAGCTGTCATTCCTACAAATTCTAAAGTTCCTTCTCTGGTAATTCTCATCTTTTAATGCTTCCTAAGTTAAGTCCAGGACATCAGGGAAGTTCATTTGTTGTAAAGTGGCAACTGGCACCAGGACAAGCATCCCTGCTAAAAGATGCCATCTTGTCTCTGCTCACATGCTGCTGTGTTCCATGGTCTCAGGCTGGGCCATGCATGGCTGTGGCTGGGGAAACCACTCACACTGTTAATATAAATTCTGTATACTCATTACAAAGGTTTTCTGGTAGAAAGCTCTAAAGAGTCTAAAGGAGTATGTTTCAGGGGCACCTGGGTCGCTCGGTGGCTGAGCATCTGCCTTTGGCTCAGGATGTGATCCCAGCATCCTGGGATTGAGTCCCATGTCGGGCTCCCTGCATGGAGCCTGCTTCTCCCTCTGCCTGTGTGTCTGCCTCTTTCTCTGTGTCTCTCATGAATAAATAAATAAAATCTTTAAAAAAAAAAAAGAGTATGTTTTAACACCTTCTGACAGATGTGCCTCTCGGCCCTTCAAACTGGCGCATAGGCATGGAGTGCTCCACCTGCAACATGCTGCGCAGGGGAGGCACTGTGTGCTCAGGTCAGGAGGGGGCCTCAGCTGCTTCTATAACCAGCCTTCTTAGAGCAAAGGCAGAGCACAGACAATACAAAATAGGTAATTTCAAATCATTCCTGCATGGTCTGGGAGACGCTCTGATGAGAAAGTGACTTTTCCTGTAAAGCTCAATTAAACCTTGGAGTTCCATGTCAATGAACACACTCAAATATTTGTCAAGGGACTGGCAATGAACTTTTCGCTCTGCCTCGCCCCATTCTCCTCCTCTGTAGAAGAGGGGTAAGTATGGAGCAGGGCTGGCCAGGCTAGATGGGGAAATGGCAGGTAGCCCTGTCCCAGGAAGCAGGGAGGTCATAGGTGGGGTCGTGCAACTGCAGGAATCTGGCTGCCTACGCTGTGCTGAGACAGCTGATGACATCAGTGCAGCTATCCTGGAGACTGCCAGGAATGTCAGCCACCAGGCTGGAAGGTCCAGCCAACCAGAGAACCTAGAATTGTCCCCATCGATATTTAAAGCCATTAGCCCCAAACAGCATCAAAGCCTGGATGATTTGGGACAGAAGAGGCAGACCCAGGAACTTCTGGTTGGCTAGCTGTGCCGATTCACCAAGAAGTTCATTAACCTCCCACTGAGATGATAACCCATTTTATGTGACCAAGCTTCACTGACATGGCTCAAGGCACTTCCAACTTTATGGCTGAGTTCTTACTTGATCTAAGGAAATGTTGGTAATGTGAATATCTTGTAGCTGGAGGAAACCAGGATGGAACTAAGAATCTATACAGGAATTAAAATGTGAGTAATATACCTAATGACCAAAAACTAACGAGTATCAACATATATATTATGGTATTTATAGGTAAAAGTCAAGTCATTGATGGGGCTGAGCGCTAAACATATTTCCACAGTGGAGCAAGGCCATCAGAGAATAATAAAGTAAGTATCAAGCATGGACCCGGCAAGTGATCCCATTTTTTCAGATTTACCTCGTCTTCCTCTTCAGGCATCTTGATAGAATTATCTGGGGACTTGATAGGTTTCTGGCTACTGGGCCCATTGGTCTCTTCTTTACCATGTTCTGCTTCCCATTCTTGTAAAACTTCATCTATGTTGAAGCGGCGCCGATAATTTACAAAGAAATTTTTCACTTGTACCACTGATTTGTTCCCAATCACGTCTGAGATTGCCTGAAAATCTCGGCCATACTTCCTGATGGCTAAGGATGGAAGAAAGCATTGTTTGTCAATACAGGAGGAAAACAACTTTTAAAAACCCACATGAAAAAAAAAAAGAAAAAAAAAAAAAAAAACCCACATGACTGAGACTTTATCTGGATAAGAAAACCTAAGGGACTTATAACAGCAGGCACTATCTCAGTGTATTACACCAGTGGGAAAACACAGCAGTGTAGCTGCATCTCGTAGAGGACTAATCCAACAAGTCCAGTAGGACCCTGGCATCCAGAAATCTGCACCTTCCATCACATGTCCCAAGATACCTACAGACACCCAGCCAGCGGCTGTGGACATTCCACATTCTTCTTTTCAGGATCCCCAGGTCTAGAACACCTCTAACCATAAAACTCTTGATAATCTGCTGCTTTTGGAGTATTTTTATACTTTCTAACCAATCAGAACCCAACACACTCCCACAAGTGGTGGAGTGAGAGTGGATGAGGCAGGACTTTCCCTAAAGGCTGCCATAGCCCCCAGCCCACAGAGAGGACTCCTCATACCTTGTACCGCAAGAAGCTGCTCTTCCGTGGTCCAACGTGCATTACATTTCTGAATGACCTGCACATACGAATGAGTTACATGAGCTTAATGCATTTACAGGTGAATATATCTTTACAAAAGCTAATCTTATTTTTTCTCCTATCAGAATTTCAATATCAACTAGGTTTTAAAAATTGTGTCTATGCCTTTCTTTCTATGGGATGGAGATATATTACATAGATATTAAATTCTTAAGTGCATACAACTTGGTCATGACTTCTAAGATGATGTCAACATAATCCTACCTCAGGAAGCCGATATGGTTCTATTCCACCGTCAAGTTTTTCTTTAAGAGCACTGTTTGTCTGCTTAATATTCTGAATCTAAGAGAAAGAAGAAAATATTTTAATTTTAAAAATGAAAAACTTTTATGAAGGTATGAAAAGAAAACAGAACCAAAAAAAAAAAAAGAGAGAGAAACAAAAACCCAAGAACAAAGAAATACCTGACCTGTATGGTAGCCAAGATTTGAGGTCCCTACGGTATTCTTTCAGAGCATCTAACTAGATTCTTTAATTGACTTGCTTAGAGCAGCAGACAAGGGACAACAAGGAGGGCATGGTGCTGAAAGGGCTCCTGTATGCAAGTCCTAATTCATAATTTCGTAACAGGTCATCCTAAGTCCTATATCTGGAGTCTGACAAAAACGCAGCCAGGCTGGGCTTCCTACCACACAGAACTGAGCTCAAGCCGTGGAGGAGGCAGAGTGCAGGCAGAAGGGAAGAGGCCCAGGCTCTACAGCAGGACTGCAAGCAGCCTCCCAGAGCCCCGAGCACGGTCCGGTCTGAGCACTACCCAGGGCCAGAGCCCACAGGGCAGCCTTCTTTAAGGAGAAAAGAAAGCAGTATGTCAGTTTCCACAAGCCTAATGGTGATCCACGGTAATTTTTCATTTTCTCACAAATTATCTCTTCTACATTATTATTTGGATTCAATGTACCTAATCTTTCAATGCCCCTACCTAATCAAAAGAAAGACACAATACCAAGCAACTGCATCAATCTGTGGCTGTTTCTGACTCCTGCACGGATTCCAGAGTGAGCTGGGTCTTGAGAAGGGGTCCTTTCTTGTCAGCTCTACCTGCAGACACATTTCTGGGCCAAGCACCAGGGGGTATTCTGACCCAGGATTTTTCCCTTCTGAATAATCCCATGGGCAAAAATAAAGCAAGCAAGAGGAGTGGCTCAGGTCATGATCCCAGAGTCCTGGGATCTAGTCCCACATTGGGCTCCCTGCAGGGAGCCTGCTTCTCCTTCTGCCTGTGTTTCTACCTCTCTCTCTCTCTGTCTCTCATTAATAAATGAATACAAACTTTTTTTAAAAAGCAAGAAAAAAAAAGGCAAGGAGAGAAACATTCATTTTCCCAAATAAAACATCAAAGACCCTCATGAGCAGAAGGTGCCCTTGAAAGCTGCAACCCTATTAAGATAAAGAAAAGCAGGACTGTAAGAGGTAGGGAAGGGAAGGGAGACTAGTGGAGACAGGGGTGAAGGGCATGGTCTCATAGACTCTTTAATAATTCTTTCTAAAAATCTTTTTATACTTAGACGAAAATTTCAAGTACTTAACATTTCATAGAATTCCAATTTTGCATTTCCTATGTTTTACTTCTTCTAAAAGGCTTAAAAGGGAGTAGAGATGTACAGGGGGCTGGTGGCCCAGTAAATAAGACTACCATTGTAAAGGACCAGAAAGTCAGCCTGTTTGCCACTAGTAAGGGCCTTAAAGCCTACCGGAAGTACAGCCCACGCCAAATCTTTTTGTCAAATCAGAACACAGACGTAACTGAAAAAAAAAAAAAAAAAAAAAGGAAATGTGCATAATATTTACTCTATAGTAAAATTAAAACTGAGGACCCCGATTTACTGAAATTTGCTTTAGTTTATTTCTGAAAAGGTACAAGTCAGAATAAAAGAAACTGGTACCAGAAATTTAGTCACAGTAAGCTCTTGGGAAAGTGATGCCAAGCTCTCAGACCAGCACTATCTGTTTCAGCAACATCCTGAAGCTGTGCTACCTGACATGAGAGCCATCAGCCACACGTTGCTACTAAGCACTTGAAATGTGGCTTATGCAATGAAGGAATCGAACTTTTAATTTCTTCTATTCTAATCCAAACTTGAACTTACATGACAGTGCATGTCTACTGGATACCCTATCAAACAGCATGGTCTCAGACTCTTGCTCAGAGCTCTTAGGTACCGACACATAAAATGTCAGATGTTCAGCATTATGTTCACTGAACTCTCTTTAGGCCTAGAAACTCATTGACAGGGAATTAGCGAATTCTCTAAAGTCCGCAATCTAGAACTTCAGCCTCCTAGCACTTCTGTCAAATATGCTATTCCGTTTGCTCCAGCTTGTTCACCTATGTAATAAAACTGGGTATATACTGCACTGTGATTAGGTAACGTGCATTTTCTAAGTTAGACCAACCTATTTACCACAGGCATTTTCTCTTTAAAATCAATAAAGCAGTATAGAGAGGAAACAAGTAGCTACATGGCAAAACCTCCACAAATTCTAAACTAAAAGTTAGCTCTAAATTCTCATTAACCGGGCAGCCCCGGTGGCGCAGCGGTTTAGTGCCGCCTGTAGCCCGGGGTGTGATCCTGGAGACCCGGGATCGAATCCCACGTCGGGCTTCCTGCATGGAGCCTGCTTCTCCCTCTGCCTGTGTCTCTGCCTCTCTCTGGCTCACTTTGAATGAATAAATAAATAAATCTTAAAAAAAAATTTCTCATTAACCTTCATCTCTCGTCCTAATGTATTTTCCTTATTAGTAATACTCAGTGTCTACCCTTGGAGTAAGAATAGGGCTTAGTTGCCAACATCATGCCAAGTGGAAAAGAAGCCAGAGTGGCAACAAGCTGCAGAAGAAACAGGCTATAAAGGAACTCAGCTCGTAAGGAAAACACACAAAATAGACTGGTGCCTCACTTAGATCTCCCAGCTGTGC
This sequence comes from Canis lupus baileyi, assembly GCF_048164855.1. Classification (NCBI taxonomy): domain Eukaryota; kingdom Metazoa; phylum Chordata; class Mammalia; order Carnivora; family Canidae; genus Canis; species Canis lupus. The sequence goes on along the minus strand of NC_132846.1, from coordinate 72,081,378 downwards.
ATGACCTTATTCTTCTACTTGATTGTATGACTGTCTCCTCAACTCAAAGACCTAACACGCCAGGTGCCCAGAGGTGGGTGTCTCCCTCGGAGCTAGGAGGAGCTGTTGTGCAAAAGCTCTGGCATGCACAAAGTAAAGGAGTTCCTGCTAAGGTAACGGCGGATGGGTTAGCTCCGCCTCCTGAGTCTCCTTGGCTGCCCTGGACGCAGATGTGAAGGCTACAAAATGGCTTCTGAAGCTTCCAACGTGAGACAACTAGCAGGGTGCAAAGCTGGTAGACGCAGAATGGCAGAGGAGAACATGTGGATGCATCTGGGGTCCTCAAGCACACCACTGAGCAGACGGGCTAATGCCAGCAGGCACTGGCGCTGGGACTGGGCCGCTGATAAGAACAAATCCTGAATTGTTTAAGCTGCTGTTAGTCGGGTTTTCTGCCGTATTCACGTGAGCCCTTCCCTGAGCCGCCCCCACACATGGATGGAGGCACCCAGCAAAGATGTCCGGACAGTGACCGGCTGCCGTGGAGTCAGCGAAGGCCTCTGGCAGCAGCTCCGTCAGGCTGCAGGGGGTAAACAACCTCTCTCAGTGAGGAGACGTAAGCCCTCTCTATTCAAGCAGCTACCTTCCAATAAAAAATTCCTGCTCCTGACCCTGGCTGTGAAACCAAAGACTGTTTTATCTATCTGACTGTAGCGCCAGTCACACCTCCATGGGAGCAGAGGCCTCATTTTCTTTCCTCCATGTATTAATGCTGAACGGCAAGCGCTGGGAACTCGCTCAGCGGAGGGGGAAAGTCCCCTTATAGAGGAAGATGAAAATGCATGTGGGAGCTCGCAGCCCCAATCAGAGAGCTCTTCCAGCACAAACAGAGCTTAAAATGCTCTCTCCTGCAGCAGCCTCAGATAGCCTGTAAGATCAGGCAGGCAAGGATTAATCTCATTTGAAAAGAGGCCCAGAAAGATTAAGTGATTCTCCTAAGATTAGGATGCAGCTGTGCCAGCAGCCAAGACTAGAAGCCAATCCTCTGATTGCACAGGGCACACTTGGTCCTGTTCTGCGCTGCCACCCGACCCAAGGGGACAGACCCGGGTCACAGCCCCTTCTTCCCATCTAGGAAATGATGATTGGCCTCGATTTAACCTCCCAAGGAACCATCAAGATCAACAAGTCAAAGCAGCAAAAACTAAAAGTAAACCATCAGTTCACAATTTGCCTTGAATTCCAGAGAGAGACGGATGGGGGGAGGGGCGGAACACTAAGGACAGGACATTAGGCTACTCAGTTGAATTTGCAGTTTAAATGTACTGTGTAAAATCAGATTCAAATGATGAGCCATTCCTTGTACAAGGCACAAATAATTAGAAAAGGATTAATTTTATTTATTTATTTTTTAAAGATTTTATTTATTCATTAGACAGAGAGACAGAGAGAGAGAGGCAGAGACACAGGCAGAGGGAGAAGCAGGCTCCATGCAGGGAGCCCCACGTGGGACTCCATCCCTGGTCTCCAGGATCACACCCTGGGCTGAAGGCAGGTGCTTAACCCCTGCGCCACCCAGGCTGCCCAGGATGAATTTTAAAAACAAGATCATTTCCAAGAGCATCATAACATACCAGACATCTAGGGATAACTCTGACAAAGCCCTGGACACAGAAATGGCACAACACCGAGAGGAATGACAGATCTGTGTTGGGGGGGAGAGATCACATTCAGGAGTCCCGGTTAGTTCTCCAGTTTAACTCTCTATTTTGATCTAGAGATTCAATACAATCCCAATAAAAATTCCGTAATTATTTTTCTGGAAACTGAGAAGGTAAATCTAAATTTTATATAGAAACACAAAAGGCCAGGACAGACAATCTTGGAGGACTTACCATCTAAGACCAGAGATACTAAGATGTGTAACATACATATAATTAAGGAAGGATAGTATCAGTGAGGAATGGACACACAGGACGGAATAACAAGAGAACCCCAAAGCAGATCATCTATGGACACTGGATTTAGAACAAAGGTCACAATGCACTGAGGTAAGAAAAGGATAGTCTTCAATTAACAGTGCTGTTAACTAGCTATCCACCTGCAAACACAAGTATCAACCCTACATGTAACAGCATACACGGAAGAACATTTCCAGACAGAGTGAAGATCAACATGTGAAGGGCAAAACAACACTTTGAGGATAGCATGAGACAATATCCTTATAACCTTAGGAAAGGTTCTTGACAAAACTTAAGAGCACTAACCGTTAAAGATAAGAATGAGAGGACTACTTTAAAATTAAAAATTTCACCAAAAGATGAACCATTAAAAGAGTGAAAAGGCAAGCCTCAGAATGGGAAGGAGGAAATAATTTTGCCCCACGCCCAAGGGGGTATAATTAGGCAATGCCTGAGGACACTTCTGTTGTCACAACTGATGGGGGCAAGGTGCTACTGGTATCAATTAGGTAAAGGCCAGAGTAGCTGCTAAACATCTTAACAATACATAGGACAGGGATCCCTGGGTGGCGCAGCGGTTTGGCGCCTGCCTTTGGCCCAGGGCGCGATCCTGGAGACCCGGGATCGAATCCCACGTCGGGCTCCCGGTGCATGGAGCCTGCTTCTCCCTCTGCCTGTGTCTCTGCCTCTCTCTCTCTCTCTGTGACTATCATGAATAAATAAATAAAATCTTTAAAAAAAAAAAAAATACATAGGACAACTCCTCATGACAAGGAATCATCCAGCCCCAAATGTCAAAAGTGCTACAATTAGTTTTAAGCCTTAATGTAATGTAACCAAACTCACATAACTGATATAACCACTCTAGAACACTGTTTGGAATTTTTTTTGAAAATGCTCGACAGTTAAGCATCCGGCTCTTGATTTTGGCTCAGGTCATGATCTCAAGGTTGTGAGATCGAGCCCCATGTCGGGACTCTCTTTCCCTCTTCCTCTGCACACACTCGCCTCCCCGAAGGAAAGGAAAGAGAGGAGCAAAGAGGGAAGGGGGAAGAGAGGGATGGAGTTAGGGAGGGGGGAGAGAAGAGACAAAAGAAAAAAGAAAATGCTGGACATATGCATACTCTATAACCCAGCAATTCTACTCGTAGGCATATATCCAACAAAGATGCATACAAAACTGACCGAGTCATATAAAAAAACATTCATACCAGTATTACTTGTTAATGGCTCAAAATGGGAAACAACCCAAATTTCTACTAATAGTATAATGGGTAAGTTGCAGGATATTTATACCCCAATGAGAAAGAACAACATCTATGGCTCTCTACCACCTGGACGGATCTCTTATGTTGAATGACTGCTGGGCATAAAAGAAACCACATTGTATGATTTTGTTTATATAAAACCCAAAAGTAGGTAAAAGTAATGTGTGGTTTAAAAGGTCAGACCACTGGTTAGCTACTTGGAGAAGGTGGGTAATGAGTGAGGGGGCATTAATGAGGCATTGGAAGCAATGTTGAGTCCCCAGAGGACAGGCAGTACAAGGGGAAATGAACAGGGCTTGGGAGACAACATTTCTTTTCTTGATCCAGATGGTGGCTGTGTGGTGGGTGTGCTCACACTGTGAAAATCACACACACACACACACACATCCCATTACTATCTATCTATCTATCTATCTATCTATCTATCTATCTATCTATCCACCATATATATATATACCATATATATATGATATATATTTATATACTACTATACATAATATAGATATATATAAATCTTCAATTTCAAAGTTAATTTAAGAAACATCAATGGATCAGTACCTAGGATCTTCTGTCCAATTCCTGAGAAACAAAATGCCCTTTAGAGATTTGTGAAGAGCACACACAGCTAGGTGTGTGAAACATACAAAGGCCTCTGGAGCACCGTTAGCCCTCGCGCCCAGGACAGGACCCGCGGTACCTGCCGCTTGATCGAGACCAACTCCATGTCTAGCTGCCTGAGCACCGTGGTGGCGGCCGTGGCGTTGGCAGAAACAGCCTCCACATCTTCTTGAGAAAGAAACATTCCTTTGGGAGGTTTCCTTTTTGCTCTATTTTTAGCTTGTGTACTATGTTTCTCTTTTTTGATCTGAGGAACTGTCTCCGTAGGGGGCACCTGCATGATATACATATTTGATAAATGAGATTCTAAAACATTAAAATAAAAAATAAAAATAAATAAAAAAATAAAACATTAAAATGCCAAAGGAACAGTAATAAGCATATTTTCTTAACATGGCTGTAAACAATCGAAGACAAACACCATGCCATATTGTAATTACCATCTATAAACTCTAACAGGCAGTTAACAAAAACACTGGCTATTGAATTTTGGCTAAACACTTCAAAGCAGAATCCACTGCCCTCCTGTATAAACACAATCTTCTATCACTCAAGCCTCTGGCAATAAGCATGCTCAGTTCCCTGTAGTAATACAGGAAGAAAAAAGATCTGTATTCTCTTCTGTGTGCTTTGTATATATGAATGGGGAGCTATTTTATCCTAATAGTTCTTAGCAAAATAGATGGATTTGGGACCACAGAAAAGAGGAAAAAAACCGATTCACATATTAAAAAATCCATTTAAATTCTTTAAATCTGTTCAGAAGTTTATTAAAATATAAACTTCCATATGTAACTATGACTTTTTTATAAACCTTTTTTTGGATGACACTTAGCTTTTAGGACAACTGTATAATTTGCCTCAAAAATATATGCTGTCATTTTATAATGCATGACTGCTGCTAATTTTTTAAAGTGCTTTCTCTAAAACTGAAACCTCTGGAAATGAAATGTAATAAAATCTTGGCCAGGAAAGGATACTGTCTTCCTGATAACAATTTTAAGAAGCTGTTTATAATCTCATCTTGTTAGAGTATTAACATTTGCTGATGAATCTGAGAATACATTCAGGTTTTTTGCTTCATATTTTAAAAGACTGAGGGAGGCAGATTCTGTAAACTATGATGGTACCAATGAGGTCTTGAACAAGTGGTCATAAACAATACATAAAAATATTAGTTGGCAATAAACTATATTCTGTAATAGCACTGTGCTGTTAAGATCACCGATTGACCATGTGTGTTTTAACAACATTTTTGTATGTAAAGAAATTAAGAAATAAATCATTTTTCTTTTAATCAGAAACTGTGCTATTATATAGAAATAAGAATTACAGAAATTAATGCAAAATCAAGCATTTCCTCTTTCATTTAAAATGTTCCATTGAAGAGCCTAATAAAATAACAATGCATCAAAACAAAGCTTCCTAAAAATTGTAGGTACAATTTGATTTTTCCCAAATAATCTAATTTAGCTAACCATTAAAATGGTCTTGTTGTTTGGGCATGCATATAAGTCACTGGCTCGAGTGCTGTCCAGAAAGAATTACCAGTTTTCAGTTTGGTGGTATGTAGCAATATACCAAAAGAAGCCTTAAAAAAATGTAACCAGGAGACAGTGACCCAACAATTCAACTTCCAGAAATTTGTTCCAATAGAAAAAATTCAGTGTACTAACATTTAATCATGAAATCAGCATTTCAACATTGTTTGTAATAGCAAAAAGCAAGAAGGGAAAACCAAACCCCTAAGATTACTTAACTGAATTATGAAATACAGGTATGATAAACTAACATACAGCTATATACACAAATATTTGACAAATATTTCTTGACATAAAAACTTGTTCAAGAAAAAGTAAACTTAAAAGGTTATAAAAAATTATACACATTAAGATCTCACTTTGTTTTTTAAAAAGTGAGTACAGATTCAGAATTATGTATATAGGCGTATCATTTCACAGGAAGTCATCTGGAAGAAGTCACCCAAATGTTAATAGTGATTAAGGGTGATAATATTGTGAGTCATTTTCCCCTTTTTATTTAGCTAGATCTCCTACTCTGCCTATGAAAAGCATGTATTACTGAAGTGATTTTAAAGTTTAGGTACGCCTAGACACTTTTGTTTTTCTTAGAACAGCCTAAAACAGCTGTTCTCATACTTTAGAACCTTCTGAGATAGAGAACTCTGGTTTTACTGAAACTATAGAATCTGTCTTCAGAAAAACACTTGTATGAAGATATAAAAGTCATATCCACACTGGGATTCAATACTCCAGCCTGAACCAAGGGGCTGATGGGTGCCAATGGCCAAAGACTATATTGTTAGCCCACCAGGGACCAGCTGCTATGTGGTGCGGGGTTTCCATTTTGTGCCAAGGAGCCTTGGGTTTCCATGGAGAGCCTTCAGGGATCTCACACATGCGTTATTCAACTTTGAATGGACAAAATAACCTTAGGCTGCACCCCATTTCAAAAGGCTAATAAGATCATCTGGACACCCCATCGTTCTCAGTGGACAGTTTATAATAAATGTTATAAATATACAAAACCAAAGGCATATACAATTGTAGGAATTCATGGGCCTCTTGAATCCTCTGACATAATGATTTTTAAGATGTGAAAGACTAAAAGGTCACCATGTGTGGGGCTCAAGGTCATATGACCCACACTGTTGGTTCTGAGTAATAGGACAACGTGCACCGAGTCCCTGCCTGCCCTTCACAGTCCCCTCCAGAACCACTGTGCAGGCCCCTGGGACTGGCCACCCCGAGGGCTGAAAGAAATAATTAATCCTCACCAGCACCATCCCACTGCTGATTGACCCCTGGAGCTAGTGGCTTAGGGAGGGCAGTGAGGATGGCTGCCCAGTGGGGACAAAATCCTTACTCAGTAATGTTAACACTTCTTTTATTCCTGTTTCTCAGCAAATAAAAATCTAAGGTCTATAAAGCAAAGTTAGTATTGTTTAAAGTTTTATCATGATGCCTTATACATAGTACTTAATATATTAAATAGAATAAGTAAGAGGAATGTTTTATTTATGGAACTAGTAATAAAATTTATTTGCCTAAACAATACTAGGGAAAAAAATACCTCCTTTTTGCTTTCCTTGTTTTGATCAATCTCAATGTCAATGGGGTTATTTCCATTTGTTTCTTCCAGTTCATCCTCACTGGAAGACAAGAACAAGTTACTGAAAGATTACTTGGTACTAATTCTATTTAATATACAAATATAAGCAATAAATTGATTTAATGACAGATTTAATATAAAATTAGTATGTTTTCAGACTGCTGAGATAAAAAAAAACATTTCTACAATTCACATAAAATAATACCAATTCCATAGTTCTCTTGGTCTAAAAGATTTAAAAAGCTTTTTCACAACTCTCCACTGAGAATAACAAACTTAAGATGTTTATGTCATTGCCCCATAATTAGTCTGTGGTGGGCTAGGACATGATCATGAGACATAACAGATTACTCCAGAATCAAGTCCCACTGCTCTGAGAACAAAGTTCCCAACAAGTAAAACTTCATTTCAAGTTCCACGAGTAGACACTTATGACTCTACACAAGTGAGAGAATGAGAGGGCCTTCTGGGTGGCCTGCATAGACTGGTATTTCAAATTAGGTTAATTTAAAAAAGAACACTCACATGGACATGGTACTTCAAATGCTTTTGTTTACAGCCTTCCACGTATTACTAATTTTTTAGAAGAACTCTGTAGTAGTTAGGACATTTACTTTAAAAAATATGAAAACTAAGGTTCACTCACACAAGTTGAGCAGCTGGCCCCAGTATGCCCACAGTTTCGACCAACTCAACAGTGGTGGCAGCAGAACAGTCAGGTGTTCAAATGTCAATGTCCCCACTGTCTCAGGATCCAACCCAGGTGGCGATGCTACCCTTCTCCCCATCCACCCTGGCAGCCCCTCAGGGGGTGAGAGGTTCTGGCTGAGAAGAGCCAGAGGAGAGCAAGCCCAGGGCTCAGGAAACTCTTTCCCAGGTCCTGCCATTACTGCCAACGATCTCTCAGGTCCTACACCATGTGGTGTGCACTCCTTGGTCTGCATCCAGACAACGGGGAAGGTGCTTGCAGCAGGTGGGAGCACAGCCCCTCTCCCTACGCTTGGTGCTGATGCAAAGAAAAAGCACCAGGGAAGTGAGGACACAGGCGTCAGCTGGTGATCTTACCTTTTCATACTCAAGGACAACAAATCCCAACCTATTTAACTCTAATTTCAGCTTGGTAAGAGTATGCTTGTCTGTAGTAACAGACTTACTCTATGAAAAGTAAATGAGACCAAATATATAATGGAAATAAAAATTTTTAATCAAAAGTATCGAACACCCAAAAAAAAAAAAAAAAAAAGTATCGAACACCCAAAACAAATTCAGTAGTATTTGCCACTTCTGATTACTAATAAGCATATTGATCCAAAAGCAGACCCATTAGTATGGATGCTGCAGACCACACAACATGCAGATGTATCAAGGTCAACAGTTTTACAGACTCTTGCAGCTGGAGAGAGCTTTGCAGATCTTCCAACCACCGCCCCCATTTTACAGATGGGCGCATGGATCTGAATTCTCCAAAAGAGATACTATTTGTTCTCACCTTATTCTATTTAAAATCATAAAACATTCTCCTGAGATGGGGCTATGGAGATCATATAGTCCATCTTTCTTCACCTTATTTGTATTATTAATTTTTAAAGATAACATTACAAAAAATGTGGAAAACATGATTTAAAAAGCCACCTATGGGACGCCTGGGTGGCTCAGTAGCAAGGCGCCTGCCTTAGGTCCCAGGTCGTGATCCCAGGATCTGGGATCAAGTCCCGCATTGGGCTTCCTGCGAAGAGCCTGCTTCTCCCTCTATGTCTCTGCCTCTCTCTCTGTCTCTCTCTGTCTCTCATGAATAAATAAATCTTAAAAAATAAATAAATAAATAAATAAAATAAAAAGCCACCTATAGCCAGTATGTCTATGCATTGCCTTCTGGACTTTGAGCTTCTTCATTTTAGAGCCAAGGAAGTGGAAACTTGGGGAAGGAGTGTGTTGAATGGACTCACCTATGAACACACAGGACAACCTCTGAAGTTGACATTCAAACTTGCCTCTACATGTGAGTACAGCACAATTCCCACTACTCTGTGTCATTTATAAGACTGAGGAAGTGTTGGCTATAATGCAGCCTACTCATCAAGCTATCCTTAAAACTAGCAACTTATGAAGAAGAAATCATAATATGTTTCTCTCTCTCACTCTCATACACAAAACAGATGGTCAAAAAAAAAGGATGAAGGAAATCTAAACTGTACGGTCATTTTTTAACATACCAGACATTAAAACACGTCAAAAAAAAAGGATGAAGGAAATCTAAACTGTACGGTCATTTTTTAACATACCAGACATTAAAACACGTCAAACAAATTTATATATATATATATTAAAAAAATTCAACCTAGGAAATAATGGATTCCTTATTAAAAGGAAACACCCTTTAAGGGCAGGAAAGAATATGCGGGAAAGTTTGTTCATTCAAATGGAAGACGCTTACTGATTACATGAAAAGAGTGGTAAGAAAAAATACCTGCAGAACAGAACGTGCATTAACATAGCTCATGAGCATCAGTGAAAGAGTATCTGTGTATGTCTGGCTCCAGCAGGAAGGCGCTGGAGTAAATTAATTACTCGGCCTTTCCTTTGTATGTCTATCAGCTCTTAGAAATTCTAGTAACCCAAAAGATCCCCAACATGGGGAGATACCACTTCCAGAGACACTGACCTCTCCTCCCGCTCCCGCTTCTGTTTCCGAGCATGGCGGTCCATCACACTGGTTTTAGTCCTCGTCTTCTTCCAGGAGTAGTAAAATTTCACCAGACTTGCTATAGATTTATCAGGAAGCTAAACATAAAAACTGAGTTGGTTTCGATTTAGAGCTAATCTTCACAAATCAAGTGCTCTTAGATACAGTTAATAAAGGTGGTCTCACACATCCAGAAAAGTCCTAAGTCACAGCCCTTTTCTCTGAGAAAGAGATTCATTCAAAGAGAACTCTCATCAATACATTCCAAATCACTGCAGAGGGCCTGGAAGTGACACTCAGCCCAAAAAAGATCGCTAAGGCAGTCTGAGATGAATCCAAGTATTCACCTCAGGTTTCTATCCTAACTCTTGGGTTATTTTTTAAAAATTCATTTTAGCACTCATGTAACCATCAGCTTTCCTGGTAGGAGTCCACCAAACAACCTTCTAGAGTATAAGAGATAAGCAAGCCTTCCCCAGGCAGATGCTTCACTTAATCAAACCACCATCAAAGATGCTTTCCATCAGACTAATCTGGGAAGTCCCAATAAGAGAGATGGGGATAGGGTGGCGGAGAGCTTGTGTGACAGCTGCTATCAAGCTGGGGAGTGCTAGGGAATGCTTCACTCCTGTAACGTGAAGCCTCTTATCTACCCCACAGCAAGCATGAACTATTCTATATAAAGACAGCTTTATTAAAAATGAGAATATTCATGCTTGTGGATGATATCCCTATCCTTTGGGTAGGGTGCAGTGGAGAGAGGCTAGGGAAAAAAGAAAAATCAGTGGTCTCATTTACTTACCATCTGTTGGATTCTATGAAAAGTTTTCCCATGAAAACTAAAGGCTTGCTCAAACAAGACTTTATCTTCCACAGTCCACTCATCTGGGAAGGGGGTAAAGTTGGGCAAATCAGCCAATGACTTTTCAATATTATGCTTATGCCAAAAGAGCATCCCAAGAGCCTAGAAAAATAGTACAAGTGAAATTTTAGACCAAAGATGTGAGTGAAACATTAAAATGGAAATGAGGTTGGCAAAAGAGCATGTGCTCCTCTGCAGACAATACTGCTATGCAAGTGACGTGGATTTGCGCCCACCAACATGCTGACTCCTGTGAGACAGGTTCCATTATGCTCACTTCTCAGATTAGAATAGGGTGGCCCTGAGAAATTAAGTCCTTGCCAATGGTCCAATACTGATAGATGACAGAGGCAGTGTGGCTCTAGAATCTGTGCTCTTAAAAGACCACACTTGAATGCCTCTGTATACAATAGGACAAAATAATCTATAGAAGCACTTAGTTGGGGGTGCCTGGGTGGCACAGTTGGTAAAGTGCCAATTCTTGGTTTCTCAAGGCCGTAAAATCAAGCCCTGTGTCAGGCTCTGTGCTCAGGATGGAGTCTGCTTAAGCCTCTCTCTCTCCCTATGCTCCTCCATCCAACTCTCTCTAAAATAAATAAATTTTGAAAAAAAAATTTTAGGTACTTGTTTTTATTCTTTTGCCAGAAAAGCTCAAAAAATAGTTTTTTGGTAGCTCAGAAGGGTGAAAGGATTCAAATGGGTGAGGGACAAACTGGAAAAAACAGATAATTCAGCAATTTTTTTTCCTGAGAAAACTTCCTGTAACTCCAAAGTGAGAATAATCATACTTTTAAAGACCAGAATCCTTAAAAATTCATACTATATTTAGCAATTACCAATTTTTTTTTAGGTTTTATTTTTTAAGTAAATAAATATCCAACATCCAATATGGAGGGCTTGACCTCATAACCTTGAGATTAAGAGTTGCACACCCTTTTGACTGAGCCAGCCAGCTGCCCCAATTGCCCAATAGTTTTTACACTTTCTAAATAGAATTAAAAGTTGGTGATGGGGGATCCCTGGGTGGCGCAGCGGTTTGGCGTCTGCCTTTTGCCCAGGGTGTGATCCTGGAGACCCGGGATCGAGTCCCACGTCGGGCTCCCAGTGAATGGAGCCTGCTTCTCCCTCTGCCTGTGTCTCTGTCTCTCTCTCTCTCTGTGACTATCATAAAAATAAATAAATAAATAAATAAATAAATAAATGTTGGTGATGTTCTGGACGCTGGTTGGCTCAGTAGGTGGAGCATGAGACTCTTGATACCAGGGTTTTTTGTTTTTTTTTTTTTTTTTGATACCAGGGTTTTGAGTTCTAGTCCCACACTGGGTACAGAGATTACTTAAAAATAAAATCTTGGGATCCCTGGGTGGCTCAGCGGTTTAGCGCCTGCCTTTGGCCCAGGGCGCAATCCTGGAGTCCCGGGATCGGGTCCCGCATCGGGCTCCCTGCATGGAGCCTGCTTCTCCCTCTGCCTGTATCTCTGCCTCTCTCTCCCCCTATGTCTATCATGAATAAATAAATAAAATCTTTAAAAAAATAAAATAAAATCTTAAAAAATTGGTGATGTTCTACATGAGTAGGGATTGGAAAAAAAGAAAGCATATATCTCTTGCTTTGAAAGATTTTGGAATGGTTTCATTGTAATTGGCTTTTCTTTTATATATTTTTTAAAGATTTTATTTATTTATTTGAGAGAGAGTGAGCAAGTAAGTGAGCATGAGCAGGGTGAGAGGGAGAAGCAAACTCCCCAATGAGCAAGGAGGCCAGTATGGAGCTCAATCCCTGGATCTTGGGATCATGACCTGAGCCCAAGGTAGACACTTAACAAACCACCCAGAAGTCCCTGTAACTGGCTTTTCTGACAAATTCTACCAGGGTGGAATAATTAAAAGGCCAAGGCTAAAAGAAAGAGTCCAATTCTATATAATGTAACTTAGTGGTACCCTCAGTCATGAGGGTAATTGCTAGTAACTTACAGGCTGTAAAATCTACATCAATGCCCAAGCACTAATCCAACTTAATATGCTTTTTTTTTTTTTTAAATAGTAATTAGAAATGAGGCTGAAATAAGATTATCATCGCACTTCTGGAGCAAAATTAATCTTGTATATTTCTCATTAATAGGTTCCAAACAATTTTTAAAAGAAAATCTTGGTCAGATTTTTACAACCTGAAAGTAATTCAAAACAATTAATATGAAAACACCTTAGGTGTGAGTGTGACAACACGGAGTCAGGGAAAAAAGAACAACATTCAAAATACATGAATGACAAACAAACCACATGTTCAAATAGGGAACCACTATGCCCAAGTATCTGGCATCCTGGAGCTAGCTACCTTGAGCCACAGGAGGCATAAATACTACAAACCTGCAGAAATACACCAGTGTCTTTGAAATCAAAGGTTCCCCTAATACTCATGTCAGGCAGGAAAATGAGACTAGAGCTTTAATTTGCTGGTGATCACCAAAAAATTGCACTGCTACTCAACACACAGAACACAATTTAACAGGTTAGTTACAACCCCCCACCTTTAAATAAAAACCCACTTTTAACAACAAAATGAAACCATGTCATTACCTGTTCCATGTTGTACCCATGCTTCTCTTTAGCAATGGCAATGTATTCATCTACTGAAAAACAAGACAAGAGACCAGTAAACAAACTGTGGGGCAGGAAGGAATGTCTATGAGCACTAGAACTCTATAATTTCAGGCCTCCCAGGCACAAGAATAAAAATAAAGACAATAAAAAAACAATCATATAATATGATCCCATTATGGATCTTACTTACATACATAAATCCCAAGAGGAATGGTTCAAAATATACTCAAGTATCAGCAGTACTTGTCTCTAGCTGGGAAGACGGATTTTTTTTTTTTAACTTAGTTCTACTTAAATTTTCTTTTCTTTTTTTTTTTTTAAAGATTTTATTTATTTATTCATTCATGATAGACAGAGAGAGAGAGGAGGCAGAGACAGAGGGAGAAGCAGGCTCCGTGCCGGGAGCCCGACGTGGGACTCGATCCCGGGACTCCAGGATCACACCCTGGGCCAAAGGCAGGCGCTAAACTGCTGAGCCACCCAGGGATTCCCTACTTAAATTTTCTATGATACATATTATTTTGGTACTTTGAAAGATAATTAAAGAAATAAAAAAATATATTAAATTTGGGTTTTAGTGTCAGCCAAAGTTGATAAATAAGCCACTTCATATTAAAAAAATCTAAGAGATGAATTATATGAACCAGTGCCTGGCATTTGCTTTCAAATTCTAACACAAGGTGACAAGTGCCAGCTTTCAAGCACTAAGGTAAATGCCACAGAAAACTGACAGACTCAATCTCCAGGAGAAGTCACCACACTCATAAAGTTACTTCCTCTCTACATTTTCTAGTCTTTCTTCCAGGGGTGAAAAAAAGGCTTGTGGGCAGCCCGGGTGGCTCCAGTTTCGCGCCGCCTTCAGCCCAGGGCGTGATCCTGGAGACCTGGAATCGAGTCCTACGTTGGGCTCCCTGCATGGAGGAGTCTGCTTCTCCTTCTGTCTCTGCCTCTCTCTGTGTCTCTCATGAATAAATAAAATCTTAAAAAAAAAAAAAAGAAAAAAGAAAAAAAGGCTTGCTAATCAATCACACTTCATTATACCCCTGTAAATTTTTGTAATTTACAAAAAATAAAACAAGGTCCAAAAACAAAAACACCCCAAATAGCATAGAACTGTTTGAAACAAACAAGAGTTCCCACTGGCCTGTCCCTCCCCCCTCCCAGAGCCTCAACCTCCAGGTGCAAAGACCAAATTCAAGAGTCGAAACAACAGGGAGAGAGTCACCTGCCCGCTCTCATGCAGGCAGCTGCCAGAGCAGCCTCATGGAGTGTGAGCTCCTCGGTCTCAGTGTGCTCTGCAAGTACACCACGACTGTCTCGCCCAGGTATGGCACAAATGACAACCAACTTAGAAACAAGAAGTCAGTTTTGAAAAAGAATTCAAACTCTTTTATTAACAGGCATTCTAATACTGATTTTGTCAATACTTTCCGATTGACAAAAGGTCGATTTACTTCCAACTGTAACTACATACAGTGCAACTCAGTATTAGCTTCACTAAGGCACTAGGTTTTCTATTTCCTTTTTTTCATATTTAAAGTACTTAGAAACTGACAGTTACTTCACTCAGAATGTATACAGCTGCTTATTGAACAACACAGGTTTGTGTGTCCACTTTTCCAATCCAGTTCTGTGTATTTTCTCTTCCCTAGGACTTTCTTAATGACGCTGTCTTTTCTCTAGCTTCCTTTATTGTGAGAACACAATATGTACCACAGACAATGTACAAACGTGTGTTTATTGCCGGTTTATGTCATTGGCAGGGTTTCTGGTCAACAGCAGGTCATTAGTAAAGTTTTGGGGGTGTCAAAAGTTATATGTAAATTTTTTACTACACAGGTGTTGGAACCTCAAATTGTTCAAGGGTCCACTGTAGTAAAGTTCCAACTTACCCGGGAGTCAGTGAACGACAAACTAAATGACCCTGGTTTGTCACAAAAGTTGAAACTGGTGATTTAAAAAATGGGAAAGGAGGGATCCCTGGGTGGCGCAGCGGTTTGGCGCCTGCCTTTGGCCCGGGGCGCGATCCTGGAGACCCGGGATCGAGTCCCACATCAGGCTCCCGGTGCATGGAGCCTGCTTCTCCCTCTGCCTGTGTCTCTGCCTCTCTCTCTCTCTCTGTGACTATCATAAATAAATGAAAGTTAAAAAAAAAAAATGGGAAAGGAGGGGCGCTGGGATAGGGTGGCTCAGTTGGTGAAGTGTCTGCCTTCAGCTCAGGTCACGATTCTGGGGTCCTAGAACTGAGTCCTAGGATGGACTCCCTGCTGCTCTTCCTCCCTTGGCCTCTGCCCCTCCCCCTTGCTTGTGCTAGCTCTCTCAAAATATTAATAAAATCTTTTTAAAAAATTAAAAATAATTTTAAATGGGGTAGGAAATTATTCCAAAGTATGTTCTTTGCTTATTACTTCACAATAGGGTAGATTATACCAAATAAGAAAAAAATACTCTGAGATTCTAAAAAACAATGCAATGTTCAGTGATGGTGCCTGAACAGGTGGCTATGCACACCTGGCCAGAACGCTGAGAGATGTGGCAGCCATGGAGGTTCACACTGGAGCAGACAGACACATGAGGACACACTAGAACCTGAGGGATGGGTTGCAGGTCAGTTGATAAAAACTAAGTAATGAGGGCAGCCCGGGTGGCTCAGCGGTTTAGCGCCGCCTTCAGCCCAGGGCGTGATCCTGGAGACCCGGGATCGAGTCCCACGTGGGGCTCCCTGCATGGAGCCTGCATCTCCCTCTGCCTGTGTCTCTGCCTCTCTCTCTCTCATGAATAAATAAATAAAATCTTAAAACAAACAAAAAACTAAGTAATGAAATGTGTTCAAGCCAAGGCAATATAAGGGGAAAAGAGAAAATCTACAGTGAATTGAGGGTCAATCTCAGAGAGGGTCTGCTGTAAGGGTTGTTTCTTTTTTTTTTTTTTTTTATTTATTTATTTTTTTTAAATTTATTTATTTATGATAGTCAGAGAGAGAGAGAGAGAGAGAGAGAGAGAGAGAGGCAGAGACACAGGCAGAGGGAGAAGCAGGCTCCATGCACCAGGAGCCCGATGTGGGATTCGATCCCGGGTCTCCAGGATCGCGCCCTGGGCCAAAGGCAGGCGCCAAACCGCTGCGCCACCCAGGGATCCCAGGGTTGTTTCTTTTAATAGATATTTGGTAAATGAACCTCAAACTTCTACTATACCATCTCAACTCTGCAAGCATACAAATTTCCAGACACTATTATTTACCTTAGCTGAGTAAGCAATGTGCGATGTGTGCACAGCCACTATTCGGTCATGTGATCTGCAAGCAGATACCTGCAGAGGCCATAGGAGCGGGGCAGGGTCCCCACAGTGGGCTGCCACAGGAACCTGCCCTGCCCACAGTTCTTGGGAGCAGATGCTATCTTGCTTGTAAGTCCTTTCTGCTCCATCGGTAACAGCCAGTAAAGCCTGTCCTCATGGTCTCCAACCAGAGTTAGCTTAAAAATTACAAGGAAAACCAAAGCATTCTTGGGATGTGACACTATTTTCATCTCCTTTGCTTTCTCACACAAAAATTAACTGGTGGTAGGAACAGTAAAATGGACTAAACAGTGGATCCTGACTGTTGCAGCTAAGTTTGGACAAACATTTTCCATGTTGTAAACAGTGAGGTGTTCTTACTAAGTAACCTTTAAAATCACACCTCTTTTAGATTTTCCTGGAGACTACCCTGAGGAATCTACAGCAGAGAAAGAAAGAACTCTATCAGAGCCACTAACAGGAAGTCACTTGCCATCTCTACCAGGTGCCCTGAAGGTGTGACCCAGTAAAATAATATTATGGAGAGCCCTGCAACTTGCAAAAGAATTAGCATCTGATACCCATTAGCAAAACTACACTTTTTCATTCCTTTCATTGCGTCCAATGTCCAAAAAAGATTCAACAATTTGCTAAATGAATGCTGGGGGTGCTGTGATGTGTACAATGCCATGGAAAAGAAAGGCTCTTTTCTAGCAAAGTAAAAGGCAGCACAGGTTAGAAAGATGGATAAGAAAGATAGAGGTCCGATCTTGGCTGTCTCTAAACAAAATGAGTTCACAGGCAGTGATGCCTGGTATAGAGTAAACCCTACAGTTCAGACTGTGTTACCTTTAGCAACTTTCCTGACTTTCCCAGGAAGGAGCTCTCACCAATAAAGCTGCGCCATTACCCAACTGAAAACTACAGCAGAGTACAAGCCTTCCTGGAATGTTTTAGGCTGGAGTTAATTCAGAATAGAGCCATGTGCACACACAAAGGATGCTCCTGACAGCTTTGTTTCTTACTGCCTCCCTACTGTATGCAGACAGTCCTCAGTTCTTGTTCCCTTTCACAATCAGGGGCACAGGGCTATCCACCACAGTTTCTAGACCGCACAATGTCTTCTGCTCCTTTACAGAGCATGCTAGCAGCTGCCAGTATACTGGGCATGTTGAAAACAGAACATGTGCATTTTCAAAACCTCCCACATGCTTTCCTTAAGCAAAAATAAGCTTTAACCTAAGACAATAAAATCCACTCCCAAATGCCTTCATAAAAACAAAGGATGACCAGATAGTTCAGGTGGTGGATGAAGGATGAAACAGGAAGGGAAGCAAGAGATATACAAGCTACCTGAGACCAACAGCTCTAAAATAAAGAACACAGGGTTCCTTGGGGACTTTTCCAGTACTTTTTCATCTCTGGCAACTGGAATCTTGATTTCATCTCTAAAAACTTAAAGGTTAACCAGAGTCAAACCCAATCAGGGGTGAAGAGCTACTATAGGCAGAGAGTCATTAAGTAAGCTGTGATTAGGACAATACACAAAGTCCATGTGGCTTAAGGAAATGCCAGAACATTTCGATGGGCCTGGTCATTTGCATCCGCCAGGCTTTCCCATCTTGGGCAAAGGGGACAGAACCAGACAGTCATTTGGGTGCGAGAAGCAGGTGAGCTGACATTTCTAATCTGTTGGTCAGAAGCAGAAAGATGTCACTAAGTACACTCTCCTTTAAAAACAATTGCAGAGCACCTGGGTGGTTCAGTTGGTTAAGTGTCCAACTCTTGACTTTGGCTCAGGTCATGATCCTGCATGGGGCTCTGTGCTCAGCAGGGAGTCTGTGTAAGTTTTCTCTCTCTCGGGGATCCCTGAGTGGCTCAGCGGTTTAGCACCTGCTTTTGGCCCAGAGGTGTGATCCTGGAGTCCTGGGATTGGGCTCCCGGCATGGAGCCTGCTTTTCCCTCCTCCTGTGTCTCTGCCTCTCTCTCTGTGTGTCTCTCATGAATAAATAAATAAATCTTTAAAAAAAAAAAAGTTTTCTTTCTCTCTCTCCCTCTCCCTCCCTCTCCCCTAATTCCCCTCTCCCTTTTATTTAAAAAGATAAATTTTTATCTTTTTTAAAAAATTTTTTAAAATTCCATCATTGTGTAATACAGTATTTTTAAAAACTTGAATATCCTATGGAAACAACCAAGGACAACTACCTGATTTTAAATTATGATGGACAGAAGTACATTTCACTCTGCTTCTGTAAGAAGTACACAGACTGTACAAACCACTGGTTTTTTTGACAAGAACTTAGCATTACATGAGCAGCCCAAGTGGCTCAGGGGTTTAGTGCCACTTTCGGCCGGGGGCCTGATCCTGGAGACCTGGGATCGAGTACCACATCAGGCTCCCTGCATGGAGCCTGCTTCTCCCTCTGCCTGTGTCTCTGCCTCTCTCTGTGTGTGTCTCTCATGAATAAATAAAATCTTAAAAAAAAAAAAAAAAAGAACAGAACTTAGCATTACAGAAAGCACAGGTAAATGAGTTATGCTTTGGGGTAACATCACTTAAAAGGTAGAAGGTGTGTGAAACTGATCAAGAAAATTTACAAAATTCCTAAAGCCTAGCCAAACACTTACTGAACTACCCTATGTACAGAACACACCGTACTAAATAGCAGCCCAAAATAAAGAAGAAAAACAAACTGACTTCCTGAAGTAGTTTGAAATGACACACAAGAAACAGAGAAGAGAAATACATAAAATAACAGTATAGATGTAGACTAGCATGGGAATCCAAAATAATGAGTAAATAATGATGGTAATGATGTTAAATCAAGATAAGCTTCCTGAAGATTCAACAGCTATATTGATTAAGTAATAACAATAGCTAATATTTGAGAATTTACTATGTGCCAGCCACTGTTCTAAGCTCTTTACGAGGATTATCTTTTAATCCTCTCGAATAATTCTATTATCACTCCCACTTATAAATAAAGAAACTAAGACTAGAGAAGTAATTTATTCAAAGTGACACAGCAGGTAAATAGCAGAAATAGGACTTATATACACTCAGAGTGTGTGACCACAGGTCCTGTGATATTAAACCCCTACAAGCTGTCTTATCTCTTGAGTAAAGGACACAGAGGGAGAAGGGCACTCATACAAGAACAGTCTCCATGGTACAGAGAACTGAGCAAGGCTAACAAATGTAGTCTATGGCACTTGAACAAAATCAAGAAAATAAAACTGAGGTTGATGAAGGCAGTAATGGGAAGCGAGGGTAACAGGCAAATGGCTGCCTTGGAGTAGGCTTCATCTGCTTCTATATTCTTGTTTCCATCTGATGAACTAAATGTCCTCGGTACCATTAGTGAGTCTCAAACTCAACTGCAAAAAAGAGAAAAATGCAGATGAAAGTTGCCACGGTAACCTGAGCTCACCCACTCCTCCCTCCTCTAGACACTGCGGAGACTCAGGACACCTTGTGATCTTGCATATTCTATTCAGAGCAAAAGGCTGACACCATAGGGTGGGTTGAGGACAAAGCTATAATCTCAATACAGTTTTTAAAAAATTTTTATTTTCCTAACATTTGCAGTAGCATTAGTACTATAAAGGAAACATGGCACCAATTTCTCTCTCATAACTCAAACTGATCCTGCCAAAATTTTCTTTAGGAATATGATAAATATCGTGGCATCTCCTTTTATTATTAAAATAAGAAATGAATTATCACTGTAACTCACTGAGAATAGAAATGAGCTTAACTCATTTAAGTAAAGCAATTATGCCACCTGGTGGGCACAGATATTACTACAGTTAACATTTCAATGATCCATCTGAACAGCTGGGGGGGCGGGGCGGGGGGGTGGGAGGCATGCACCAGAAACAAGATAAGCCACAGAGACTCTGCCAGAATATAATATAATGAACCAGTCCTTCCTAGTCAGTAATAAAATGCACTTCATGAAAATTCTGTTTCTTAATGTGGTTTTGTTAAAATCCTACTTAATAGAAAAAGTGCCCCCGCAGGCACTCCAGTATATATTACAAAATCCAACCCAGTCTCACAATCTGATCAAGTGGAAATAAGAAATATGAACACCCTCCACAAGCCACATGTATTTAAATTCAGCTCTGGCATCTGTCCCTATGTCATCTGCACTTCTGTACCCCTCCTCCTATCCAGTATCCACTGCTAGGACTCCAGCTAAGTCCTCCCCCACCTTGCCTCTCTATGCCTCCTTTCCTCAGCAGCAGATGAGTGGCTTGACCAGTATGATCTTAAAAGTGGTTCCAGGGCTAACATTTTATGAGTAATTTAAAAATTTGGGGGTGGGCACCTGTGTGGCTCAGTCGAGGGTCGAACTCCTGATTTCAGCCCAGGCCATAAACTCGAGGCTGAGGCTCCACACTCAAAAGGGAGGCTGCTTGAGAGTTTCCCTCCCACCCCCCATGCCTACCCTGGCTCACGTGCATGCTCTCTCTAGAATGGAGACATAATCCACCTTTATTCCACTCCTCATACACCTGTACACCTTCCAGAAAGGCACAAGTACGATCTCCCATATTTTAGAAACTGATCATCATTAGAATGACATTTAGTTGTAATTAAAACAGTAACCACCTTTCCCTTAAAAATGCCCAAAGCCTAAGGTAAAGAATAAGTCAGCATAGTGACTAACTATCCCCTTGCATTTCTCACACCACGTCAACCTACCTGACAACTAAGTCCCTAAGCAGGCAACTCTGTACTTAAAATAATTTCATTTGCTCTCATACATGTTGTTCTTTTACAGTATGACTAAAGGAAGAACTACGCCCCAAACAAGGTCTCCAACTCGCTAACAAATGGCCACAGTCCATGACAGGAAAGGGGGGCAGGGGACACACTGAGATTCATCCACAAACTCACACCAGTCAGCAGTGGGAAGAGCCCTGGGTCCTTGGTTTCTATCAGAAACTTGTGGGCTTAAAAAAAAAAAAAAAAAAAAAAAAAAAAAGAAACTTGTGGGCTAAACACATTTCCTCACCTATTTGACAAGAATAAGGGAAGATATCCTCGTCAAACCCTTTACAAAGTAATAAAGGAGCCAAGATATATACAAGTGTAAAGTGTTACTAAAATGAATTCCTTCACAAACATGTATGGGTTCCAACGAGAGGTGAGGTAGGGTACACTTTACAACCACATTATTAGCTCAACAAGACAAACCCAGCCTGGAACCCCAGGAGAGCTATCCTGCCATCCAGAAGTTCCCAATCCTAACTGATGGGAGCCAGCTGGTAAATTTCTGTGAAATACTGGCTCTCGGGCTCCACCCTCCTTTGTTTATGCGTGTGCACATGAACGTACATGAGTTCACATATGTTCATTTACGTGCATCAGTGTGTGTACTTCATGGGTATACAGTTTTCATAAAGCATGACGGGCACAGAGAAAGGCACACACGTAAGGGCCCAGGCTTGGTGATCTTTCAGAAAATGAACACACCTAGATCAAGGAGAGAACTGACTACACTCAAGATGTCTGGTTTGCCCCCAGGTGATTCTGAGAATCCGTCAATTAGAGCATAATATTAATATATAGAGAACATGAGTTTGATAACATTCCCCATTTTAATGTGATAAAAAAAAGTTCCTCAACAAGCACAAAATTTTTAAGTTTGGTATTAAAAAGATCAGTATCAGGACCACAGAAATAGGAAGAAAAATGCTCTTTATGTTAGTATATAAAAGGAGGTTTGTGAGTTTGTGAGTTGTGAATTTCAATCATGCAAGAAAATTTCCTTTCCAGTACTATATAGAGGTTCTTTTTTAAATTACCAACTTCAGGGGCCCTGGGTGGCTCAATTGATGAAGCGTCTGACTTCGGCTTTAGTCATGAGTCCAGGGTCCTGGGATCCAGCCTCATGTCAGGCTCAATGCTCATCAGGAAGTCTGCTCATCCCTTTCCCTTTGACCACCCCTCCCACCCCACTTGTGCATGCACTGTCTCTCTCTCTCTCAAATAAATACAATCTTTAAAAATAAATAAATTAGGGGCACCTGGGTGGTTCAGTCAGTTAGGCAGCTGCCTTTGGCTCAGGTCCTGCCCTGCTCAGCAGGGGGTCTGCTTCTCCCTCTCCCTGCCATTACCCCCTGCTTGTGCACTCTGTCAAATAAATAAATAAAATCTTTATTACTAATTAATTGATTAAATTACTGACTTCAGGCTCCCATCCTGCAGG
The DNA here is from genome assembly GCF_048164855.1 of Canis lupus baileyi. Classification (NCBI taxonomy): domain Eukaryota; kingdom Metazoa; phylum Chordata; class Mammalia; order Carnivora; family Canidae; genus Canis; species Canis lupus. The sequence continues at coordinate 72,058,778 of NC_132846.1, read as the reverse complement.
GGAGGTGGTGGTCAGAAGGATTTACAAGCTTCAAATCCTTGTGGCTCCTCACAGCTTGTCTACAAACTTCGAATTATAGGGACATTTGTCCTTTAACCCTGCCTCTGCCACCCCACATATACAATGGTCCTTCCCTTAGTTTACAGCCCATGGTGTACAAGAATACAGAAAAAAAGAGATCCCTAAGTGAAACAGCCAAGGGAAACATGGAGAGAGGCTGGGTTCTAGGAACACAGGGAACACAAGTCTCTGCCCAACGCAGACTCGACGCAAGGTCACTTCTCTGTGGGCCCTGGTTTCTCAGCTCTGAAAATGGAAGCTCAACTGCACAGTGGTATCGTGAGAATGGGGGTGGGAGAAAATAGCATGTTTGTTAGGAGGGAGCAGGTATTCCTACTTAAGTGCTACCCACTTTCAGTGCTTGAATTTTGTAGGGGTGCTGGGGGTGAGGGTAGGGTATCTTCATTGAGTAAAGAAGCCTGACCTTTCAAAATAGGTGGCATAAAGATGACATTTTATAATTAATATACTTTAACCATTCTCCAACAAATCTTTCAAGCCTACTGTGTGCCCAGTGCTGCTTATATACAGCCATGATTAAACAGCCCACCTTCACAGAATTCAGTCTGGCTGGAGAGAGAAATAATTACACAAATAATTAACTCCAATTGTCCTAAGTGTCAGGGAAAAAGAACTTAGCTGGGAAACCTGATCTGCAGAATCAAGGATGGTTTTCTTTTCTATTGGAAAAGGACATTATAAATTCCTGCTTACTCATTTGTTATTTATATAGTAGGGAAAAACTGAAAGAATCGAAATGTTCAAGAATGTGGACATGGATAGGCTATATGATGGGATAGTCAAGGATTAAAACTCAATTTAATGTTTAATTACAGGAAAATTAAAGTTGAAAAATTATTATTTACAGTACATTTGTGCTTAAAATCAGAGTGAGCAGAAGCATGCAGAGAAGACATGAAAGCAAAATTTTAATAGTGGCTACCCATGTGACGAAGTGAAGGAGTTCTAGGCTATTTTTAATAATAAAAAGCAAGCTTGTGTGTATATATGTAATTTCTTTTCTGAACCATTTGAGAGTATCATAATTATGCCCTGAATTCTTACTCAGCGTGTATCTTCTATGAGTAGATATATTCTCTTTATAACTACAGAACAGTAAATTCAACATTTAAACCATAATCTGGGTCTGTATTCCAATCTGACCAGTAGACCCCAAAATGTGCTTTACATTGTGAAGAATTTTAAAGTAAATCCCAGTTATCTCATCCCTACACACACACACACACACACACACACACACACACACACACACACCTTTTTTTAATGTGGACCAAAAAAAGTGGACATATTTTCTTTGTAGAACCACAATATCATTATCACACCTAAACAGTAAAATTCCTTGATATGAGAAACAAGTGTTATAATCACTGGATTGTTTAAAATGTAGAAGTCCAACAATAGCAATTACTGGTGAGGACATGGAGCAAATAAATTTTGCATTTTATTGGTAGCAGGCTGAACCAGTTTGACCACTTTGGAAAATAATTTGGCACTGATCTCTCATAGCTGAATATCTACATTCCGATGGATATCAAGAACTAAGTCATAGAGAGTTCCCAGTAGTAATAGTTGTAGAAATAAAAAACTGGAAGCAAATGTCCACTGTGAACAGAAAAGACAAATTATAACAAGATGAAGTTCTTTAAGTATGGAAAGATGAAGACAGGACACACTGGGATGACAAACAGGAGGTAATCCTTGGTTTGTAGTGGAGAGCTTCAGCTATAATCTGTAAACCCAACTCTGCCTTTTCTTTTCTTTTTTTTAAGACTTTATTTATTCATGAGACAGAGAAAGAGAGAGGTGGGGGGGTGGGCAGAGACACAGGCAAGGGAGAAGCAGGCTCCATGCAGGGAGCCCGACGCGGACCTCGATCCCAGGTCTCCAGGATCAGACCCTGGGCTGAAGGCAGCACTAAACCGCTGAGCCATCCGGGCTGCCCAGTTCTGCCTTTTCTATTAAGTTGTGAACATTTAGTTAACTCTAAAACAAAGAATAAAAATGATGATAATTTTCACACACTGAAAAACCTCATTTTAATCACAATTATCAAGCTCTCTGAAAGCCATTTATTTGTAAAAAGCTGAAATCCAAGGCCAGTATTGGCTTATTCTATCTTTACCCCTGTTTTCATTTCAAAGAATTAATAGGTTAGGGACTTTAAGTCCATTTCTCCCTTCTGTCAATGACCTTATTAATTTACCAACACAGGTCTCCATTCGACTGGAAGCTACACTTGGCGAGGGACCCGTCAGACTGTTCATTCTTGTATTTCCCCAGTGCCTGGTACAAACATATCACTCAAATATTTACTGAGCAAATGAATGGTCATTAGGCGAGTGGCAAAGAAGAAAATGTTGGGGGATTCCAGATGACCCCCAAGACATAGAACAAAAGAGACAAAAAGTCTGTATTTGCAAATCTCCATACGGAGAAGTGTCCACATCCCCATCATTTTCTCATGCTGAGAGGATTGGCAGAGCTGATCAAACATACCACGTTCCTCATCATTTTTTCATAGAGAGAGACAAGTAAAAAGTACTACATCAGGTGACTAAAAAGAGAATGAAGGAACTGAATCAAAGTAGTAGTGATCTCTATTTCACAGTGTGGTCAAGGAAAGCCATACTGACGTTGACGTGTAAGCAATGACCAAGAAGAACCGAGAAAGAGAGCCATGAGGACATTTAGGAAAAGAGGATTCCAGACAAAGAAACAGAAAAGGTTCCAGGGAGCATGTTTTGGATGTATTCAGAAGGGCAAAAGCAGGGTCAGACTAGGCAGGGCCTTGTGGCCAACTGTCAGACCTTCTGATTTTACAGTGAACTGGAAAGGCACTCGAATGTTTTATATAAGCATTCTTGACATGTATTATGTATTTGTGTAAATGTTAAAAAACTTATTATATAGCTATGGAACTTTCACACACAATATCATCTTGAAAATGTGTACTGAAGTCAAATGCCCTAACACAGAAATGTTTGTGTATGTTGCAGGTCTAAGGAAGGTTCTCATTCCAAGAAAGCTACAACTTGTTTTAAAATCTCTAATTTAAAAAAAAAAAAAAAAAAAAAAAAAAAAAAAAAAAATAAAATCTCTAATTTGACTTTGCCTTTTGACACATCTTTCAATCCTGTATGTCTAGTACATTGCATGTCTTAATTTTTTTCTTTATATTATCCAGCTTAAAAAAAATCAGCTTGATGGTCTCTGCCATAGCTAATGATTTCCATCTATGTCCATTTTCACACTGAGATTTGTGCTAACCACTGTACTGGTTTCTCTTCATTTTTATATAATAAAAACAAAATGCAATCAAACACTTAAATAACTGCAGAAGTACTGATTATATATAACCTATAAAGTACATAATGCATAAATGAGCGGGACCATCTGTTTCACTGATTCCCAACAGCCAAAGTTACCTTGCAAATTTCTACACCCAATGCAAGTGCAGCTGAGTCTAGGAAATTTGCGTCTTCATGAAACGACCTACAGTGGTCATGGCTGTGCACTGGCTCCCCCACTTGGCTCCAATTCACCGTTTAGGGGTAAAGCCCTACCTTAAAGAGAGTCAAACAACAAAAACCATCCTCAGATTATCCCTTTCCTAACCTATCCTCTCTCCTAAAACTGCCTTCTAAGAGGTCTCTCGGGCCACAGCTTTATATTACATTTGACCACACTTGCTTGGTAAACATTTTTTTTTTTTTTTTGCATTAAAACAGTAAAGCAAACCATACCGGGAATATGATCTGACCTGACTATATATATTTCAAAGAAGACAAAACTATCCAGTAAAAAAAGCTTTTTGAGATTTCTTGCTAGTAACATGTCCACTTTGTTTTACTAACATTCAGCTGCTTCTCTACACAAAGTCCAGACCATGGCTGGGTCTGTGTGTATTGGTAGGGACACCAAGGGAATGTAAAGAGTACCCTGATCTATGCTCAAGGGAGCAGCAGCCCCACTGAGAGAAGGCTGTCCTAAAGCCATTAGGTTGGGGCAAGTGAGGTAGGCACCTAGGGTACAGACCAAGTGGGATAAGGAGGGAGTCTCCAAGGAAGGGCAGCGTGAAATGGGTGGGGGAAGATGCTCACAGATGGGAATGGGGGGGGGGCATCCATGCAGGAGAGCGGTTAGACATTCTACTGGGGACTAGGGAGATGATGTCACATCATAGGTGCCCCATAGGTATTGATAAATGTGAGTAACTGATGGAGCAGGGCAGGTGTACCCAGATACAGATGTGGTAGTACTCTTACTGAAAGGCCTGTGAAAGGCCACTCGACACCCACCTAACACCCCCCTTCCAGGATCTCCAACTCCGTTGAGCAAGCCCAAGCGCTCCTGACATTGCCAACCTGACTTCCTAAATTTCAATCAAGCCTCTCTTTAACAGCAATGGCTAGTGAGGGCAGCAACTTCTCTCAGCTGGAATGAATCAACACTTACTGCCTCTAGCCTCAGCTCTTCACTCAACCACATGGCTGTCAAGAGCCCTGATGCACACTTTCACTGCTTCTCACCTCCCCAAGGACAATGTGTGTCATGACCAGGCAGGTCTCCAAAACAAAGCACTGCATTTTCGCCCCACATCCGCAGGCCTGTCCAAAACGCATCTGCCCGCTACCTGCAGGGCTCGCGCACCGTGCCCACCAGCCGACCCTTATATTCCTCAGCCTTCCACCTGGTCGTCCACTGTTGCCAATGCTTCCTTCCCTTGTCTCTACCCAAGAAAATGCAGTGCTTTCTGCCGGGTCCCAAGGGGAGCATCCGACCACTAACAGTACACAGGAGATGCCTGATGCTATAACAAGACTCAACTGTCTTCATGTCCAATTAGTGAACATTTTTCAGTTTCTCTTACCATCTGCCCAACCTCCAGATCCTACCATTTTTTCAACCTTTATTCACTCCTTTGTCCCCTAAACTCAAGCCACTGTTTCATCAAGTAATTTTCCAGAATTATTTAATAACACTATTTATTTTTATTTTTATTTTTATTTATTTTTTAATAACACTATTTAAATCACATTGTTCTCACCTATGCTACTTGGAATTATTTATATTTCTTTTTTTTTTTTAATTTTTATTTATGATAGTCACAGAGAGAGAGAGAGAGAGGCAGAGACACAGGCAGAGGGAGAAGCAGGCTCCATGCACCGGGAGCCCGATGTGGGACTCGATCCCGGGTCTCCAGGATCGCGCCCTGGGCCAAAGGCAGGCGCCAAACTGCTGCGCCACCCAGGGATCCCTATTTATATTTCTTTTACATGAAAGGTGTCTCTACAAGGCACATTTTCTAGGCATACCCCAAAGGTTGGATCTCTCAATGAAGTTTTACATAGATACAGCCCAAAGCAACTCGTGTAACATCAGTATTGCTTTAAGATCGTAATTATAGTTTATTAAATGAAGCAGCACATGAAGGCAGATGTGTGTAATAAATGCCATCTGGAGACCAGAGATCTAGCCCAAACTTGGCTACTAATTAGCTGTGGGATCTTAAGCATTTGATTTAACTTCTCTAGATCTCAACTTTCTGCATCCAAAGAAGAGCCGAACTAGATGAAACACATATAAATTACCTGTTAACAGGTTCATTTTCCTTTCTTTCTCCTTTAGAGTACGAGCTTCCTGAATCCCTCATTTCTGCAATAGCACCAAGCACACAAAGCTGTTCAGTATAAACCCAATTGAGATGCTTCTGGAGAGAAAGTGAAACCATGAGCCTAAACTTCACTTAGAAAAATAAATACATGAGCTAGAAACACAGAAAAGAATAAAAATGGTACGGGGATACCTGAGTGGCTCAGCAGTTGAGCGTCTGCCTTTGGTTCAGGGTGCGATCCCATAGTCCTGGGATCGAATCCCACATTGGGCTTCCTGCATGGAGCCTGCTTCTCCCTCTGCCTATGTCTCTGCCTCTCTCTCTCTCATGAATAAATAAATAAAATTTAAAAAAAAAGAATAAAAATGGTACAAATCAGGAAACGGATAAATCAATGAAACAAAATCAAGAGCCCAGATGTAGACCAAAGTACACATACAAGTTTAATATCAGTGATGGAGAAAAGAAGTAATTCCAGACAGAACAATGACGTAATGAGGAAAGAGAAGTAAGAGGGTGGGAAGGACAGAAGACACATAGGTATCAGTGTCTGTAACATGTGGGTAAGAGGGCTTCTTTCAGCATGACAGTATACCAGAAACTACAAATAAGATTAATAAATTTAACTATATATATAATTCTAAAAAACAAATTTAAAAATAAGGTAAGATTTAACTTTATTTATAGAAGAATTAAAAGATCAAAATACAAAGATGCTCAACCTTAGTAATAATTAATGAAATCCTTTTTTTATCAGTTCAGCAAAGTTAAAAAAACAATGAATATTCCCATACAATGAGGCATCACCTCATACTCGTTAAGAAAGCTACTATTAAAAAACAAAAAAAACTAAACAAACAGCAGTTAACAATTATGATGAGGATGTGGAGATACTAGAGCCCATGCACTGCTGGTGGGAGCATAAAATGATAGCAGCCTCTGCAGAAAACAGGCTGGTGGTGCCTCAAAAAATTAAAAAATAGAATTACACATCCAGCAATTTCACTTCTATGTCCAAAAGAAATGAAAGCAGGTCCTCAAAGAGATATTTGCACACCCATGTTCACAGCAGCAGCATTCACAGGAGCCAAAACACAGAAACAATGCAAGTGCCCATCAACAGATGACTGGAGATAAAAACATGGTCTATCCATCCATACAGGAAGTATTTCCAGTCAGGAAGTATTTCCTTCCAACTGAAGGAAACTGTGACACAGGCTACAATGTGGATGAAACTAAAGGACATCATGCTGAGTGAAAGAAGCCAGTCACAGAACAGTATATAATTCCACTTATATCAAGTACCCAGAGTGGTCAAATTCATGGAGTCGGAAAATAGAATGGTGGTTGCCAGGTGCTGGGGGGTAGGAGGTGGGAGGGGGTAAATGTAGAAAAAATGTAGACCAGTGTTTTAATGAGTACGGAGTTTCAGTTTTACAAGATGAAAAGAGTTCTAGAGGTGGTACACAATAATGTGAATGTGCTTAATACCATTTTACACTTAAAAATGATTAAAATGGATGGGCAGCCCGGGTGGCTCAGCAGTTTAGCGCCACCTTCGGCTCAGGGCCTGATCCTAGAGACCCGGGATAGAGTCCCACATTGGGCTCCCTGCAGGGAGCCTGCTTCTCCCTCTGCCTGTGTCTCTGCCTCTCTCTCTGTCTTTCATGAATAAATAAGTAAAAAACATAAAAATAATAAAAAAGATTAAGATGGAAATATAAACCAAAAGATTTCATTTGCTTGTTATAATTTCACAATAAAATTTACTTGGAATTAAAGAAATGGTTAAGATGGTAAATTTTACACTGTATTTTACTATAAAAATAATTTAAAAATTTTAAGAATAAAGGACGCCTGGGTGGCTCAGCAGTTTAGCGTCTGCCTTCGGCTCAGGGCGTGATCCCAGAGTCCCAGGATCAAGTCCCACATCAGTCCCCCTGCTTCTCTCTCTACCTATGCCTCTGCCTCTTTCTCTCAGTGTCTCTCATGAATAAATAAATGGAATCTTTTTTTTTAAATAAATGGAATCTTTAAAAGAAAGAAAGGAAAAAAATTTTTAAGAATAAAAAATCAATATACCCAGTACTGGGGACATTTTTGGCACACTCCTCTAACTCTTCAGATGACACATAGAAAAATGTATAAATGTAAAATGTATATACCATTTGACCTAGCAACCCCACTTCAACGATGTTCATGGCAGCACTGTTTAGAAATGTCTACCTATGAAACACCCATATTGTATGACCATTAAACAAAAAAATAAGCGTAAGGGACTAACAGATACTCAGAATATTAACATAACACTGGTTAACTTGGGAGATGTAGAATATTTTATCTTGTGCATATATATTATTTTTTAGCTCAAAAGAAAATAAACTACACACTTTTAGAGTGGCCAAAATCCAAAACACTGACTAACCAAGGACACAGTGCAACAGCAACTTTCATCCATTGCTGGTGGGAATGTAAAGTGGCAGAGCCACTTCAGAAGAGTCTTGCAATTTCTTACAAAATCAAACGTATTAACATACAATCCAGCAATCTTGCTCCTTAGTATTTACCCTAAAGAGCTGAAAACTTATGTCCACACACTAAAACCCGCATATACATGTTCATATGAATAATATACATGTTTGTATGAATAATACACGTTATTCATAATTGCCAAAACTTGGAAGCAACCAAGATGTCCTTCAGTAGGTGAATGGGTAAACACACTGTGGTCCATGCAGATAATCCAATGCTGTTCAGCACAAAGAAAATGAGCCATCAAGTCATGAAAAGGACATGGAGGAACCTCAAATGTGTGTTATCACTAAGTCAAAAAAGCCAATCTGAAAAGGCTACACACTGTATCATTCCAGCCATATGACAGTTCTGGAAAAGACAGAATTACAGAGACAGGAAAAAGATCAGTAGTTGCCAAAAGTTATGGGGTTAGGAGGGATGCATAGGCAGACCACAGAGAATTTTTAGGGCAGGGAAACTATTCAGTATGAAATTACAATAGTGAATACATGTGTCAAAACCTACAGAATGTACAACACAAGAATGAATCTTTTTTTTTAAAGATTTTATTTATTTATTCATGAGAGACAGAGAGAGAGGCAGAGACACAGGCTCCATGCAGGGAGTCCAATGTGGGATCGATCCCAGGTCTCCAGGATCACACCCTGGGCCGAAGGCAGGCGCTAAACCACTGAGCCACCCAGGGATCCCACAAGAATGAATCTTAATGTAAATTATGAACCTTGGGTAACAATGATGTATCAGTGTAGGTTCACTGGTAACAAGTTTAGGGGTTGTCAATAGTAGAGGAGGTTGTACACGTGTGGGGGTAATAGTGTATGGGAAGAAATCTCTGTACTTTCTACTCAATTTGGCTGTGAACCTAAAACTCATCTAAAAATTAAATCCATTTTCAAAAATGAAAAAAAAAAAAAAAAAAAGAATGTATTTGCCCCTTGGCCTAGGAACTCTATTTCTAGGGATTTATCATTCCCTATAGTTTTTTTTTTTTATTTAAAAACTAAGAAACAGTCTCTTTTATTTTATTAAAGATTATATTCATTTATTCATGAGAAACACAGAGAGAGAGAGAAGCAGAAATACAGGCAGAGGGAGAAGCAGGCTCCATGCAGAAAGCCCGACGTGGAACTCGATCCCGGGTCTCCAGGATCACGCCCTGGGCCGAAGGCAGAGGCACCAAACCGCCAAGCCACCCAGTGATCCCTGAAACAGTCTCTTTTAACTACAGAGAACAAACTGATGGTTATCAGTGGAAGATGGGGGTGGCGGGGGCAGGGGGAGTTGGGGGAAAACAGGTGATGGAGATTAAGGAGTACACCTGTGATACTGAGCACCAAGAGACTTTAGCATCAAGTGACTAAAATAAAAACTTAAAAAATAAGTTTAAAAAAGAAAGAAGAACTAAAAGACTTCAAATATCCAGTTATGGAACAAGTAAGTCATGGGAATAAAAGGACAGCATAAGGAATACAGTCAGTGAGGTACTATAATAGCATTGTATGGTGATAGTTGCAGTGAGCACAGCATAATGTATGACTTGTCAAATCACTATCTGGTACACCTGAAAGTAATAACATTGTGTGCCAACTACACTTGAGTTAAAAAAAAAAAAAAGACTAAGTTATGGGACATCCATTACTTGTTATTTAAAAACTAGGTAATTGTAAATGTATTGAGGTAGAACAGAGTCCCATATGTACTGTTAAGAACAAACGGTTTTCAGTTTGCTCCTACTTCATGATAAAAAATTCATGTATTTATTAATATGTATAAAAATATTAGGGATGCCTGGGTGGCTCAGTCAGTTAACTGTCTGCCTTCAGGTCAGGTCATGGTTCTAGGGCCCTGGGATGGAGTCCCACATTGGGCTCCCTTGATCAGCAGGGAGTCTGCTTCTTCCTCTGCCCCTCCCCCTGCTTGTGCTCGTGCACTCTCTCTCAAATAAACAAAAAAGTCTATTAAAAAAATTAGAAAAAAGCACACATACACAGTGACTATGAGAGAATTATCTACATTATACATTCTGTATTATGTGAAATTTTTACAACAGCATTTATTTTAATGACCAGAAAATAATTCTGTAAACTTGCAATAACCCTAAGAGGCAGAGCTCTAAATAGCTACTCTCCTGAGAAGAAAGAAACCAACACAAGAAACATCAGGGATCTACAGGATCTACAGATGTCTTTACATGAGGGATACCTGCTAGCAATCTGTACATGTTCCAAATTTCCTATTTCTATGTAGAGTCAGAATCAATGTTGAACAACCAAGACTTTCCATCCTTTGAAAATAAAGAATGGCAAGAAGACAAGACTTCTTTTTGCCCATATACTGTGGGAAAGGGAGTTGAGGGGGAAATGACTGGTGTGCAAATGGAAAAAAAAAAAAAAAAAAAAACTGTGTACGCCTGTCTGCATTCACGGTACAATCACATTTTAAGGCCTAAATATCATTAGACTACTAGCCAAGAACTACATGATTCCCAAAGCTCCACAAATAGGAGATGACTAGAGGAACCTAACACATCAGGGCACCACATTATGTTTACATCCTCACCCCTGAGCAGTTAGGCAAGTTCCTGTTAACCAACATTCCATTCTTAGAGTTGTATCTTAAGAAAATACTAAAAACACAATAAAAACAAAAAATGGAAGAGGACAAAGCTCTATGATTCAGTTTTTCTCTATAGCTTTCTTTTACAACAGCCAACAAGTCAGAAATAACATAAACTTTTAATAGAAGATTAGTCTCTTGCACTGCTGGTGGGAATGTGAACTGACACAGCCACTCTGGAAAACTCTGTGGAGGTTCCTCAAAGAGTTAAAAATAGAACTGCCCTACGACCCAGCAATTGCACTGCTGAGGATTTACCCCAAAGATACAGATGCAGTGAAATGGCAGGACACCTGCACCCCAATGTTTATAGCAGCAGTGTCCACAATAGTCAAACTGTGGAAGGAGCCTTGGTATCCACCGAATGATGAATGGATAGAGAAGATGTGGTCTATATATACAACGGAATATTACTCAGCCATCAGAAATAATAAATACCCACCGTTTGCTTCAACGTGGATGGAACTGGAGGGTATTATGCTGAGTGAAGTCAATCGGAGAAGGAAAAACATATATGGTCTCATTCATTTGGGGAATATAAAAAGGAGAAAATGAGTGGGAAGTATCAGTGAGGGAGACAGAACATGAGAGACTCCTAACTCTGGGAAACGAACAAGGGGTAGTGGAAGGGGAGGTGGGTGGGGGGATGGGATGACTGGGTGACAGGCACTGAGAGGGGGAACTTGACAGCACGAGCACTGGGTATTATGCTATATGTTGGCAAATCGAACTCCAATATAAATATATATATGTACAAAAAAAACACAAGAAAAAAATAATAGAAGAAGATTAAATATATGGATCTACCTATATGATGATGCAATAGTACATGGTTATTTAACAATGTGGGAAATGCTTAGGTTAATATTCTGAAAAACAATACACAGACATATACGTACCCACATCATCGCACTTATATAAATATGCACACAAGAGGAAAAAAAGAGGACTGGGAAAAATCCCAAAACGTTCAACAAGTTATCTCTGGGTAATAGAATAATCTGTGGATTGTTCCTTCTTTATAATTTCCTGTGTCTTCTGAACTTTCGACAATCTAGAACACTTGTATATTGATTTTAAAAGTTTAAAGCTTTAAAGGCTTACATTAAAACTGCAAATGTATTTTGGCAATACCATGATTTTAAAATCAACTAACTTTTGGGATGCCTGGGTGGCTCAGCAGTTGAGCGTCTGCCTTAGGCTCAGGGCATGATCCCAGGTTCTGGGGATCGAGTCCCACTTCGGGCTCCCTGCAAGGAACCTCCTTTCTCCCTCTACCTATGTCTCTGTCTCTCTCTCTCTCTCTCTGTGTCTCTCATGAATAAATAAATAAAATCTTAAAAATTAAAAAATAAAAATCAATTAACTTTTCATAGTCTCTTTTCTTCTAGGTCTAGGAAAAATAAGAAAATATCAAAAAATTAAATTCTGACTGTACAGATGTCACAGGTAATACAATCACAAGGACTGTGACAGATTCTGAACTGTAGGAACAGAAGGATCATGGCAGAGATATGGAACAATGAGCGTTAATGAGCTCTCCCAAAGCATGAGCCAGGGTGAAACCAGCACACCTGCAAACTGCTACTGGCCTGACCACTATCTGTGTCAGATTCACAAACCACTCTGAACTGTGGAATGCCATCTGTGAAATGGGGACAAAACTTCCTACTGGGTTACTGTAAAGAATGAATGCATTTAGTGCAGTCCTTGGCATAAGGATTCTGAAAATTCTGTTCTGAAATCTAAACATCAAACCATCTGAAAAACACCTGAAACAACTTAATTTGGACTGAGATGGTAAAGGGGATGGGATGACTGACTATCTGAAAGACTCCTTTGAAAGCAAACTTATTTAGTAGAGTTCAGGAAAGTAAAGCTTTAAAAATTAGAGGGAGACAGATTTTCAGCTTTCTGTGTAAAAAGAACATGTTAAAAAAAGGAATAGATTGGTTTTATAAGTTAATGCAAGTACTCAAAGGGGAAATAAACAGAAAAAACTTAAAAGGTCTTTCTCAGTAAAGACATCAGAAATGCCAATGCACTTCCTTCTGCTATTCTGTTCTTCATTATAAACTCATTAAGTAGCAGCCTGATAGCGGCAAAATTAAGATACTCTTAAAATCAGATTAGACTGAGATTATTTTATTACTGCTAAATTCACCGTATTAAGAGTAGCTGCATTTCCCATGTTCCATGGAGGGGACTATATAAAAGGAAAAAAAAAAAAGAAAAAGAAAAAGAAAAAGAAAGAAGAAAAAGAATCCTTCTTAGTCAAAATTAAACATGTTTCTTTAATATATAAGCTTGTGCTAACATGGATATTGAATATACAAGGAGAACATTTAACATGTGTACTCTCTCCCATCAACACCTATTTTAATACTAGAAAACACACATTGGGAAATCCTGATCAGCCTAGAAATCTGACCCTTCACTCACATTTCTGGATAACATTTACCACTGGTGGCTTTAAGCCCTATCCCATTTCAGAGCATTAATTCTTTTTTTTTTTTTTTTCAGAGCATTAATTCTTAACCTATTTTTATCAAAGACCCCTTTGAAAATCCAACAACTTTTTCTTCAGAAAAATAAACATACACCAAAAAAAACTTGGCATGTGACTTCCAAGTTCACAAATCCCCATAAATTCCATCCATGAGCCCCCACTGAAAAATTCTCCAAAAGGAGATTTAGTTTTTCTTCTTTAAGTTATGAAGAAAATAAAAACTTTGAAAACGTCAAAGACTTTCTGATACATCTGATACAAAATTAAATTCGCTGCTATTGGGATCCCTGGGTGGCACAGCGGTTTGGCGCCTGCCTTTGGCCTGGGGCGCGATCCTGGAGACCCGGGATCGAATCCCACGTCGGGCTCCCTGCATGGAGCCTGCTTCTCCCTCTGCCTGTGTCTCTGCCTCTCTGTCTCTCTCTGTGTGGCTATCATGAATAAATAAATAAAATCTTTAAAAAAAAAAATTTTTGCTGCTATTATTTGAGAAGGGACAGAAAAGCTGAAAAAGCAAATTCAGACATACCATTAATATTACTAATAGCTATAGGACCTTCTATCCCCCAAAAGTAAGATCAAAAGTAGCTCAGAGTATTCATCCTAATACAATTTTAAACTCATAAAATAGTCAATTCAGAAGTTCTCCTTCTAGCTAGGCTGAAGTCTTACAATATAAAGCCTGTTTTCCAATAATATACATTTGCCCTTTGTAACCCTTCAAATTAGAAATTTATAAATCTGTAAATTCCCAGCTGAGGGAGCTTTACACTGTATGACACTTTTCTCTGCACTTTAAGATTTTCCTCCTACTTATTCCAGTATTAGCTTATACAGCATTTTGAAGGAAAGATTATGAAACCACTGGTTAAGAATCTTTTTAAGTCCTAGATGAAATCAGAGGGAGACAAACTATTAGAGACTCTTAATCATAGGAAACAAACTGAGGGCTGGTGGAGGGGAGGTGGATGGGGGGATAGGGGGGATAGGTAACTGGGTGATGGGCATTAAGGAGGGCACATGATGTGATGAGCACTGGGTGTTATATGCAGTTGATGAATCACTGAACTCTACCTCTGAAACCAATAATACATTATACAATAGTTAACTGAATTTAGATAAAATTTTAAAAAATAATAAAGTGGAAAAATATTTAAGTCCTTATGACAGGCCAGTAAAGAAAATATTAATATTTAATTTTAAAATGTAAAAAAATATAACATGTATAAGGACTTTTAGCTACAAAAGTGACTTTAAAACTCTGTATTAAGTAAGAAAGGGGGAAAATAAAAGTGCTTTAAAACTTACGTTTTGCTTCTGATAGATTCTGATTAGGTGACCAGACCAGCATGCCAAGATTGTCTCGTTCTTGACTGCGTCTTGCTAGTTTGGCTTGGGAGAAATAAATAAGAAAATTTTTATTATAATTTAACAGACATAATAAACAATGATTAACAGCACCACTCTGGTCTTTTAATCTTCAGAACATGGTGACATCACCCACCCTTTACTGAAATCTGCCCCAATGGAACCTGCACACTTACCATCAAGGGTGAGGGTGGCCCTAGAGTCTGCCAAAATGTATCTACTTGTAAGACTTTTACTAACAAACAGGTTTATTATTCTCATATGCTAGGAAAGGAAAAGAAACCGGTCATTTAGTAAAGAGGACAGAGTCAGGACTGAAGTGCCCAGTGGTTTAAGCACTATATACTACTAGGACATTCTGCTTTCAGACATGGGACATCCAAAGAAGTTTCAAAGATTCTTTTAAAATATGTATTCTTCATGTGTGCTTTATGTACCTTTATCCCTCTCTGCCAGAATAACTTTTTGGGGGACTTGACAACAGAAACCCAAAGGTTCTTTTAACAATTTTATGAAACAATAACCACTAAAAATACTTAATCTGAATGCAAACTTCTTAAATGCATTCAAATTCTTAAAAATCTATGATACAAAATAGCAGGCAAAAGGTTTACAAGTGGCAGGTGTTGAGCTGACATGTATAACTGGATTAACCACAAGCAACAGTCATATACTACATTAAAATGTTATTTTCAAAAGGTATGAAGGATTTAAGACAGAAGAGGCTCACTAAAAGCCTGTACACTGGTTAGGCCCAAACTCATTCATTGAAAGGTATTCTTGCTTTTGTTTTTTCTTTTTCCGTTTTTAAAGATTTTATTTGAGAGAGAGAGCATGTGAGTACATGAGCAGAGAAGCGCTGGGGCACAGGCAGAGGGAGAAGCAGACTCCAGGCTGCACAGGGAGCCCAACACAGGGGACCATCCCAAGACCCCTGAGACCTTTGTTTTTTATTTAAATAAATTCCTCTGAGCATGTGAAAATTAGATTCCACTCTAGAAAAAAAAATCCCAACAAAATATAAATACACACATGTCCACACACACGTGAACTTGCACACACCAAGATAAACATACTTTCAGAAAATTCATAAAGCCTGGTTTAAGAATTCCTACTTTAGGAAATGCAAGATCTGTAATCTTTATCAATGTGTTCCCAGATTTTTTAAAGAAAGAATTTCTATACTTTTGGCAAAATCTAGGGGGCAGTTACTTTAAAGAAAAATAATGGGATGGTGGAAGGGAAAGACCCAAAGTGTGGGACACTGTGAATCAGGCAAGGTGAGAACAGGGTGTAAAGGATGGAGAGACTGGAACAGAACAAAAAAGATACTCCCATCTACCCTTCAGCAACACATTATATATAGCTCTTTCTTTTTTTTTTTTGTATATTTTTTTATTGGAGTTCTACTTGCCAGAATATAGTATAACACACCCAGTGCTCATCCCATCAAGTGCCCCCCTCAGTGTTTGTCACCCAGTCACCCCATCCACTACGCCTTGTTCTTTTCCCAGAGTTAGGAGTCTCTCATGTTCTATCATCCTCTCTGATTTTCCCCACTCATTTTCTCTCCTTTCCCCTATAATCCCTTTCACTATTTTTTATATTCCCCGTATGAGTGAAACCATATAATGTTTGTCCTTCTTCGATTGACTTACTTCATTCAGCATTATACCCTCCAGTTCCATCCACGTTGAAGCAAATGGTGGGGTTTCCTTGTTTCTAATAGCTGAGTAATATTCCATTGTTATAAGGCTCTTTCAGAACAATGTTACTGCCACATATAATCTAAAAGTAAAATTAACTAACAAAGAGGTGTGTATGTGGGGGGGACCCCATATGGAATACAACCTTGTGGCACTTCAAGTTAAAAATCAAAAGTCAAGGGATGCCTGGGTGGCTCAGCGGTTAAGCATCTGCCTTTGGCCCAGGGAGTGATCCCAGGATCTGGGATCAAATCCCACACCAGTTTCCCTTCGAGGAGCCTGCTTCTCCCTCTGCCTGTGTCTCTGCCTCTCTCTCTGTGTGAATGAATGAATAATGTGAATGAATAAATAAATTTTTAAAAATCAAAAGTCAAAGCAAATAAAGGGAAGCCACATTGAAAAGGGAGATTTAAAAATGTCTTATTCACAGATCACATGATCATCTGTGTAGAAAATCTACAAAAAGTGGGGCGCCTGGGTGGCTCAGAAGTTGAGCACCTGCCCCTGGCTCAGGGCGGGATCCCGCGGTCTCGGGATCAAGTCCCATGTTGGGCTCCTTGCCTGGAGCCTGCTTCTCCCTCTGTCTATGTCTCTGCCTCTCTCTCTGTGTCTTTCATGAATAAATAAATAAAATCTTAAAAAAAAAAAGAAAGAAAATCAACAAAAAGTTACTAGAACAAATGAGTTTAGCAAAGTTGCAGGAAACAAGATCAATAGTAAAAAAAAAAAAAAAATCAAAACAGTTAATCCAAAAAATGAAAATTAAAGAATACCTCTTTCAGAAGTTAATAAAGTTAATAAAAATCAAAACTAAAGAATATCCCTTTCATATTCCTATTCCCTTAATGATCTGGTACAACATATATACACTAAAAACTATAAGACATCCTGAGAAAAACTAAAAAAAGATCTAAATAAATGGAAAGACCTACCATGTAAATGGATCAAAAGACACAATATTATTAAGATAACATTCTCTTCAAATTGCTCTACATATTTTTTTTTTAAAGATTTTATTTATTTCTCCATGAGAGACACAGAAAGAGAGAGGCAGAGACACAGGCAGAGGGAGAAGCAGGCTCCATGCAGGGAGCCCGACGCGGGACTCGATCCTGGGACTCCAGGATTACACCCTGAGCTAAGGCAGGCACTTAACCACTGAGCCACCAGGTGCCCCTGCTCTACAGATTTAATGCAATCCTAATCAAAATCCCAGCCTGTTTTTTTGTAGGAACTGAAAAACATTCTAAAAATCACACAGTAGCACAAAGTACCTAAAGAGCCAAAACAACTTTGAAAAGGAACCAAACTGGAAGATCTACCTAAATCAAAACTAAATACAAAGATTCAGTAATTAAGACAGTGTTGTACTGGCACACAGGGAAATAACTTAATATAATGGAGTCCAAAAGCAGAACCACACATACAAGATCAACTGATTTTCCACAAAGGCACAAAGGCACAATTCAATGGAGAAAAAGAATCTTTTCAGTGAAAGATGCTGGAATAAATGGATATTCAAATTAAAAATAAGTACCATGAATCCATACCTTACATACAAAATATACAAAAAATAAATCAAAACTGATGATGGAACTGAATGAAAAGCAGAAGTTATAAAACTGCTAGAGGAAAACATGAAAATACCTTTTTGGGGGCGCCTGTGTGGCTCAGTTGGTTAAGCATCTGAACTCTTGATTTCCACTCAGTCATGATCTCTGAGTTATGACATCAAGCCCTGTGTGGGTCTCGGTGTTTAAGGGGGGCCTGCTTGAGATTCTCTCTCCCACTGCTCCCCGCCCCCCATAAGAATAAGTAAATCTGGGACGCCTGAGTGGCTCAGCAGTTGAGCATCTGCCTTTGGCTCAGGGTGCGATCCCAAGATCCAGGATCGAGTTCCACACTACGCTCCCTGCAAGGAGCCTGTTTCTCCCTCTGCCTAGATCTCTGCCTCTCTCTTTCTGTGTCTCTCATGAATAAATAAATCTTTTTTAAAAAATAAGTAAATCTTAAAAAAAAAAAAAAAGGCCTTTTTGAACTTAGGTTGAAAAAGATCTTAGATAAAATACCAAAAGCACAATCTATAAAAGAAAAAAATCCAGAAATTGGACTTCATCCAAAGTAAGAACTTCCACTCTTCAAATGATCCTTTTAAGGAAATGAAAAGCCAAGCCCAAAACTAAGAAAATAATTACAAATCACACATCTGATAAAGCCTTGTATCCAGAATCTATAAAGAGTCCTCAAAACTCAACATTAAGAAATAATATTGTTTAAAAAAAAGGGCAAAAATTTTGAATAAACATGCCTCCAAAGAAGGTATAAGGACAGCAAATAAGCACACAGAATTGAAAGCTATTCAAAATCATTAGTCACTAGAGAAAGGCAAATTAAAAACATTCAAGATACCAAAACAAATCTATTAAGAGTATCAAATTAAGAAGACAGGCAATACCATGGTTTGGCAATAATGTGGTGGGCCTAGAACTCTAGTGCCCTACTGGCTAGAATGTAAAATGGTACCATCACTTGGTGGTGTTATGGGATAAGTCTGGCAATTTCCTAAAATTGTGTTATACTACTCAATAGAATAAATTTTTCTAAGCAACTTTTCCTTAAAAAAAAAAGGGGGGGGGGGATCCCTGGGTGGCGCAGCGGTTTAGCGCCTGCCTTTGGCCCAGGGCGCGATCCTGAAGACCTGGAATCGAATCCCATGTCAGGCTCCCAGTGCATGGAGCCTGCTTCTCCCTCTGCCTGTGTCTCTGCCTGTGTCTCTGCCTCTCTCTGTGTGTGACTATCATAAATAAATAAAAATTAAAAAAATAAAATTAAAAAAAGGACTATTTAAACAGAAATGAGTCTCAAAGTAATTATGCTGAATAAAAGAATTACAAATAAAAGGAGGGTGTAGAAAGAATTCTGTAATGCTGGACAGGATTTGATGGTAACAGTACAAACTCATAGTTTTCAATGTCCACTAGGAGGGCTGTGATACAACCCAGCAAAAATGAGCACATCTAGCTCCCAGATCTTGATTCTAAACATGTTCTCTTATAAAAGAAATTAGGACTCCTTTGGAGGAATGGTTGATTCCAGGACCAGGACAGGAAATGGACAACAGGACTCTGGAATATCTTGTTATGCCAGAAGGTAATAAAGTGTTCAAAGAATGATGAGATCTGTCTCCATCTGGCCAAATCTAGAACAACATAAACAAAAATATAAATGACAGCAATAAAATAACAGTCTGCGAGTCCATATTGATATAAAACAAAAGGACAAATAGATTAAAAGGGGAAGTGAAATGAGGCCAGAACAATCAGGTCAAAGTTGGAAGCTGCATACCCCTTTTGGTTAAGTCTTACTGTTTAAAGGAACAGTACTCAAGACCCTGTGGTATGGGCAAAGAAAACAGATCCACAAACCAATGGAACAGGAGACAGTCCAGAAACAGACATATAAACATAGTCAACTGATTTGTAACAGAGGTGCAAAAGCAATTCAATAGAGAAAGGATTTAATTCATTACCCTTTCAACAAAGTGGATTTTCATGACTGGATCTCCATATGCAAAAAACAAAACAAAACAAAAAAAAAAGAGTGAGCCTCAACCTACATACCTCACACCTGCGAGGAGCCTGGATCTCATATATAAAAGTAAAACCTAACCTAAAGTAAAAATTTAAGAGAAAATCTTCATGAACTTGGTTTAGGAAAAGAGTTCTCAGATATGACACCTGAAGTGCAACCTATAAAAGTTTAAAAAGGGGGCAGCTGGGTGGCTCAGCAGATTAAGTGTTGCCTTCGGCTCAGTTAATGATCCTGGGGTCCTGTGATCAAGGCCCACATTACAGAGAGTCTGTTTGTCCCTCTCCCTCTGCCCCCATGCTGCCTGTGCTCTTTCTAAAAAAATAAATAAATAAAATAAAAATAAAAATAACAAATAAATAAATAAAATCTTAAATGTTAAACTGAGCTTAATCAAAACCTTGAAACTTTTGTTTTACAAAAGAAACTGTTAAGAGACCCTGTAGATTCTGAGAAAACAAAGGACTTGTATCCAGAATGTAAAGAACTTCAAAAAGTACAAAAAGAAAATACCCCAATTTAAAAAAATGGTCAAAAGATCTGAACAACTACTTCACCAGAAGAAAATATATAGATGGCATGTAAGCACATGAAAAGATGCTGAAGATCATTAACCATCAGGGAAATGCAATTTAAGCCATAATGAGAAATCAATACATACTATTAGAACATCTAAAATAAAAGAAATAGGAGTGCTTGGGTGACTCATTGGTCTGACTCTCAATTTCAGTTCAGGTCATGATCTCGGGGTCGTGAGATCCAGCCCTTTATCAGGCTCCTTGCTGAGCATGAAGCCTGCTCAGGATTCTCTCTCTCCCTCTGCCTCTGTCCTAACTCTCTGCTCAAGCACCCTCCCTCTACCTCTCAAAGAAAGAGAAGAGAAAAAGAGAAAAAGAAAGAGAAAGAGAAAGAGAAAGAGAAAGAGAAAGAGAAAGAGAAAGAGAAAGAGAAAGAGAAAGAGAAAAAGAAAAAGAAAAAGAAAAAGAAAAAGGGGGACTCCTGGGTGGCTCAGCAGTTGAGCATCTGCCTTCAGCCCAAGGCATGATCCTGGAGTCTTGGGATCGAGTCCTGCATTGGGCTCCCTGCATGGAGCCTGCTTCTCCCACTGCCTCTCTCTGTCTCTCATGAATAAATAAAATCGAAAGAAAAAGTAAAAGAAAGAGAAAGAGAAAGAGAAAGAGAAAGAGAAAGAGAAAGAGAAAGAGAAAGGAAAGGAAGAAAGAAAGGAAAGGAAAAAGAAAAAAGAAAAGAAAAGAAAAGAAAAGAAAAGAAAAGAAAAGAAAAGAAAAGAAAAGAAAAGAAAAGAAAGAAAAGGAAAAGAAAAGAAAAGAAAGAAAAGGAAAAGAAAAGAAAAGAAAGAAAAGGAAAAGAAAAGAAAGAAAAGGAAAAGAAAAGAAAGAAAAGGAAAAGAAAAGAAAAGAAAGAAAAGGAAAAGAAAAGAAAGAAAAGGAAAAGAAAAGAAAAGAAAGAAAAGGAAAAGAAAAGAAAAGAAAGAAAAGGAAAAGAAAAGAAAGAAAAGGAAAAGAAAAGAAAAGAAAGAAAAGGAAAAGAAAAGAAAAGAAAGAAAAGGAAAAGAAAAGAAAAGAAAGAAAAGGAAAAGAAAAGAAAGAAAGAAAAGAAAAGAAAAGAAAAGAAAAGAAAAGAAAAGAAAAGAAAAGAAAAGAGAGGGAAATGGACAATACCAAGCACTGGCAAGAATGAGGAATATCCAAAATTTTCATATAGTGCTGATATAAATGCAAAATAAAATGATCACTCAGGTAAAGTTTTAGTTTTTATAAAGATACAATATTTCATTTTATTTTTTTAAAAAGATTCTATTTACTTATTCATGAGAGACACACACAGAGTGGGGAGGGCAGAGACACAGGTAGAGGGAGAAGCAGGCCCCATGCAGGGAGCCCAACGTGGGACTCGATCCCGGGTGTCCAGGATCACACCCCAGGCTGCAGGCGGCGCCAAACCGCTGTGCCACCGGGGCTGCCCAAGATACAGTTATTTTAAAAATGACTCAATAATCATACTTAGATATATACCCTACAGAATTGGCATGTTCACATTAAAACTTGCACACAATATTTATAACAGCTTTATTTACAATTGCTGAAAACTGAGGGGAAAAAACGCAAATGTCCTTCAGGAAGTAAATGGATAAACTGTGGAGCATCCATACATTAGAGTATTACACAGCAATAAAAATAAGTAAACTATGGCTACATGGCCATATCTCCAATGCATCATCATACTCAGTGAAAGAAGCAAGTTTCCAGGGGTGCCTACGTGGCTCAGTTGGTTAAGCATCTGCCTTTGGCTCAGGTCACGATCCCAGGGTCCTGGGATGGAGCCCTGCATCAGATCTTTGCTCAGTGGGGAATCTGCTTCTCCCTCTCCCTCTGCTCCTTCCCCTGCTCATTTCTCTTAAAATAACTAAATATACAATCTTAAAATCATAAGGGAAATATATTCACAGTACTGTAAATAAATCCTCGTATAAGTGGACAGCTGTACAGCTTAAACCTGTGCTGTTAAGGAGTCAACTGCATAGTTATATGGAGCATATCCATGATAGAATATTGGGCTGCCATAAAAAATAATTTGTTTTTTTTTTTAAGATTTTATTTATTTATTCATGAAAGACAGAGAAAGACAGAGACATAGGCAGAGGGAGAAACAGGCTCCCTGTGGGGAGCCCCCAATGGGGGACTCAATCCCAGGACCCCAGGATTACATCCTGAGCCAAAGGCAGACACTCAACTGCTGAGCCACCCAAGGGCTCTAAGAATTTGGTATTAATCCATGCTCGGTTTTGGATGAAATCTGAAAACATTATGCTAAGTGAAAGCAGCCAGTCACAAAAAACACATACTGTGTAATTCTACTCATGCGAAATGTCCAGAAAAGGCAACTCTATAGATCGTTGCTTGCTAGAAGGTATGAGATATTTGGGAGAGATGGGGAGTAACTGCTAATAGATATAGGGTTTCTTTGTGGGATGAGGAGAAAGGTCTAAAATTGACTGTAGTGATGCTGCACAACTCTGGGAATATACTGAAAACCACTGAATTGTACATTTTAAACAAGTGAATTATACGTTTTGTGAAATAAAGCTGTTATAAAAAGCAAATAAGAATCCATGTTTTAACTGCTTTTAGCATAGGTACTTTGTGAATAAATGAACTAAAAAGCAGTTGGTTAAGGGTCCAACTCTTTAAAAAAAAATTTTTTTTTTTTTTTTAAAGGGTCCAACTCTTGGTGTCAGCTCAGGTCGTGATCTCAGAGTCATGGGATCCAGGCCCTCTTCAACTCGGAGTCTGCTTAGGATTCTCTCTCTTTCTCTCCCTCTGACCCTCCCTCTGCTTGCACACACACACTCTCCCTCTAATAAGTAATCTTAAAAAAATAATCAAAAGCAAAACTACAAACTGCAGATAAGGAATAATACTAGGAAAGAAGTGGGGCACTAGAGGGGCACCTGGGTAGCTCAGTTACTTAAGCACCTGTCTTTGGCTCAGGTTATGATCTCCATCCTGGGATGGAGCCCTGCATCAGGCTCTTTGCTCAGTGGGAAGTCGTCTTCTCCCTCTTCCTCTGCTTCTCTCCCTGCTTATACTCTCTCAAGTAACTAAAATCTAAAAAAAAAAAGAACCTTAAAAAAGAAAAAAAGAAGTGGGCACTAGATTGGGAGGAAAAAATGTGTATATACTTCCTTTTTGTTTGGATTTTTCATCATAAAAATGCATTCCAATAGTATGTCTGCAATTACATATTCTTTTAAAGAAAAACATTAAGAAAATTCATTTAAAATCTGTGAACAATCATTTCATAATGTTAATTTTAATTCTTGTGTTTCTCTTTTCCTAAAAATGGGAAGAGTACACATTTCTTACAAAAAGTAAATACATCTTCAGAATTAGAGAACTCTGAACTTTAACAGGGACATCCACTCTAATGGAAATAAAGAATACACTATCACACTCAGTTTCAGTAAAACAAACAATAAAATTTACTTGTTTTTGTTTGACTGGTGTGAGGGATTTTTTTAGTTCCAATGAATTTGATCTAACTTTTACTATTTTATAGTAGATACGAGACATATTACCACAGATCTAGAGCCTCAAAACAGGTAAGCAACAAAAAATCATGTTTAAAAACCTATCACTATAAACCAAAACTATCCCTTTTTTACTCTCCTTGACCTAGCAGGAAGGTTGGGGGAGCAACTTTCCTGGAGGCTTAAGCACTCAGATTGCTACGATAAGACCAACCAAGACAATCTCAAATTCAAATTCAAAGATGACAAATACTTGAAAAAAAAACATACTATTACTGTGAGAGTTTGCAGATACTGTAATTAAAAAATACAGAATCATATATGAAACGTTTAAAGAGAATTTAGCATGGATGAGCAACAAAACATCACCAAAAATTACCAGAAAGATCTGAAAAAGAACCGGCTGGTACTTTAAAATAAAGAAAAATCATCCAAACAAAAAAATAAAGTGCCGGGGTAGATGCAGTTGAAAAGCTGCAAAATCTAAAATATTATTCATAATACAACACAGAGATAAGAACATAAATATAAGAGATAGGTTAAGAGCTGTGGAGGATGGAAAAAAGATTAACCTATGTCTAATCAAGGTCCTAGAAAAAGAATACAGATTTGAGGAGGCAGTATTTGAATCAATAAAACCGATAATTTTTAGATATGATGAAAGACAGGAATTCACAGACATAGGAAGTGTGTCCACTGAGAAGGATTAAAAAAAAAAAAAAAGAACCTAGGTCTCATTATGGTAAATTTGAGATATTTCACAGACAAAAAGAATAATCTTAAAAATTGTCTGAGACAATTCCTTATGAAGTTGGGCTTAAAAAGCACCTTACTACCTAGCAGCTCAATTTCTTTATATGTACTCAAGAGAAATATTTATCCACAAAAAGAATAGCAGCCTCATTCATAATAGACAAAACTATAAACAATCCAAGTGTCCATCAACAGATTAAGAACAAAGGTACAATCATACAAAGAAATGCTACATAGACACAGAAGAACAAATTGCTATTACAAGCAACCACATGGATTAATCTCAAAATCAAAAGAAAACAAAGAACAGAAAACCCCAGTAAAGAATATATGCTGCATTAATATGAAATCCATGAACTAAGTGAAACCCATTATGTGGTGACAGAAATGAGACAGTGGATGGTGGAGGAGGGGTGGTAACTATGTGGAGTGATGGAAATGTTCTTCACCTGGTCTGAGGTGTTAGATAAACATAGTTATATATGATTGTTAAATCTCACTTAAGACATGCATTTTATTGTGTGTCAATTATACCTTAAAAAAAAAAAGACCTTTCATAAAAGATTGGTATAAATGTTAAAAGCCTGAGAGAAAAAGATGACCAAAAATAAAATGACAGTAAATTCCCAAGCACCAGAAGCCAGATATAACAGAACATCTTTAAAGTGGCAAGGGGAAATCTTAAGAATGTATCCTGCAAAACTCTCAGAAATATGGGCAAACTACAAATGTTCTCACATAAACAACAACTTTGTGGGAGATTTTTACCTACACTAAAGAATTTGCTCAGGAAATAAAATCCTGAAAGGAAGACTGATACTTAAAACAGAAATGGTAAGTAAACAAGATTTTGTAAACACTGTCTATAAAAAATAAAATCATGTCCAATTTAAGGGCTTTTGATAAAAGAACACTAAAATTTTGGAGATAAACAACATGTAACTCAGGGGTAGTGAGTCACAGCTGAACCATCCTAAAGATGAAAGATTAACTTTAGAAGTTAAATTAAGAGTACAGTAAAACTTCAAGAATAGCCATTAAAGTTAGTATATATAAACTTCTAACCCAGTAGAAGATAGAAAAAGGAAAAACTCCTCAACGAAATAAACTGAAGTGTGACAAAAGAAAGTAAAATGACATGACAATTGTAATTTTATATGCCCCTGATTAAAAGCAGCATCAAAATAAACGTGGCAAGGGGATCCCTCGCTGGCTCAGCGGTTTAGCGCCTGCCTTCGGCCCAGGGAGTAATCCTGAGGTCCCGGGATTGAGTCCTGCATCGGGCTCCCTGCATATGGAGCCTGCTTCTCCCTCTGCCTCTCTTTCTGTGTCTCTCATGAATAAATAAATAAAAACCTTAAAAAAAAAATATATGGTAAAAATTGATGGAAAACGGAAAGTTGACAAGTCACAATACTGGAAGATTAATATATCTGTTGACCATCCAAACAAAAAATAAATGATACACAAGACCTAAGCACAGTGAACAATTTTTATTTATTGGACATACTTTGAAGGATGCATCTAGTGATTAAGGTATAAACACTCTTCTCAAGCAAATTTACAAAGTATCTACAAAATGACTATCTATGTACAAAGCCATATCTAAACACATTTCAAAGAATAGGTAGCATAAACATTATACTGTGTATAAACCACAATGCAATAGAGCCAATAATGAAAAAAGATAAACCAAAACTCTTCTTACATTCAGATATGATAAAATACTCTTACATAATCTTCGATCAAGGAAGAAACTTTGACCAAAAAAAATTAAAATCACTTAAAACTGAACAACAGAAGGATGCCTGGGTGGCTCAGCGGTTGAGTGTCTGCCTTTAGCCCATGGCGTGATCCGGATCCTGGGATCAAGTCCCCCACTGGGCTCCCTGCAAGGGCCTGCTTCTCCCTCTGCCTGTGTCTCGGCCTCTCTGTCTCTGTGTCTCTCATGAATAAATAAAATCTTAAAAAAAAAAAAACACAAAAACACAAAAGCTGAACAACAGAATACTACAAACTTACAGGAACCAATGGAAGAGGTAACTTGCCAAAAATTTATAGCTTTAAGCTCATAATAAATTATAGAGGCTAAAAATTACTTTGCTAAGCATCCAACTTAAGAACATGAAAAGAACAATAAGATAAATCCAAGGAAAGAAAGACAGCAAAGAGCAGAAATTAATGAAACAGAAAACAAAGATACAAAGAAGGGATTATCAAAACCCAAGTTGGTCTCTTAGAAAAAGCTAATAAAATAGGCTAATCTCTGCAGAATTTGAGAAGGTACAAATAATTTTAATCAAAAGTGGATATAATTCCAAGTCCATTGGAGATTAAGGAAAAAAAAACATTATCAACGACACTCTGCCCAAACTTGAGAATTAAGGCAAAAGGATTATTTTTGTCCAACAGTATAAATGCGTTATCCCCTTTTCTCTTGTAGTGGTTGTAGGACTAGGAGCAACTGTTAAAAAGGCACTGCTCTAGGGGCACCCGGCTGGCTAAGTCCAGGGAGCATGTTGACTCTTGATCTCAGAGTTGTGGGTTTGAGCCCCATATTGGGTATAGATTAATAAATAAACTTATAAAACACACACACACACACACACACACACACAATGGGATTACTCATCAGTAGGAATCAAGCAAATAATAAAGAAATAAAGCTTTAAAAACTTGTAAATTCTTGAGGTGCCCAGGTGGCTCATTAAAGCATCCAACTCTTGATTTCTGTTCAGGTCATGCTCTCAGGGTCATGGAATCAAGCCCCATGCCAAGGTCTACGCTCAGTGGGGGGAGTCTGCTTGTCCCTCTCCCTCTGCTACACTCCCACCCTGCTCCTTTTTTTCTTTTTTTTTTTTTTTAAGATTTTATATATTTGACAGAGAAAGTGAGAACAAACAAGGGGGAATGGCAGGCAGAGCAAGAGAGGAAGCAGCAGGCTCCCCACTGAGCAGAGAGTGCCATGTGGGGCTTTATCCCAGGATCCCAAAATCATGACCAGAGCTGAAGGCAGACACTCAACAGACTGAACCACCCTGATGCCCATCTCTATCTCTTAAAATAAATAAAATCTTTTTTTAAAAAAATTGGTAAATTCTTGGGCAGCCCGGGTGGCTCAGTTTAGCGCCACCTTCAGCCCAGGTTGTGATACTGGAGACCCAAGATTGAGTCCCACATCAGGCTCCCTGCATGGAGCCTGGAGCCTGCTCCTCCTCCTGCCTGTGTCTCTGCCTCTCTCTCTCTCTCTCTCTCTCTCTGTCTCTCTCATGAATGAATGAATGAATGAATGAATGAATGAATGAATAAATAAATAAATAAATAAATAAATAAAAACTTTTTAAAATTTTTTAAAAATTGGTAAATTCTTATTCTTTTTTTAAGATCTTTTTATTTATTCATGAGAGACACAGACATAAGCAGGAGAAGCAGGCTCTCTATGGGGAGCCTGATGCAGGACTCAATCCTAGGACCCCAGGATCACGACCTGAGCCGAACGAAGGCAGATGCTCAACCACTGAGCCACCCAGGCATCCTGGTAAATTCTTAAATGTCCCAACTGGCCATCTATACTTTCAGTATATCCTAAGAAACTATGTACCCATAAATTTAACCTGTAGGTTAAATATAGGTTAGGAATCAAAAATCATTTTGTCACTTCAAAGTTTTGGCTTCAGGGACACCTGGGTGGCTCAGTGCCTGAGTGTCTGCCTTTGGCCCAGGACATGATCCTGGAGTCTCAGGATCGAGTCCCGCATCAGGCTGCCTGCATGGAGCCTGCTTCCCTCTCTGCCTATGTCTCTGCCTCTCTTCCTCTGTGTCTCTCATAAATAAATAAATAAAATCTTTAAAAAAAAACAAACAAAAAACCAAAGTTTTGGCTTCTGATTTCGGACATTCAGAAGGAAATGTACATCAATCTGAATGAAGAACATTACTAGTTTATTACTACTATTGCTGTTTTAACTAACATATATACTTACTATGTAGCAGGTGCTATGCATTTTTATATGTTGTTAGCTCATCTGATCTTCCTAACAACCCTACGAAGCAGGTACTATCATTATCATAATTTTACGGATTAGAAAATTAAGGCATAGATAGATGAAATAGCCTGCCCAAGATCTCACCCATTAGCAATAGATTCCAGAGCCCATTATGTTAACTATTACATACAAGGCCCACATTTCAGAGACACTGTAAGTTATCAGAAGTATAAACAGATCAAAATCAAAAGCTAGAGTATGGGGTATACATTTTTCCCCCTCACAGTATTATCCCATTAATTACCCTAACATTTAAGAATTCTCAAGCGACAACAGTTTGTCTTCTATAAATCAAATAAGTCCAAACCCATTTTGGTATCTAAATGCTTGTATCTTTCTACAATCAAATGATATGCTTGTCTGTCTGGTTCTCATTTTTAAACGCTAAAAGTTTAAGTTGGAATAAATAAGTCTGTAAGTTTTTATCATGAGCTCTCTGGAATTAAAGTCTAAAGTAAACAAAGAAATATTATAAAGCCCTCAAAAATTCAAAATTCATCCAAGTGCTCCTGAATTTGAGGAGAAATCTGACAAACCCTACCTCTGCCAGGTGATGAAAGTCATCAACAGCTGGTAAGTTAAACTGACAGTATGAACCCTTGGTTACAGTTACCAACCTCCAGGTCATCTTAACCCTTCCTCCCCCACTTCCTGCCAGGCTCCTAACCCCAAACCACTGAACTCAATTATGCCTCCTCAACTTTTCTTTTCTTTCTTTCTTTCTTTTTTTTAATTTATGATAGTCACAGAGAGAGAGAGGCAGAGACACAGGCAGAGGGAGAAGCAGGCTCCATGCACCAGGAGCCCGACGTGGGATTCGATCCCGGGTCTCCAGGATCGCACCCTGGGCCAAAGGCAGGCGCCAAACCGCTGTGCCACCCAGGGATCCCTCCTCAACTTTTCTTAAATCACTCTCCATCCCCACTGCTACTGCCTTAAGTTGAGTTCTTCACCTTTTCTCACCCTGTCTGGAACTCTCCTGGCTAACCAAGACCTCACACATGGACCTATCCTTAAAGCCAGTCTCTCCGCTCTGGCTAGAACAATCTTTCTCAATAACAATTCCAATCAAATCATTTCTGATATTTAAAATCCTTCGTTCCTTAAGTGTGGAATGCACATAGTGTCTTCCTCAAAAGACGTTATGGAAGTGGGGGAGAGTAATTAACCTCACAGTGGAAATACCTGACAAATACAATCTCAGCCAGGGGACGAAAATCAACATCGACAGAAATTGAAGCATGTTACTAGTATGTGTCCTTGATATGTGATGAGAATGGCACTTTACCTCTGGGGTCTTCCTCCCAATACCTTTGGTCTAACCATTAGAACATCAGACAAATCCCCACTGATGAACATTTTTTTAAATTCCTGACTAGGGCACCTGGGTGGCTCAGCCAGTGAAGATCTGCCTTTGGCTCAGGTCATGATCCCAGGGTCCTGGGATTGAGGCCCACGTTGGTCATGGGTCGTATTGAGGCCCACGTTGGTCATGAATCATTTGGACTCCCTGCTCAGAGGGAGTCTGCTTCTCCCTCTCCCTCTGCCCCTCCCCCTGCCCACACACACACTAATAAATAAATACAATGTTTAAAAAAGCAAAATAAAATTTCTGACTAGTATTCCTCAAGACTGCCAACATCACCAAACACAAGGAAAATCTTAATACACTGTCACAGCCAAGAGAGCCTAAGGAGACACGGCAACTAAACGGAATGTGGCATCCTGGATCCTAGACCAGGAAAAGGGCAGTAGGTAAAAACTAAGGCAATCTGAATAAATTATGATTATGGATAATAATAATGAATCAATATTGGTTCATTAATTTTAACAAATGTACCATACTAATGTAAGATAATAATAAAAGGGGAAATAGGGAGCAAGGACATACTCAGGAATTCTCTGTACCATCTTTGTAACTTCTGTAAATCTAAAACTATTCTAAATAAGTTTACTTTGAAAACAAATCCTCCCACAGCTTCCCCACTGTCTTTAGGATAAAACCATAGCATCGTAAGGCCCTACACAATCTGGCCAGCCTTTCTAACCTTATGTCCCGTTCTCATGACTCATCTATCTACACATGATAATTCTACTGCTGTGCCTTTTTACTTTCCCACGTCTTTTCTCTTACATTTCCTTCTCATAGCAATGTCCTTGGCTACCTTTTCCCACCAGCTGACTCTCATTAATCTTTCAAAATAGCCCAAGGATTACCTTCTTTGGAAAGTCTCCTATAACTCTCCAGGCCAGGTGAGCAGTCCATCCTTGTTCAATACTTCGTAACACCAGGGATGTACTCTCACAGCTCAGACTCTTTTCATTCATGGTTTGCATAAAGAAGATGCTGCAGGGGCGCCTGGGTGGCTCAGTCAGCTAAGCATCTGCCTTTGGCTCAAGTCATGATTCAGGGGTCCTGGGATCAAGCCCCGTGCCGCGCTCCTTAACTCCGCGAGGAGCCTGCTTTCTCCCTTTCCTTCTGCCTACTGCTCAGCCTACTCGTGTGCTTTCTCTCCCTCCCTCTCTGTCAAATAAGTATGCAAAATCTTTAAGAAGAAGAAGACAATGACAATGACATTGCAAAGGCCACTGGCTCAGCCAGTGGAGCATGCAACTCTTGATCTCAGGATTGTGCGTCTGAACCACACAGCAGAGATTACTTAAAAGTAAAAAAAAATCCTTAAATTTTTTTTTTAAAAAAGGAAAAACAAAGACACACTGCTGCTGGGCTAAGAAAAAGGGCTCTGTAAGACTCAATTATTATGGTAGCGATTATTATAAGTTACTTTGGGATCAGAAAGATCTCATTAACTCTTACTATGTGCCAGTAACTGAGCTAAATAAAGTACTTTACATATCTGTGTGTAAAATACACAAAACAACCTTATGAGGTCAGAACTGTTCTACTCTAGGTTTGAAGAGAGGGGTTTTTGCATCGAACATAACACTGGCCAGGATCTGAACTCAACATATGAGACTTAAATCCCATGCTGCGTCTGAATCCCATCTCAGCCACCTTGTCCCTGAGTGATGAGAAACCGTTTCATCAATCCCTGTTGAAAAATGGACAATAATGCCTTCCTTGTGTCCCGGGTTCTGTGAACATTAAAAAGGGCACATATTGGGCAGCACCGGTGGCGCAGCAGTTTAGCGCCGCCTGCAGACCAGGGCGTGATCCTGGCGACCCTGGATCGAGTCCCACGTCAGGCTCTCTGTATGATGCCTGCTTCTTCCTCTGCCTGTGTCTCTGCCTCTCCCTCTGTCTCTATGAATAAATAAATAAAATCTAAATATATATATATATATTAAAAAAAGGGTACATATTAATAAATACCTGGTATCTACTTAATAACAACAATTGTCCTCTTCGGTCTACCCTATTAGACTGAGGTCCTTGAGACCTTGAGACCTCTGTGTCTTCACTGTCTAGCACATTTGAGGTGCTTCATAAAAGCTGAGTAAGTTAAAATGCATAAAGTAACAAGTCAGGTGGCAACTCATGGAAAACTTCAGAAAGGGAGCAGCTTATGTTCTATTCCAGATCACCCCAGCAAGTCCAGAATGAAAGGCTGGGCAGCCACTCCTGTAGCTCTGACCTCTAGAATACAGCCCTCACCCTCATTTCTTGCTCTTCTCTTTTTACCAGTGCTCTATCTTCTAAGGGTATAAACTCTATCCCCATGGTCAGGCTATCTCATACCTACCATGATTCACAATATTCCAAGCTGACCTCAGAACTAGTTGTTGTTGTTTTAAGATGTTATTTATTTATTCATGAGAGACACAGAGAGATGCAGAGACATAGAGGGAGAAGCAGGCTTTCCACAGAGAGCTTGATGTGGGATTCGATCCCCGGACGGGGATCACGCCCCGAGCCAAGGCAGACGCCCAACTGCTGAGCCACTCAGGCATCCCGACCTCACAACTAGTTGTATCAGTGTCCAGTAACCTGAGTCAGCCAATGCCTGAAAAATGTCCCTTTCCTGATTCCCAAGAAGGAAGTTAAATTCTAGTCAAACGTCACTAAAGTAAACTGTCTACACTAACAACTGGATTTCTTTACTCAGTTTATTTTGTCTCACTCTTCTGACCTACAGGTGCCTTGGACTTAGACTCAGTCTTCTCTAAAAAAAATATAAATACTTTTCTTCAATGCTATCAATTTAACTAACTCATTGTTTAACACCACAGTAATATATCATCACCTACAAGGCACCTAAACACAGAGACTGGGGAGGTTGACCCCATAACACAACATTCCCAATATCCTCACCACTTTCCATGGTCCAGCAAAAACATCAACTACTTAACTGCCAGCTGAGAATGTATCTTTTGAATTACACACATGTTCTAAGAACTTCCTTATGAAGAACTGAGTTAGGAAAATAGAACATGGAATTCTTTCCAAAAGTTTGGCAGAGCAGGATGTTAGAATTGGGTATAGAAAAAGTAGCCACCAAAAATGTGGACAGATGTGTGCTGTCAATTAGCTCAGACTTTCTGAAGGGTAGTTTGGCAATGTTTACAAAGTTGTTCTTCAAGTACTGGTAAAAATGGCAATAGATTGACAAAAGCTCAAATATCCAACAACAAAGACTTAAAGGTTGGTACAGCTATGTAGTAGAAACCATGCACACATTACAAGTTGTACAAGTACACTTCATGTGAGGAAACAGTGAAATAAAACAGCAGACTATGAAGAAGCACTGCATATTAGAGAATCATCCAACAGAACAATTCGTGTCCCACTGGAATTATGTTTCCATAAACACAACTACATACCTTACGGGGGCCTCCCAGGGCTCCAGTAACCCCTGTGCTCACCTCTAAGCTCCATGGACAGAAACTGCTCTCTTCCAGTGCTCCATCCAAAGCTTAACACTTAACAAATATAAACTATACTGTTGACTAAATTTTTCATAAAGAGAAACTATTTTCTTTTCTCTTTAGTCTTATGAGGTTAGGGGGGTTGAGAGTATAAAGGAAAGCTACTGATGCAGTTTAATGAAAAAAGGAATGAATATCTAATCTTCTGGTGGAATAAAAAATAGCACTATGGGTCAAACTTTTTAAAACTTACATAATTATTACTGACTTTTCTAGAATTAATCCAGATTTGTGAGGGTTTGATTAGATTCCAGCCTCCACAATCTCTCTTTACAGTGCTTTATTCCTCTGAAAAACTGTTGTAAATTTCTGGTCCCATGCAGTCTAAAAAGCACTGTTAGTATGACAAATGCAGAGTAGACAAAATTTCTGACTATAATGACACCAACCTAATCAGACCCAACCAAGAGCAGTATTCAAACAAGCTGCGTTCCAAAAAGCACAAAACCAAATTAAAAATAAGACCTTTTCACTGTGTTTTTAAAATAAGAAGCAAGGAATTCCTCCCTTTTTGACATATGATGAAATACAAACAATTTCATAACAGACCTTAGGGGGGTACCATCTCATTCCTATAAGCAATGACCTTATACTGTATATGTAGTCTGAAACGACAAATATTACTATTCTAATTCAAACAGTAACAACTATACAAAATAAACCATGTTATACCCCAGAACTCAGGAATAGCACAATATACAATTTTACTGGTTGTTCTCTTTTAAAAATAAATCAATGTATAAGATTATAATTTATGCACATCAAACCATATTAAGGAAACTTCTTTCCTTAATATTATATTTGAAGATGAAAACCGCTCTATAATTTCTTCATTAGCATATTAATCTGGTAATAACACACTTTAACAATGGCAAAAATCCAGATGCTGTCAATTTCTTGTTACTAGTCACAGAAAAGGTACATCTCTTTTCTTCTTAATTTAGAACAGATTGAAAATTTTATTACACAAGATATGAAAAGAAACTTAATTTTTGCCCAAAAGGTATCCTAAGCAAAAGCATCTATTCAAATTTCCATATTTACTAAGAAAATCACTTACAAATCACAACAAATATCACCTTATACATCAAATTCTTAGAGCTATTCTATTAAAAAGCAGCAAAATGTTCACATTCAGCAGAGCACTTAAACCATACTAACTCTGGTTCTCATCTACAGAAAACCTACTAAGGGGAGCTGGTTAAATAGAGGAGCTCAGAGCTCAAACTACCATGGGTTAGAAAACAATCACAGGTTAGAGTTCCTGTTCTGCACTTAAAAGTTTAAGACACTGTAAGTTTCTTGAAAGGAAGCCTTTACCTTCTCATCTGGAAAAGGCAGTTAAAAAGAATCTCTATCTCACAGTAAAAGAATGAAATGAGACAATACATGTAAGGTGGTTGGCTAAATGCCTTGGCTCACCTTGAGTACTCTACTTACCAAATAATTGATTACTCTTAATATGAAAGCCAAGTGTTAGGAATTAGACAAGCAAAAACAAAACAAAACAACAAACCTGAAAATAACTGAACATAACTTTCCTGATGCTTCTTGGCTATGGGTATCTTCTCCATATCCAAATGCTGGTCTAGGCCCCAAGTGACTTGTTCAGTTTGCAATAACATCCTTACCAAACTTTCAGCTGCTTCTACTTGCTTCCAAATCCAAATCTATCCCATAAACAACCGTAAGAAATATTTTCACTGTACAGTCTGTGTGATACTACTTCATATTACCTTGCAAAATGTCTCCAAAATTCATGCAAGCTCAGAAATTGACTCAAAATATTCAAGTGACAACACCATAGATGGAGTTTGCTTAATTTGTAAGTAAGGAAACCATACTCTAGAGACATGAAGTGTCTTGCCCAAGGTGATATGGTGTCAAAGTTGGCTTTAATGCAGGGTTCCCATCCCTATTCCAGGTGTTCTCTCAACCATACTTGATTACATTCAGTCCAGACCTTTCTTGTGTAAGAAATAAGCCTAATTCCTAGACCTGGCACTTCACAGGAATTTTTGGTAAAACAAGCCAAGTTTTTCTATTGTTGATAATATTATGTTATCTGGCATCAGAATAACCAATATAAAAATGGAAGACATATGGACCCTAATGAATCTGGTACTTCGCTATTTATTTTTTTTAATATTTTTATTTATTTATTTTTATTTATTTATTTTTTTATTTATGATAGTCACACACACACACACAGAGGCAGAGACACAGGCAGAGGGAGAAGCAGGCTCCATGCACCAGGAGCCCGACGTTGGATTCGATCCCGGGTCTCCAGGATCGCGCCCTGGACCAAAGGCAGGTGCTAAACTGCTGCGCCACCCAGGGATCCCTACTTCGCTATTTATAAATGCTGATGAGATGAAGAGACATTTGTTTGATAGTAGAGATCTCATAACTTTTTATCATCAAAACAAACCTACTTATTCATTTGCAAGTAAGTGGTTCAGTAATCTATTCAAATATTTGTGGAGATCCTAAGTAAAGCATTTTTTAAAACCAAATAAAAAGCCCAATAAGCCAACAGAAAAAATGGGCAAAGAAGATATTTTCCTAGAGAAAATTCCTGCAGCTTCCCTGCAGAAGAATTTCAAATAATCTACATAAATACTCCCTTCCTCTAGGAGATGGAGATTAATTCCCTCCAAGTGTGGGCTGTGCTTAGTAACTTGATTTCAAAGAACAGACTGTGAAAGGGGGTTGGAGTAACTTTATAGCAAAAAACCTAGTAAACATTACCTGGGCTAAGTAATCAACGTTAACATAGCCAGTGAGAAGTCATGATTACAGCACATACACTGCACTCCAACTCCAATATGATGAAATGTGAAGGGCACTTTATCTCTGTAGATTCTTCCCCAAACCCATGATCCCCATCTAATCATAAGAAAAAGGTCAGACAAACTGAGGGATTTCTACACAATACCTAAATCTGACTCTCAAGATCATGACTAACAAGTTAAGACTGAGAAACTATCGCAGACCAGGGGGAACTGGGAAGGCAGCAGGATGAATACAACATCATACCCTGGCCTGGATTCCAGAGCAGAAGCAGCACACTAATGGGAAAACTAGCAAAATGTGAATAAAGTCCAGAGCTTGGTTATTAATAGTAATGCACCAATGCTGGCTTCTTAGTTTTCACAATGCAATGTAATGGTAATGTCAGATGTTAACACTTAGGGAAATTGGGTGAAGGGTAGGATAATCTACCATATTCAGGAAAAAGGGGGGGACTGGTAGCCACTCTCTTGCTGAGAAAATAACACTCTCAAAACTCCCAGAATTAGAGCCATAAACCCGTGAAAAACATCAAAACTATAGTTTGTAGCTCATTTGTAAGTATTTTATTTATTTTGAGAGAGAGAGAATGAGTGGAAGGTCCAGAGGGAGAGGGACGGAGAGAAGCAGACTCCCCACTGAGCACAGGACCTAACATGGGGCTCGATCCCAAGACCCCAAGATCATGACCTGATCTGAAACCAGATACTTCACTGACTGAGCCACCTAGGTGCCCCTGTGGCTCATTTTTTAACAGAAAGATCACTCAGGGGCACCTGGGTGGCTCAGTGGGTTAAGCATCTAAGTCTTGATTTCAGTTTGGGTTGTGATCTCAGGGTCATGAGATGAAGTCCTGTGTGGGGCTCTGTGCTCACAAGGAGTCAGCTCGAGGATTCTCTCTGCCCCTCCCCCCACTCCCACACATGCTCTCTCTCTCAAATAAAATTTTTAAAAATAAAATAAAATTGCATTAGATAAATAAAATAAATAAATAAAATTTTCTAATACCAGAAAGGATGGCTAAGACTGAAAGTCGTGTTTTATACTCCAGGTAGTTTTCCAGTGTGATGACACTCTAATTACACACCAATTCTAAAGTTCTCTCCATCTTCAAAAGCCATTAACTAATTAATCCTCAGAACATCTCTATGCTATATCAATCTTACTTGAAATTGAAGACAACTTCGCTAGAAAGGTTAAATAAATTAGCTCCACGTGGAAAGAATCAATCTAGGATTAGGATGAAAATACTTGAGTGGGTTGGTTGTTTATGTATATATGTATGTAACCTCTACCCTCAGTGTGGCACTTGAACTCATAACCCTGAGATCAAGAGTTGCACACTCCTCCGACTAAGCCAACCAGGCATGCCAAAATACTTGTGTTTTTAAAAAAGAAAAAGACGGATTTATTTTAGGAGTGAGAGCACGAGGTCGGGGGGAGGGGGATGGCCAGAGAGAGAGGGAGAATCCTCAGCAGTCTCCCCACCGAGCAGGGAGCCTGACTTGGGGAATCAATCCCAGGATGACCTGAGCCAAAGGCAGACACTTAACCAACTGAGCCACCCAGGCGCCCCTCATCTTGGTTTTTCTTTTCTTTTTTTTCTTTTTTTTTTTAAGATTTTTATTTATTTATTCATCAGAGAGAGAGAGAGAGAGAGAGAGAAGCAGGCTCCATGCAGGGAGCCTGACATGGGACTCGATCCCAGGTCTCCAGAATCATGCCCTGGGCGGCAGGTGGCGCTAAACCGCTGAGCCACCAGGGCTGCCCTTGGTTTTTCTTTTATACATACCACCAGTGGGAGAGAAAAGACAGGACAAAACAAAGGGAAGATACCTACTGATCAACTCTTACACGCCAGAACTTTCATAAACCTTTAGCTTGTCATCATTTCGATTTTCTAAAAGAGATACCAAAGCCAGTCTTAAAAAAGTGGAAAATCATAAAAATACAGGAAAATATCATGATAAAATGAAAAAAGCAAATTACAAGACCTGCCACAGGAAAGGTACTGAGAGGAAGGAATACCAATGAGCTTCACAAAAGAAAAAAGTGTCTGAATGTGAGTCATTCAGCTTCCTGCCATTCTAAAGTACAACAGCTAAGATACTCCTTTGGAAGCCAGTGTCAATACACACAGAAGAAACTAGTAAAAATGGTTCCGGGGTGCAGGGGATGGGGGTGTTAGTGGCTAAGAACGCAGAAGTCTTCTTTTTATTGTACAAACCCTTTTGCATCTTTTAATTCTGTACCACATACCTGTATTACCTATTCAAACATTCAATTAAAAAATTTTGTTTTAAGTCAACCACAGGCAAAGAGGTGTGACCAAGACCAACAATTATAAATCAGGTGCATCAGTCCTGATCACCTCTCTCTGCCAGGGAACACTGTCGTTCTAAAACACCCTTCTCTCTAGGCCTCCCACATCACAGAAGGGGCTGTGTTGTCAGCACCCCAGAGACATCATAAGGCATTACTCAATGACTAGCGCAAATGAGAATGAAATCTCATCTTTACTTACTCTTTACACCCAACTGCCCAACTCAGAATGGAATCCATATTGTACATGATGGTTATAAACACGTAAAATGAGTCTTCTGAGAATTATTAAGGAATAACACTATAAAATCCAACAATTATTTTCTAACAGCTTTCCTCCATGCTTCTCTGAAATCGTGCAGACACACACCCTTCCCATTTTATGTGCACAGTTATATATTCTAAGTACATCCATTATTTATCAATAGTAATATTTTTGGGGATCCCTGGGTGGCACAGCGGTTTGGCGCCTGCCTTTGGCCCAGGGCGCAATCCTGGAGACCCGGGATCGAGTCCCACGTCGGGCTCCTGGTGCATGGAGCCTGCTTCTCTCTCTGCCTGTGTCTCTGCCTCTCTCTCTCTCTGTCTGTGACTTAAA
This sequence comes from Canis lupus baileyi, assembly GCF_048164855.1. Taxonomy (NCBI): domain Eukaryota; kingdom Metazoa; phylum Chordata; class Mammalia; order Carnivora; family Canidae; genus Canis; species Canis lupus. The sequence goes on along the minus strand of NC_132846.1, from coordinate 72,019,311 downwards.
TAAATAAATAATAAATAAAATATTTTAAAAAAAATAGTAATATTTTTGTCTGGAGTGCCTGGGTGGCACAGTCGGTTAAGCATGTGACTCTTGGTTTTAGTTCAGGTCATGATCTCAGTGTCATGAGATTGAGTCCCAAGTCCAGGTCCACACTCAGTGAGGAGTCTGCTTGAAACTCTCTCTCTCCCTCTTCCTCTCTCTCTCAAATAAATAGATCTTTAAAAATAATAACAGGGTGCCTGGGTGGCTCAGTTGGTTAAACATCTGCCCTCAGCTCAGGTCTTGATCTCAGCATACTGGGATGGACCCCCACATCCTTAGCAGGGAGCCTGCTTCTCCCTCTCCTCCCTGCTCTCTTCTCTCTCGCTATTTGTCCCTCTCTCTTGTAATAAATAAATAAAATATTTAAAAATAGTAATATTTTTGCAACTGGAAGACAGAAAATGTTAAAAGTAGGTGGTTGCTACATATCTATCAAAAAAAAATCTCAGATGGGGATCCCTGGGTGACTCGGTGGTTTAGTGCCTGCCTTTGGCCCAGAGCGTGATCCTGGAGTTCCGGGATCGAGTCCCGCGTTGGGCTCCCGGCATGAAGCCTGCTTCTCCCTCTACCTGGGTCTCTGCCTCTCTCTCTCTCATTCTCTCTCTCTCTCTCTCTCTATATATATATATGTATGTGTGTGTGTGTGTGTGTGTATATATATATCATGAATAAATAAAATCTTTAAAAAAAATCTCAGCTGGGAAGCTGGTTCTAGTAATACAACAGAATATACTAGCAAGAAATGGCAATTTGGAGAATTTTCACCCAAATTAGGGTCTCAATGAAAGGACAGAACATACTTAAACACAAAATATTTAAATACAGATGTGGAGGAATGGTACAACACTTGAAGGAACTGTTCAGAGCAACACATAGACAGGAAAGCTTAAAATGTGGGAGAAACAGACATAATGCAATCACATAAAACACTTGGTCGGGGCAAAGGTCTGAGAAATGTGAAAACCGCCAAAGAAGGCAGAATAGGGTAGGGGGAACCTGTAACGCACTTCCCACCATTCCTTCTTCCACCACGTAAATGGACACCCGAGGCTCAAGGTATCACTGTCGGCCATTCTCTAATGCAGCTAACATTTATTGGGGTTAGTGTGACAGTCTAATGTCACAGAATGACATCCCAGTTCTGCCTAGATTGAAGGACAGCTATCTCTCCACCCCTCGGTTTTCTCTTCCATAAAAATGGGAGGACATAATCCTTTCCTCACAGAGATGAAATAAAATAGCATTTTAAAACTAGGAGCAGGGCAGCCCCGGTGGCCCAGCGGTTTAGCACTGCCTTCGGTCCCAAGGTATGATCCTGGAGACCCAGGATCGAGTCCCATATCAGGTTCCCTCCGTGGAGCCTGCTTCTCCCTCTGCCTGTGTCTCTGCCTCTCTCTCTCTCTCTCTCTCTCTCTCTCTGTCTCTCATAAATAAATAAATAAAATCTTTTTTTAAAAAATCAGATGTGTGCAGCTATCTAAATAATTAGAGAACCCATTTATTTCACAAGAACACTTACTCCTATCAACAACTTCCACTCCGGTCTCCCCTCATTAATGGCAATATTCAAAATTTACTGTCAAATTATTCTAGCCAACCACAGTCAGCAATTTACTATGCAACAATGACAACTGCACTGGCTGTTAGTAGGTTAGGAGTTAACTTTAAAAATGAGAACATTCTCTGGAGCACATGGGTGACTCAGTGGGTGAGTGTCTGCCTTTGGCTCAGGTCGTGATGCTGGGATCCTGAGATCCAGTCAGCATCAGGCTCCCTACAGGGAGCCTACTTTTCCCTCTGCCTACATCTCTGCCTCTCTGTCTCTCTCATGAATAAATAAATAAAAATCTTTAATAAGAAAAATGAGAACATTCTCATTAAGATATCTGGATTCTGGGATCCCTGGGTGGCGCAGCGGTTTGGCGCCTGCCTTTGGCCCAGGGCGCGATCCTGGAGACCCGGGATCGAATCCCACATCGGGCTTCCAGTGCATGGAGCCTGCTTCTCCCTCTGCCTATGTCTCTGCCTCTCTCTCTTTCTCTCTCTGTGACTATCATAAATAAAAAAAAATTAAAAAAAAAAAAAAAAGATATCTGGATTCTATTCTGAGTCCGAGTCTCAAAGCCTAATACAGCAACTGCTATTGAAGAGAAAACTAAACTATTCAGTACAAGGGTAAACCATCCAACATTAAAACATCTCAGGAAACCTGTTCCTAAGTTGGCTGTAAGGAACCACAACCCCAAAGAGAACAAATGGAGCCCAGTCACTTCAGAACTATTCTTTCCTGTGCAACAGCTACCAAATAACCAATAGTTTGCAGAAATTTCAAAAAAGTACCCAAGATTCCGTTTCCCCATCAGTAAAATTTGAGGACTGAACTTGACCTCTAGAGTCCATTTGAGAGACAAATGAAAGAGCAAAATCCTGTCACCATGTTTTCAAGTCTGACTTCCCTTTTCCACTGTCCAAAGAAATCCTATTTTGTTTGTTATAAGCAAGTATGGTAAGGTTTTTAAGATTTGTGTTTGTTTTTTCCACTCACCTCCCCCTGAAACTTAATACAGCGATGAAATAATAGACTAATCTTAGTCATTAAACCCTGGTGATTACTACAATTCTTCAAGCTCCCTCTCCTTTTTCTTCACTGCCTTCATATACAACCAATCTATTTTCTTAGAGATCACTACTCTTAGTGCCAATTTCTTCATCAATCAGGTTCTTTACTATAAACAGAACCAATTCTGCCACTAGAAGCAACTATAAGTGGTTCCCAAAACATCTAGGAAGGTAGGAGAATCAGGCTTAGTGGCCACAAAGGACAACACCAAAATGATCCCACAGCACTGCTCTCATGGAGACCTTATACTACATCTGCTGCACAAGGGCACTAGCCAGTGGCATTACTACTACAACCTGCTGCCTGCTGCCCCTGAAAGCTGGATGCCCTTTGGGTATACTGGGGCTACTTCACACCACTTGCTTCCCACTCTCAGTCTAGCCCTGGGGTTCGTGGAGCATACCTACAGCTAACTACAAAGAAGGGTGGTAAGGAAAGCATACTAATAGCTTCCACTTTAGGATTAATAAGGTGGGAAATCCCCCACCAAAGATAAGAGTGTTCTAAAGGTGCAAGTGGCCAAACTACATAATACCCACAAGTGACACCACACCAGCCACTTCCTTCCCTAAGGCCCATGCCTAGTTTTTTCTCAGTTTATTCCCTCAAGTGCTCCCTAAAGCTCATGTTATAGCTCTCTTTCTGCTCTACAGAGTAGAATCATTTTTAACTCTATTAACCGTTTCTAGTATTTCTAAACTTGCTTATACTGCTACTGATTTCCTATCCAGTTTCAATAATATCTATTCGTTACTTTATGTAGAAAAGGAGGATTGGGCTTTCTTATACAAATCACCTCTCCCTTTCTCCAGTCATCCCACAATATGCTTAACATGTTTTGATTAACATATTAACATGTTTTGATTGATCATGTTAACATGATCAGTATTTTACTTATTTGTGACTATATAAATGCTATCCATAGATGAATCGTGTTGCATACTATTATTACAAATCCATTTTTGTACAATAGGTCTAATCTGGAATTAATAGTTGTCTTTTGTTTTTTGTTTTTGTTTTGTTTTGTTTTTGCCTGTTTGGTTTTCTATATACTCAACACCAATTCACCCCCTCCAAACTTCAACCACAAGTGTAAATCTCAGTTCTTTATTTCTTGAAAATATCCCTTTGTCCCTTTGGAGCCCTGTCTTCTTCACTTGACAATATGGATGGTTGGTGGATGCCTGCAAAGCTATGATCCTGAGATTTCTCATTACCATTACTGTAGGAATTCCCTTCATTTTACCCCACTTGTTAAATTCCCCATTTCCTGGATCCCATGTCTTAGACAAGCTTTCAGGAAGAATAAGCAAATAGGTAAATATACCAAGGATGATGAAAAGCAGGACTCTTAGTGTCAAAGAAGGAAGTTAAGAAAAAGAAAGAGGAAGATCAGAATGAACTCTACTGTGCCAGATTTTTTAAAAAATGGTGGCATTAAAAAAAAATGGTGGCATTGTTATAAATTCAGTGTCTAATATACACCAATGTCTCTCCTAGTTCTGCCCACTGAAAGGCCTAGAGAAACAATGATACTCTGGCAGCAATGAGCACATCTAATACCCCAATCTTGGGACACATGGGTAGCTCAGCGGTTTAGTGCCTGCCTTCAGCACAGGGTGTGATCCTGGAGTCCTGGGATTGAGTCCCACATTGGGCTCCCTGCGTAGAGCCTGCCTCTCCCTCTGCCTGTGTCTCTGTGTCTCTGCCTCTCTCATGAATAAATAAGTGAAATCTTTAAAATAATAATAATAATAATACCCCAATCTTGGTTTCTATAATACTATTAACATCCACTAAAAGCAATCAGTCCTCCTTAAAGAAATAGCTGACTCATAAGGCAGGAAAAATACAAGATGAACTTGGAATATTTTGAAATATCAGCAAGCAAAGAAGTACTCAAAGAATGGTGGAAATTTGTCAAAAGAACAAAGGAGCCAGCCTGAAGGGGCTTTCACCAAAGCTGGAACAATCTGAGCATCAAACAAATAATAATAGTTATGAATTGTAATCCTTTGAGTAAAATGGAAAATCATGAGCCTACACGGATATAAATAAAGGAATAAATAAGTAGCAGAGAATTAGAAGCTACATACCATTTCCTCACAAAATACTTACTACAAATGAATTAGTATAAAAATACTTCTTATAGGCTGTCTGGATTGGCTCAGTCAGTTAAGCATCTGCTTTCAAGTCATGGTCCTGGGGTCCTGGAAGGGGGCCCTCCATTGGGCTCCCTGCTCAACAGGGAACCTGCTTCTCCTCCCTCTGCCTACCGCTCTGCCTTCCTGTGTGCTCTCTGTCAAATAAACAAACAAAACCTTAAAAAAAAAAAAATTTCTTAAATGATTCTACAGTCCAGGGGCGCCTGGGTGGCTCAGTTGGTTAAGTGTTTGCCTTCAGCTCAGGTCTTGATCCCAAGGTCTGGGATCAAGCCCCACGTCACGCTCCCACTCAGTAGGGAATCTGCTTCTCCCTTTTCCTCTGTCCTTCCCCTCCCCTCCTTGTGTTCTAGCTCGCAGTCTCAAAAAAATATAACCTTTTAAAAAATAGTAATAGTAATTCTACACTGCAGAATCCTGCTAGACACCAAGAATCAAGAGATGAAGGTTAGTATGGCCAGTAATAGGACAAACGTGTATCACGTATCTCCTGCTACAATTCACTAAGAAGATCATAGTATCTCTTCCACACTATCCCTGCACCAAAGCATAAAACTTGAATGTAGTCACGAGAAAACCTCAGACAAACTCAATTCTCGGAACATTCTATAGTTGTATTCTTCAAAAATATCAAGGTCATAAGAGACAAGGAAAGACCAAGGAACAGTTCCAGATGGAGGGAAACAAAAGAGACATTAACAACTAAATATGGCACATAATCCAGGACTGGATTCTGGGCCTTTAAAGAACATTACTGAGACAAATGATGAAATTTAAATGGGTTTGTGGATTAGAGGTATTGCTGCATCAATATTCCAATTTCCTCATTTTGATAGTTATACTGTAGCTATAAAGAACACCTTTATTCATAAGAAATACACAGTGACATATTTAAAAAATGAAGCCCACAATTCCATAATAAAAAGACAATCCAATTAAAAAATGGAAGAAGATCTAAAAGGTCCAAACAACCACACTCAACATCAGCTGTCAGGGAAACACAAATCAAAACCACAATGAGATACCCTGTCACACCAGTAGGATGGTTATAATTAAAAAAACAGACAATAACAAGTGTCAGCAAAGATGTGGAGAAACTGGAACCCTCCCCCACACTGCTTGTGGGAATGAAAAAATGGTGCAGACACTTCGGGAAACAGCTTGGCAGTTCCTCAAAGGTTAAATACAAAGTTAACATATAACTCAGCAATTCTACTCCTGGCTATTTCCAAGATAAATGAACATATATTTCCACACAAAAAATTGTACACAAATGTTCACAGCAGCCTTGTTCATAGTAATTAAAAAACAGGAACAACAGGGGTACCTGGCGGGCTCAGTCAGTAAATCATGCGACTCTTGATCTTGGGATAATGAGTTCAAGCACTATGTTGGGGGTAGAGTTTACTTAATAATAATTTTTTATTTTTTTTTAAGAAGTAGAAACAACACAAATATCCATCAACTAATGAATGGATAAATGTGGTATATCCATACAATGGAATATTATTCACCCATAAAGAGTAATGAAAGCCTGATACATGCTATAACATGGATGAACCTAAAAAAGTACTAGGCTGGGACGCCTGGGTGGCTCAGTGGTTGGGCATCTGCCTTCGGCTCAGGGCATGATCCTAGAGTCCTGGGATCAAGTCCCACATCTGGTTCCCTGTGGGGGGCCTGCTTCTCCCTCTGCCTACGTCTCTTTCTTTGTGTCTCTCATAAATAAATGAATAATATCTTTAAAAAAAAAGTACTATGCTAAGTGAAAGCAACAAAGAGTCACTTATGATAGGATCCTGTTACATGTAATGTCCAGGATAGGCAAATCCAGAAACAGAAAGTAGATTGGTGGCTGCCTAGGGCTGGGTGCTGGGGAAAATGGGGAGTGGACTGCTGGTGGGTGCAGGGTTTCTTTTAGGATGATGAAAACATTCTAAAACAGATGTAGTGATGGATGCACAACTCTGTAAATATGCTAAAATCACTTAACTGTACACTTCAAATGGGCAAATTATATTTCTATAAAGCTGTTATTTTAAAAAAACAAAAACAAAAAAACAAACAAACAAACAAACAAACAAAAAAAAAAAACCCTCTGGGGTGCCTGGCTGGCTCAGTCAGTAGAGCATGAGACTCCTGATCCCAGGATCATGAGTTCAAGCCCTATGTTGGGCACAGAGCCTACTTTAAAAACAAAGAAACAAAAAATAAAATAAAATAAAATAAAAACAAAGAAACAAACCTCAGAGAACAAAAATAAAGGATCATGTCTGCACCTTATTTTCAGAGTCTCCAAAAAAGGCAGCATATATAGGAATAGGGAGGATAAGCCCTCCTCCCCTTAAAAAAAAAAAAAAAAAGTCTGAAAAATGCCTTTGTTTCCACGCTTGACGTATACAGTTTGACACAGACTCCTACGTTGGAAGAAACACTCCTAGCATCTCTGAAGGCACTATTCCACTGTCACCTACATTCCAGTGTCACACTGATCCTCACTATATAACTTGATTTGTTGCCTCTGGAAGATTTTGGGATCCTCTCTCACTGGAGGAAAAATCTCACTGTTCCAAAATCTCATTAGGATATACTGATTTACATTTTCTTTCATTCAACAGTGCTGGGGACTCAGTGGATCTGTTCATTTTGGATATATATGACCTTCAGTCCTAGAAAATGTTAAGTGCTAATTTAATCACTGTTCCCTCTTAATTACCCCTCCCCCCAGAAAACCTAGTAACTCAGAGGTTGGATCTTCTGAACCGATCCATTAACTCTTGATATACTCTTCTGTTTTGTTTTGTATTCATCATTAATTATTAACATTATGTCATTAACATTATGCCATAATAGCTTTAATTATCTCTCTTGTTCCTGCCCTCTCCCCTCCCCCCCCACACAACTATTTGAAGAACGCAGACACCATAACACTTAATTCATTCAGTATGTATCCTCTAGGAAAAAGGACATTCTGCTATATAAATACAGTGCCATTATGACACTTTGGAAAATTTAACATTAATTCACTACCACTTAATGTACAGTCCATATTCAGGTTTCCACAATTCCTCCTCTGTCTTAAATGATATTTGTCAATCAAGGATCCAACCAAGGCCCAGGTATTGTCCAGTCTTTTTCATTGGTCTTTGCCTACTACTTTCTGGAAGATTTCTTCAGTTTCCTATTGAAAATTTTCCCTGCTATTCTATTTTCCAAGAGTTTCTTAATTTTTGAATAGGCTGCCTATTTTACCCCACCCTATTTTCGTGTCATGAATGTAACACCTTTAGTTCTTTAAGCCTCTTGTTTTTTAAGTTTAAACTTTCCTTCTGCAACTTGCATTTCCTCTTTCTTCAATGTCTTTTAATATGTTTGTGTTAGACTGTTAGAGGCTTTCCTCATGTGTATGATGAACCTTGACTGCTCAGTCATAATTAAGAATGAAGTATTGGCTAAAAGGCAGGCTTTAAGTTCATGTGCACACATAGAGCTTATAAGTAGCAAGGCTTGCCTACAGTGTGATCGGACCTGGATCTATTTCTCTAAGAACCACAGTAGACTGTGTTTTCTAAAGCTGACCACATTATCTCCCATCTCACATGATCTTCTTACAATGCAACCAACTGGATCTCTTGCCTTCATGAGGCCTGTCTGTTCTCTCCCCCTTGAACCTGGGCAAATTTGTGACTATAGCAGAAATGATATGATATGACTTCCAATACTAAGTCATAAACAGATGAAACATTCTGCCTGCCTGGTTGTCTTGAGACACATATCTTTGTCCATGTAAAGCAACTGAAGGGCCCTGAAGCAGCAGCACAAACTAATCCACACATAGATACCTCATGGAGAGGCCCTGAGACCACCTAGAGAGAGAAGTACAGCCCCCACCCCAGCTCTGCCTCACCTGCCCTGTGCCCACAGCTCTCCAGCTCCACTAACTGCCACCACAGAAGTGACCTGAGCCAGAACCAACCACCCAGCCAAGCTACCCTTGACTTCCTGACCCCCCAAAAAACATGAAATTATTTTAAGTCACATAATTGAGGGGAGGGGAAGCATTATTTTTTAGGCAGCAAGAATATGTGGAACAGATCTTGGCACTCAGAAGTGAGATGTTGCATAACAAAAACCTAAAATACATGGCACTGGCTTTGGGACTGGTGGCAAGTAGAAACTGGAAGGCCTTGAAGAGGCTGTCAGAGAAAGCCTGCAGGGCCTCAACAAGGAGACAATCAGTAAAGGTCTAGTGAAAAGTAAGAAAAATATTACTGTATATTACAGAAGAAAGTACCCTTGTTATGTAGTGGTGGAAGACAAGAAACGCACCTAATAAACTCAGTGATCTACCAGAGGTTCCAGGGAGAAAACTGAAAGTGCCGCCCAACTACTTCACACTGCCTAAGACAAATGAGAGGAGAGAGATGAGCTGGGGAAAATAAACTGTTAAAAATAAAAGCATCAGGATTTGCTGGATTCAAAAATAAAACTATTTCTCATTCCCAGCCTCCCTGAAGGCAAATTCTCAGAAGAAGAAATGGCTATGGGAGGAAATATCAAATCCAGGTTATGTTTGAAAAACTTTTTTAGAGGTGCAAGGTGGCTCAGTCAGTAAGTGTCTGTCTCTGACTCAGGTCATGATTCCAGAGTCATCAGGCTCCCTACTCAGTGAGGAGGGGGGGCCTGCCCCTCCTCCCTCTCTCCTGGCAGGCTTGTGCTCCCTCCCCTCTTGCTCTCAAATAAATAATTTTTTTTTAAACAAAGAAAAACTTTTTTAAAACCTCAAAAAAATCAGGGGATCCCTAGGTGGCTCAGCGGTTGAGTGCCTGTCTTTGGCCCAGGGTGTGATCCTGGAGATCCAGGATCCAGTCCCATGTCGGGCTCCCTGCATGGAGCCTCCTTCTCTCTCTGCTTGTGTCTCTGCCTCTCTCTCTGTGTGTATCTCATGAATAAATAAAATCTTTTAAAAAAAATTTTTTTAATTAAAAAAATTTAAAAACCTCAAAAAAATCCAAGAAGGTGTCATTTGGGCCTTTCAAGGATCTCAGATGTTACCTCTAAAGATCTTCTTCATTAAAAATAGAGTTTCATAGACCATTATGGGTGGTTTCCCCATAGCCGACTCACAAAGGAGTACAAGCAAAGAACTTATCACAAGATTTGTAAATGTGGCTTTTTTCTAATAAAATGGATGTTTCTCCAAACAAGATTCACAAATGATCAAGAAGCACATGAAAAGATACTTGGTATCATTAATCATTATGGAAATGCAAAACAAAACTACAATGAGATTGATCATCTCACACCCATTAGAAAGCCTAGTACAAAAAAAAAATAGTAATAATACTATGTTAGCATTGGCAAGGATGTGTAGCATGTGGAACCCTTGTGCCCTACTGGTTGGAATGTAAAATGGTATGACACTGTGGAAAACAACATGCAGTTCTTCAAAAACTTAAAATAGAATTACCATAAAAAAATTACCATATGATCAAGCAATTCCACTTCTGGGTATGTTCCCAAAAGAACTAAAAGCAGGGTCTTAAAGAGACATTTATATTCTCAAAGAGATATTTGTATGTACATAGAAGATTATCCACAATAGCTAAGACATGGAAGGAACCTAAATATCTATCTATGAAGAACAGATAAGCAAAATGTAGAACATCTATCCACACAATGAAGTATTATTCAGCCTTAAAAGGGAAGGAAATCCTGACATGAATTTCAGGCTACAACATGGATGAACTTTGAGGGCATTGTGCTAAGTCAAATAAGCAGTCACAAAAACACAAATAACTGTAGGATTCCACTTATACAAGGTACTTAGAGTACTCAGCATTACAGAGACAGAAAGCAGAATGGTAAGTGCCAGGAGTTGGGGGAGGGGAAATGGGAAGTTAGTATTTAATGGGTACAGTTTCAGTTTTATGAAATGAAAAGAGGTCTGGAGGTGGATGGTGATGATGGCTGCACAACATTATAAATGTATTTAATACCCCTGAACTGCACATTTAAGAATGGTTAAGATGGTAAATTTCATGTTATCTGTATTTTAACACACTTTTAAAAAATAAAATAAAAACAGCCACTAATTGGACGCCTGGGTGGTTCAGCAGTTGAGTGCCTGCCTTCGGCTCAGGGTATGATCCTGGAGTTCCAGGGTCGAGTCCCACATGGGGCTCCCTGCAGGGAGCCTGCTTCTCCCTCTGCCTGTGTCTCTGCCTCTCTCTGTGTCTCATGAATGAATGAACGAACAAACATACAAATCAATCACCCACTGCTTATGGAAAAGGATAACTCAGAAGGCAAACAAAACTTTCAAAGTAGAGCCAAGAGCCTTGGGGAAATCATTCCGAGGCAACAAAACTGAGTCCTTATCAAGGAACTGCAAGTTGTGCCTGGCTGGATTTCAGAAAAGCTATGAACCAGAGACTGTTGTGCCTGTTTTCCCCTTCTCTGAACACATGTGTCTCGAAGCCATTACCCTAAGCCGGGCCTGCCATTTTAGGTTGGAAGGACTAGCAGAATATTTGTCTCTTGAGTTCACATGTGCTGGGATCTAGAACTATACCTGAGCCTCATCCGGACACAACTGGGCCTGATTTACATTATTAGACCCTGAACTTAGAGCTAATGCATGCCATAATGGGATGAGACTAGGGGGAACTGGGGGGAAATATAATTTGCACATAGAACATTTTACAACCAAAGGGTAAACTGTGGTAAATCCTATTTTCCAAAGATGGCCACAACATCATCCTACAAGGTCTCCTTACAATCTGACCTTTTTTTAAAAGTAATTTCTACACCCAGTGTGGGGCTCAAACTCACGGAGTCGGGATCAAGAGTCAGATTCCTTGGTCCTGCCTGTGGAGGTGGCAGCCATCTCTTACTCGGCATCATAGCTGCCCTCAGACCTCTGGTGAAGCCCAATATTGTTATAAAAAAGGACCAAGAAATTCATCCGGCAACCAGTCAGGCCAATATGTCAAAATTAAATGCAACTGGTGGAAATCCACAGGCACTGACAATAGAGTGCACAGAAGATTCAAGGTCCAGATCTCGATGCCCAACACTCATCACGGGAGCAAGAAGAAAACAAAGCCCATGATGCCCAGTGGCTTCTGGAAGCTCCTAGTTCACAACAAGGAGCCTGAAGTGCTGCTGATGTGCAACAAATTTTACTGTGCAGAGACTGCTCACAAGTCTCCTCCTGGAACTGCAAAGCAACCGTGGAAAGAGCAGCCCAGCTAACCGTTGAGAGTCACCAATCCCAACACCAGGCTGTACCGCGAAAAAAAAAATGAATAGACATACAGCTTATGTACACATATTTGTGTTAATTAAACCATAAAACTACCGGGGGAAAAAAAGTCAAATGTTCCACTGACTGACCCAGCCAGGAGCCCCTACAATCTGACTTTGATTCAACATATATCAAGAGAGGGAATCTACACTGCCTTCCCCTGAAACATGAAAAAAGATGTGTGGCCAGCCTATTCTGTTTCAGCCACCATGCGACCACAACCTGAAAAGAAACCTAAGTCAGAACTGTCCAGCTGAGCCCTTCCAAAATCCTGACTACCAGAAACTGTGAGAAATGATTATTGTCATTTTAAAGCAACAGTAAAAAAATAAATAAATAAATAAATAAATAAATAAAAAATAAATAAAGCAACAGTAACTTGCATAAAGGGTGACAACTGTCAAGACTGTTGATATTTACATCTGGGCCACTTTTCTCCCAAAGAAGAATCTTCTAATTTGCTGCCTACAAGGTATAAACTAAGCTCCAAGAATTTAGGGGATGTTCTGGGGTTCCCACCAGTCAACATGCAAGCTTTCACTTAATCTATGCATCTTCCCACACTGCCATGTCCAGTTCCCTCCATCCTTCCCACTTTAAATCTGGTGTCCCTCCAGTTCAAACTCCAAGGGTAAATCTGTCCTCTGCTGGGATAGGAAAGGGGCAGTTGCTGGGCTGCTAGAGTAAAGCCACAATCTAGGGACTTAAGAACTTCACACAGACGTTTGGTCAGCCCTCCACAGCACACCGAGGCCTGGGGAGGCACCTGGTACTTCTTCCCAGGCCCTCCTGAGGCTCTGCAGCAGCAATCTGTTTACTTCTCACCGGCATCACTACCTCTCCTTCTGGTTTCAGCTTTCTCCGTTCTGCTGAGGTAATTACTCTACATTAACCTTTTTTTTTTTTTTCCCAGTTTCCAAAACATTAGTGACATATCCAGACTGCTCTACTGTTTATAGTATTCCATTACTCAAAGCATCAAAACTCAAGCTTTTTACCTCTCTTCCTTTTTACCAGCCCAGTATGGTTTTTTTAATTTTTTTTTATTTTCAGCCCAGTATGGTTTCTCAATCTGTTCTAATGCTTTGAGCCTTCACTCTCTAGTTCAGGATGCTATAAAATGTTTAAAATGGCATTCCTGACTCCATTCTCCCCTATTCCAATCCTTCCTATGATGTCTCAGGATTCTTTTCTCCCCACACTATGCTAGCACATACTAAGTGCCAGAAAGTTTAGTAGTATTACCATTAAATGATCAGCCCAAGACTTTTATAAAGATTATCTCAATCTTTAATATCAACCCTGTGAGATCCACTTCATAACTGAAGAAAAAACTTCAACAACTATCTATGGAACTGAATTATACCTCATTTTCCTCTTGCCAAATAATATTAATAATCATATTAGGCTGTAAATTTTTATGTTCTATTATTTAGAGGTAAGAAACTAGAGGCACTACATACAAATAATACTAAATGTAAATTTCCAAGATCACAGACACTTCTTAATACTAACATTTAATAATGGAGTTTGTTCCTTCTATTTGATCCCTTCAATTCCTACTTATTTCTCCACTTAGATCAAGAAAATGAAGAGATAGGACCAATCCAGATACAGCTGGAGGAGTGGAAGGAAAAGGGTAAATAAAACACATCCAAAAGGAATAGAGAGGGATCCCTGGGTGGCGCAGCAGTTTGGCACCTGCCTTTGGCCCAGGGCGCGATCCTGGAGACCCGGGATCGAATCCCACGTCGGGCTCCCGGTGCATGAGGCCTGCTTCTCCCTCTGCCTATGTCTCTGCCTCTCTCTCTGTGTGTGACTATCATAAATAAATAAAAATTAAAAAAAAAAAAAAAAGGAATAGAGAGTCACAATGATCTCAGTCCCAATATTAACCACCCTCATCTCCAACTAACACTGATCCTTCTCAAATTATGAGAGAATCTTGCAAATGTTCCCAATGTGAAACCCAAAAATATATAAGGTTCCTTTGATAAATATGCAGATTCAATGCTGCTCCAATACTCAATGTGACTTCTCTACAAAGAAATTTGAGTCACAGCTGTACAAGTTCTAAGCTAATAAATGAAGATAACAACCATCTCTGTAAAACCAGCCTTCATATTATACTTGACACACTACCCAAACCCATAAGAACTATGCCATACATAGGGAATAAAAGCAGAAATAAAGTATGGACTCTCCTTTCTTGGAGCATACAATCTACTAAGCAAGAAATACTAAATCCTGTGTAAGCTGGGACGCCTGGGTGGCTCAGCAGTTGAGCATCTGCCTTTGGCTCAGGGTATGATCCCACAGTCTTGGAATCGAGTACAACATCGGGCTTCCTGCATGGAGCCTGCTTCTCCCTCTGCCAATGTCTCTGCCTCTCTCTCTCTCTCCCCGTGTCTCTCATGAATAAATAAATAAAATATTTTTTTTAAATGAAAATAAAAATAAATCCTGTGCAAGTGATTTAACTCCTCTAAGCCTTGGTATCCTTATCAGTAAAATTGAGTTGAGTTTAACTGAGTTAAAATTGACTACTTCCTAAAATTGACCTGTAATGTACTATTCACAGTAGATGGCACATAGAAATGCATAAATATTACCTATTATTGTTAAATAACTATTCAGGGGGATCCCTGAGTGGCTCAGGAGTTCAGCACTTGCCTTCAGCCCAGGGCGTGGTCCTGGAGTCCCAGGATCAAGTCCCGTATCAGGCTTCCTGCATGGAGCCTGCTTCTCCCTCTGCCTGTGTCTCTGCCTCTCTCTCTGTGTCTTTTTCTCTATCTCTCATGAATAAATAAATAAAATCTTTAAAAAGATAAAAATAAAAATAAATAACTACTCAAATAATTCTTTAAATTATAATCAGTAATAATAAGCATGGTAGCCTCTGGGGAACTGGATGACTTGGAAACCATAGGTAAGAGATCAATTGTGTCTTACTGCGTTTTTTGAAATTTAGTGTTTTTATACCAATGACACTACCTACTAAATTTTTTTAAAAGATTTTATTTACTAATTCATGAGAGACACAGAGAAAGAGGCAGACACATAGGCAGAGGGAGAAGCAGGCTCCCTGCAAGGAACCCGATGTGGGACTCGATCCTGAACCCCGGGATCACGCCCTGAGCTGCAGGCAGATACTTAACTGCTGAGCCACCCAGGCGTCCCATCTCCTAAATTTTTTTTTAAAGATTTTATTTATGTATTTGAGAGAGAGTGGGTGAGAGAACGCACACATGAGAGAGCACAAGCAGGGGAGAGGGAGAAGCAGGTTCCCCACAGAGCAGGGAGCTGGATCCCAGGATCACTGCTTCTCCCTCTCTGGCTCCCCCTGCTTGTGTGCTCTCACACTAGGGTCAAATAAATAATATCTAAAAATAATAATAATAATTAAAATGTCAACCAAAATAAGGGACCAGTATCTAAATCTCCATGAGGCTCCATGGTTAGACTCCCAAGTCTTCTGGAGTCAGAAGGACTACCTAAAATATTTGTCATTATTCTGGAATGTTATGTGTACACTAGGGTAGATGATCAGGTGTTCACATGCAGTCCATACACATCTGAATGCTAACCGTTTAAGCTTAAGAGGCCAAGCTTACAGAACACAATGAGTTATTTCAACTAACTCTCTTCCCTTCCAAACATTAAATTAATTAAAAGCAGAACCAGTCCTTTCAACTAAAAGGGTTTATACAATTTCACAGCTGTAATTCCAAACTACCCTGTTTGGTTACCTTCCCCCACAGAAAGTAAAACATCCAAACACCTTTTAATGAGAAAATTTTAATACGTTCAAGCTAGATCTGCTTAGCAACAAGTTATAAACTCGTGTCATCCTACTTGTGTTCCCATGGATACAGTCATGAACAGTAAGGTGGCAGCTGTACAAATCAAGAAAAGAATCCCAAGAGAATTGTATTTAAAACATGGACAGAAAACAATACTCTAAAGGTAGGAATAACATCTAGCACCCTTCCCATTAAAATCCACCTTTCCAGGGGAGCATGTGACTCTTGATCTTAGGGTCATGAGTTGGAGCCCCGTGCTGGGTGGAGAGATTACTTTAAAAAACAAAAACGGGGATCCCTGGGTGGCTCAGTAGTTTAGCGCCTGCCTTCAGCCCAAGGTGTAATCCTGGAGTCCCAGGATCGAGTCCTGCATCAGGCTCCCTGCATGGAGCTGGCTTCTCCCTCTGCCTGTGTCTCTGCCTTTCTCTCTCTCTCTCTCTCTCTCTCTGTGTGTGTGTGTGTGTGTCTCATGAATAAATAGATAAAATCTTTAAAAACAAACAAACAAAAAGCAAAACTCCCCACCTCTCCTCTTCCTACAAGTCCCAAACAGCCTTCCACTTGGAGACTCCCTCCTTAAACTTGCTCCCATCCAGTATTCCTGAACACAGTTGTAAATAAGGCTTCAGCAACAACCTCTGCATCAGCTGATAATGACTTGGGGCTATTTGTTTGTATGCTATTTCTAGGACTGGTACATAGCTTTTTCTGATGTAGCAAATTTAACATACTGTCTTGAACATGAGGTAGATACCCATTCTACATTTTAAACCTGAAATCTGGGGAAAGTTAAATGTTCTTATTGGTTTTCTGAAACAACTTTTTTTTTAATTTATTTTTATTTATTTATGATAGACAGAGAGAGAGAGAGAGAGAGAGAGAGGGGCAGAGACACAGGCAGAGGGAGAAGCAGGCTCCATGCCGGGAGCCCGACGCGGGACTCGATCCTGGGACTCCAGGATCGCGCCCCAGGCCAAAGGCAGGCACGAAACCGCTGAGCCACCCAGGGATCCCCCTGAAACAACATTTTTAAAGTACTGACATTTGAACTAAAAGAAGTACATGATCCAAATTGTGGAGAAGGCAATTATTTTATAACAATATATATAATAATATATATTGTTTTGTAAGACAACTAGGATGGATATTTATTTCCAGTGTTTAGACACTGTAAAACCATAAAAAACTAAATTTAAACACTCTGCAACTAGAGAAAATAAGGGAATGCTCCCACAGAGCAATTTAAAGCACTCTTCCTTTGTTCGAATACTTTTTTCCTAAATTGTAAAACTTTTAATAGCACCAAAAAGGGCATATAAGTTTTTTTAACCATCTTTCTCCTAGCAGTTTGACAAAAACTAGAGATTAACAATCCTGGAATTCATAAATGATAAATCTGACAACATAAAATTTAAAACTTTTCTACAAACTATCCATACATCCTGAATAACATTTACAAAACTTCTATCAAAGACCTAGTCCCTTTAATATACAAAGAGTTCCTATAAATCAGTAAAAATGTGAAATGGGCAAAGATCATAAACAGGCAGTACATAAGACAAAAAAGGTCCATAAATACATAGATAGAGTTCACTAGTTAAAAGCCAGGGGGATCCCTGGGTGGCTCTGACAACTACTCTTTGACTAAGGACACTTTTAAAATCTGCAGTGAGGGGCAGGGTGACTCATTTGGTTAAGCATCTGCCTTTGGCTCAGGTCATGATCGCAGGGTCCTGGGATAAAGCCCCATATTGGGCTCCTGGCTCAGCAGAGAGCCTGCTTCTCCCTCTCTCTTCAAATAAAATCTTAAAAATAAATAAATAAATTTAAATAAAGTAAATAAAATCTGCAGTCAATGAAAAGCAGCCTCTGGGCAGCCCAGGTGGCTCAGCGGTTTAGCGCTGACTTCAGCCCAGGGCCTGGTCCTGGGGACCTGGGATCGAGTCCCACGTCAGGCTCCCTGCATGGATCCTGCTTCTCCCTCTGCCTGTGTCTCTGCATCTCTCTCTCTGTCTCTCATGAATAAATAAATAAAATCTTAAAAAAAAAAAAGCAGCCTCTGCAGAAGGCAATTTGGTAGTTGATCTCTAAATTTTGATGCAACTATTCCACTTCTAGGAATCTACAGAGAAGTTAACCTGAGAGATTATAGGAGAAAGACGATCATAGAGAATAAGTTCTAATAGAAAATATTAGAAACAAGATGTCCATCAATAGATCAAATTATGATTAAATCCATACAAACACTACATACTCATTATGAAGAAATATAGCTACCTTTAGCTCATTTCTGTGTGTATACACCATTCTAACATATTATTTCCATTATTTTTTATATTATGAGATTTTAGAAACATACATCAAGAAAAATCTAATAAGGCTCGCATGAGAAAAACTAGGAGAAATAGGGAAGACTTAGAAACACATGTAAAATGAACCATAGATTTGACTTTAAAACCCCTTTGAAAGTATTAAAAAGACAAGCAATGGGGTGCCTGGCTTAGTAAAATATGCAACTTTTGGATCTTGGGGTCATGAATTTAAGCCCACATTGAACTTAGAAATTACTTTAAAAAAGGCAAGCATTCTCAGAATAACATAGTTGTAACAGATGACTAAGTGTATCTCAAACTAATAAAACTATTAAAAACCCTATTTAATGGGAAAAAGACACAAAGACAATTCACAAGAATACACAGAAAATGTTCCATCTGTCTGGAAACTGGAGAATACTTATTAAATAAGGCAATCTTCTACTTATTAAACTTATCTATTTGTTTACTACAAGCTAGATTATATAGCAATGCAGAATGCAATATACTGCTGGTATACATCAGTATGCACCTTCTGGAAAGCAATCTGGCAATGTCTAAAATCTTCAAAATATCCATACATTTTGACCCGGTAATTTCACTTTGGGGAATATACATAAATAATCCAAAATATAGGGAACTGTTATAAATACATGAAGATTCAACTCAAGTTGCTTATAAAATGGAAAAAAACACAACCTTTTAAAAATGATCTAGTAAAGAGGAAGGTTTTTTTTTTTCTAACCAAAGGATAGTTGACACACGTTACATTAGTTTCAGATGTACAACACAGTGATTCTACAACTATATGTGTCATGCTGTGCTCACCATAAGCGTAGCTACTACCTGTCACCATACAACACTATTACAATATCACTGACTATATTCCTAGTGCTGTACCTTTCATTCCCCATGACTTATCCATTCCATAACTGGAGCCTGTACCACCCACTCCTTTCACCCATTTTGACCATCCTCCTAAGAAAAATAAATTTTGAACACAAATACTGACAACAATAAGGAGCTGGTAGGTCTAGCAATATTCTATTCCACAGACTATTATCCAATTATTAAAAAATTTTTTAAAGTTTTGAAGACCATGCACATAGAAAACTATTAATGTTAATAACAATAATAATAGTGAATTTACTTCTTGTCAGGCCCTATTCTAAAGCACTTTATGCTTAACTAATAGCATTGGAAAATATTAATGGCATAAAGCAGAAGCTCTAGAGCCTGGTTTTTTTTGAGTCAGAAACCATTGAGAATTTTATGAGATCTATGGATCCTGATGTTTTCCCAAAAAAAATGCACATATACATTTTGCACACAACTTCCAAGAGTTCATAGGTCCCAGAGTAAAAACCTAGTATATTCAATGTTAGAAACAGGATATGAAAAATATAAAGGCAATACAGCCAGATTTAATAGTTTTTCCAGGGAGGCTGGATCTGTGTATTCAATGGAAGATAACGTACGGATAGGGTAGTCAAGAAGGACCTTTGTATAAACTACCAAAATGGGGCAGAGGGCGGGGGGGGGGGGGGGGGTTGGAAGCACAAGAATTTTAAAGCCCAACATATCTGAGATCAAATCCAAGCTTTGACAGTTACCAGCTATATTACATACAACCCTGGGCAAGTCAATCTTCATTCTCTCATGTATAAAATGGTATGTTCTTCACAAGACAGCTAAAACTGAGTACATATAAAAGATGCTCTATAAATGGTTTATTTTTTTTTTTTAATTTTTATTTATTTATGATAGGCACACAGTGAGAGAGAGAGAGAGAGAGAGGCAGAGACACAGGCAGAGGGAGAAGCAGGCTCCATGCACTGGGAGCCCGACGTGGGATTCGATCCCGGATCTCCAGGATCGCGCCCTGGGCCAAAGGCAGGCACTAAACCGCTGCGCCACCCAGGGATCCCTCTATAAATGGTTTAATAGTTTCTCCTATTTAATAGTTTTTAAATAAACATTACCTGTGCCAAAGTCATCTTAAATATAAACATTTTCCCTGAATCTCAAAATAAATGAGCTTGTTAAACAATCGCAAAGGAAAGTTTGTCATTCTGATTTACCAACCCACCTTCCTCCCCTACCCTAGAAGCAGACCAACAGCAATATATGAAGTTAGGCTTCCTTCTTACAAATGTCACCACTGTTAGAGCTACTGTCATCATTAAAAAATGTAATATAAGACATGTTGTGGGGAAAGGACATCATGAATATATAGAATATTATATATTCTATATAATAGGACATCATGAATATATAGAATATTTATTCGGTATATATTACCTAAAATCAGTGGGAACGCCCGGCTCCAAGATGACAGAAAGCCATGTGACTATAGCCACATTAGTGACTTGTTCAGCCAAAAAGAGATCCCACAACTATTCAAATCTGCAGAAACCTGATTTGGAGACGTTTGTTTTCTCTTGTTTCTTATAGTGTAGTCAGGATTAATAAGGAGACTATTGCAATCAAGTCAAGAATTTTCACTAACCCTTCTCCTCTCCCTCAACCAGGGCAAGACACAGAACTGCATCAAGTAGGCATTCCATAGAAATTATACCCTTCCCCCCACCCACCCTCTGTGAAGAGCTTAAGGAAAGACAAAATGGACCCTTGTGTGACATTCCTGAAGCACAATCATGTGTGGGAGCACATGCTTGACACACTGTGGAAGCATATCACTTCAAAATGGGATCTTAGGGGATGGATCCCTGGGTGGTTCAGCAGTTTAGCGCCTGCCTTTGGCCCAGGGCGCGATCCTGGAGTCCCAGGATTGAGTCCCGAGTCGGGCTCCCGGCATGGAGCCTGCTTCTCCCTCCTCTGTGTCCTTGCCCCTCTCTCTCTCTCTCTCTCTCTCTCTCATAAATAAATAAATAAATCTTAAAAAGGGGGGGGGGAATCTTAAAGGCAGGCCTCAGAAATCTAGCATCTATTGTATAGAAAATTTTAATTAATTTTAGAATTATCTTTTACAGCCAACCTTTGAGAAAAAATTCCACTTTGGATTGCAAACTAACTTTTCTTCACAGTATAGAATAAAGCAACTTTACTGCATAAAGTTTTCTGGATCCCCACCTGGCCCCAGATGACATCCAAACTATGACACCCTTCATCACAGTTCTCTAATTGTAGTTTGGGTACTTATAACAACTTTCTATAAGATAGAACAGAATTTTAGATCTAGAAGAGACTTCTGAGACCATCTGATTAGCTGCAGAATCCAGCTAGATCTTAGAAGATTCCAAGTTACGGAAGGTGAAAAAAGCACATGGTCAAAATTAATTCGAAAAATACCTCTGGAAAGCCACCTGCTGAAGATTGACAACCAGAATAATCTCAGTAAGCTCAAAGCCAGTTTCCTCCTCCATTGTTAGAGTAAATAATTCCTTCTGTAGTCATTTAGCACCCAAAGTTGTTGGGTTGTGTTTAGAAGTCATGTTTAATTTAAAACACGAGCAGCATACTCAACAGTCCTGGTTTTCACACTAGGAAGATCACATGGAAAGATTCAGGGTAATACATATCTCTTGCTTCCTCCAGGACACAAGTATGACTATGAGGACCATATGTCCAGGTTAGTCCTGGAAGTTCCAGTTTACATCTGTCAACCTGACATAATTTTTTTTAAGTTTGTATTTATTTGACAGAGAGAGAATGCACAAGCAGGGAAAGCAGCAGGCAGAGGGTAGACTCCCCAGTGAGCAAGGAGCCCAATGCAGGTCTTGATCCTAGGACTTGGGATCAAGATCCCAGCCGAAGGCAGATGCATAACCGACTAAGCCACCCAGGTGCCCCCAACCTGGCATAATTTTTAATAGATCCTTGTTCACTTTCAAAAGTAGTTTGGGGTAATCTACTCCCAGTAAACCTACTCCCACACCCTGGGTAGTCAACTCTCACAACAAATCCAAGCTGGGCCATGACTCATGTTAACCAAGAAGTGTGGCAGAAATGATAATGTGCCAGTTCTGAGCCTACACCTCCAAAGGACTAGCAATTTCTGCTTCCTACTTCTTGAAATGTCTGCTTTTGGGAGCCCTGAGTCACTAGGTAAGAAATCTGACTATCCCACTAGAGACCTCTCCCACTAGAAAGGGACAGGCCCTGAGACTACATGGAAACCAAAATAGGTCCAGCTGTCCGAGCATCTCAGTGAAGCCACCCAATGACACTAACCCCACAAAGCAACCAAATGAGACATTCAAGTAAGCCCAGCAGAACTACTACCCAACTAAGCAAGAATCATGAAATAATAGTTATTTTGGGCAGTCCCAGTGGCGCAACAGTTTAGTGCCACCAGCAGCCCAGGGTGTGGTCCTGGAAACCCAGGATCGAGTCCCACGTCGGGCTCCCTGCGTGGAGCCTGCTTCTCCCTCTGCCTGTGTCTCTGCCTCTCTCTGTGTGTGTGTCTCTATGAATAAATAAATAAAATCTTAAAAAAAAAAGAAAGAATAGTTATTTCAAATCATGAGATCTAAGTGGTTTGTGATACTTTCCTATGAGAAGGGGACTCCTGTAATTCCTCGAGAAATACCCCAGAGGTAGATGAGCTGATTTTTAACTTGAGCCAGAAAGGGCAAGATTCTTCATGATGGCAGTCACCACTACATTTCTAATATTCTAGACAAGGTTGTGTACCTCAGATCCAGAAAACTAATATGAGGACTGAGCCTAGGAAAATCAGCTTCCCTAGCCTTGGAAGGTAAAGCTGAGAAAGGCTTGAGGATGAGTTATTTTTGCACTGATCTAAGAGAGGATTCCTAACTTTGAATGGTAGCTTTGTGCTAAGTATATACACTGAGCAGATACTTTGGATATTTAACACTATTACAGCTGAAAGGGGTTAAATAGCCTTCCCAACATTCCTAAGTACCTGCAGGACACAAAAGATCTATGTAGGAGGTGGCATCTAATGCAATGTGACAGTTAACAATACAGATCTAGATCAAGTTAGATTTTTCCCACTTACCAGTGGAGAGACCCCAGGCAAGTTGTTTAAGCTTTCTAAATCTGTTTCATTGTCTGCACAATGGGTATGATATCACTTGTGCTGTAGGATTGTTTCAAGAATTAAATAAGATCTTATTTGTAAAGCTCTCCACTCCAGCACAGCGCTGGTTCTTATGCACACACAGCTAGAAAGAAAGGAATTGAGAAGGATGGCAAGGTTCCTTCAGAATTACAACAACTCATCCACAGGCTATAAAAGGCATATCTATAAAAGACATATGTAAAAAGCATCTATGAGGCAATAAAGGCAATAAAAGCAGTGAGTACTGCTGACAACTCAGGCTAAAAAACTCTATTTTGCAAACTTACTGGAAAGAGTTGCTGTCCATGTTTTTAGAGAAATAGAAAGTTGTTACTGAGAAACACTTACACCAGGTGCTAATCTAGAAACTGGGCCCCTACCTCACAGAGTTTACCTTCTGGTTGGAGGTGTCAGGAAAGAAATAAGATAAACAGGGAAGTATGTGGATAATGATAAGAGTGAATGACAAAAACCAAGGAAGGGGAACAGGAAACACCAGCGATGCAGCTGAAATTTTTAGATGGACTGACCAGAAAAGCCTCAGTGACAGTGTGACATTTCAATGCAGAAGGAAAGAAATAAGACCATAAGATATATGGATTAAGGATAAGGAGAGAGGTAGAGAAGGAAAAAGCACTAGAGGCAGAAGAAAAATGAGTGCAGAGACCTTAAGGCAGGTACACATCTGGCAATGGTCAAGAAAGAGCATGTAGAAAAAAAAAAAAAAAGAAAGAAAGAGCACATAGGCACTGTGACTACAGTGGAGAAAAGAAAGGAATAGCCAGAGCTAAGGTCAGGGGTGACAGGGGACTAGATCTACAGAATAAACAGACATCTTGTTCTCGATGTCTTGAGGGAGAAAGGGTTTTGCGATGGTCACTTTCATATGTCAATTTGACCAGGCTGCAGGGTGCTCAGATGTTAGTCAAACATTATTCTGGGTACATTCGTGAGAGTATTTTTGGATGAGATTAGCATGTGATTTGGTAAACTGAGTAAAGCAGATAGGCTTCCATGATGTGGGTGGCTCTCATCCAATCAGTTAAAAGCCTGAATTTAACAAAAAAGGTTGAGTAAGAGGGAACTTCCTTCTCATTGCTTGAGCTGAGACACTAGTTCTCTCTCAGGTCTTTGGACTCAGAATCTCTCCTGTGTCTCTAGCTTACTGACTGACAGATCTTGGAACTTCTCAACCTCCCCAGTCATATGAGCCAATTCCTTATAACAAATCTCCTTAACATATACATCCTATTGCTTCTGCTTCTCTGGAGAACCCTAACTGATCAGGTTTCAAAGGGGAGTGATCTACTTGGGTTTCAGGGTAAATAAGGTGAGGACTGCAAGTTTACCCTTAGATTTTGAACATGGAGGTAACTAGTGATATTATGAGCAATTCTGGAGGTGCACTGGGAGCAACAGCCTGAAAGAAATGTGTTCAAGAGAAAAATATGAGAAAAGAATAGAAAACAATATAGACAATTATCAAGAAAAACTTTTTTTTAATATTTTATTTATTCATGAAAGAGAGAAAGGCAGAAACATATACAGAGGGAGAACCAGGCTCCTCTCAGGAAGCCTGATGTAGGACTCGATCCCCCAACCAGGATCACACCCTGAGCCGAAGGCAGACAACTGCTGAGCCACCCAGGGGTCCCAAGAAAAACTTTTTCAAACAAGAGAGATACAACAGCCTGTTTATATGATGTTGAGAATGATACAACAGAGAAGAAACGTTTCTGGTGCAAAGAGAAGATGAATCACTGGAGCAGTATCAAAGGTGACGGGGTCTAACACAAATGCAGAGGATGAGATACAGGTGTAGGAAGATGGCACATACAGCAATGGGAGCCTGTGCAAGTTCTTCTGCAGTCTCTTCCACTTGTGTCCCACTTAAATAAAGGAAAAATGAGGAGGCAAAGATGGCAGATTCCAAGTGAGATATTCAGATACTACCTACAAGAGTAACTAGAGTAGGAAAACAGAATATAAACCATAATGGACCTATGTGATTTTGGTGGTCATGATTTTAAGTGAGATTAATCAGTATGGTTTCTTCATATTCAGCTGCATGGCTACAAGCAAAAAAATAAGCAAAAGGCTGGATTAAACAAGCCTTAACACAGTTCACACACCCTCCCTCAAATCCACTCTGCCTTGCCTGCTGGCTCTACTTCCCAGCTGGAGCAGCCCCACCAGGCCTAGCAAAAACTTGCAAGCTTTGGACAATCATAAAGCCTCAGCTCACTATCTTCTCTCCTAATATCACCAGCCATCTCCAGCTCCCCCAGGAGTAAATGCTGAACTTTGGTAGCCTTCACCATGTGCACTGTGACCGAAGCCACAGCAGCTCCAATACCCAAATTCAGCTGCTTCTCCAGGACTTGCCTGGAGAGACCAAGAAACCAGCCTGAAAGAGGAGAATAGTTAAGACCCTATGGGGCAACTCTAACCATTAAGAGACAGGAAATGGGAAAGGGTCAACAAATTTCTCAGCTGTACTCTCCACATACCTCCCATCCCCATCCCCTGGGAGTGCTCTGAGAGGTGCCATGACACTCCCTAGAGATTCCCAGCATGGCCCATTGTTCTTGTGAAGTTTTGATGGCTTGGTAATTGTTCTTTCTCCTATGCCTCACCTTTTCTCCCTCCTCACTCTAACTGCAAACAAAGCATCAGCACATATACTCATGCCCTCTTTTCCAGGGAATCCAGGCTAAGACACAGACTGCGGCATAGCCAAGATTATAGATGAAAGGAGAGGAAAACAAGAGAAATGAGTAGAGGACATATTGTAATGACTATGAAACTCAAGGTGAATAAAGACATGACAGTGACCAGAGGAAATGTAGCAAGAATGATGAACTGAAATTCACAATGGGGCTGAAGATGGCAGGAACTGGGATAGTGGAAGGGTAAGCTATGAAGTCTGGAAGAGGTGGTCAGAAGGCAAAGTTTGAAAATGAAGCGTCAGAGTTTTTTCAGATAATAGTAATTCAAGGGAATGGGTAGCCAAGATAGGGTAGAGAACAGGATACCTGGGAGAGATCAAGGAACTAGGAAGCCGAAGTATTTGAAGGATCAGGGTCACTGTTGTTCAAGAGTTGTCCAACCATTCACAGCAGCTCTAGGATGAATTATTTCCAGGGATACTGAAATCACAAAAGACTAACACTGTACTGTATGTAACATATGACAGAAAAGCAGAAGCTACTTCTGTCCCAGTAATAAACTTTGTAACTTAGACCCCTCCCACTGAGGACAATCAGAGAAGCTGAACAAAATATTAACAACATCAGCTTGAAGGAATCAGAGACCTAACAAGACTGGGCTGGAACACAGCAGAGACTGAGGCTTAGGAAAGTATAGCTATAGGGATCACTTCCCCCCCAGAGATCATTTGCCAATTCCAGAGGCTGAGAAACTGAATATGCATCTGACAGGCTCTTAGCATTAGGGTAATGGTCTCTGACTTCAAGTACTGCCTCTGGGGAGAGGGAGAAAGAACAGCAGCCAGTGTATACCCCAGAAGTTAAGAATAAAACTGAAGTTGGAGGGATCCCTGGGTGGCGCGGCGGTTTGGCGCCTGCCTTTGGCCCAGGGCGCGATCCTGGAGACCCGGGATCGAATCCCACATCGGGCTCCCGGTGCATGGAGCCTGCTTCTCCCTCTGCCTGAGTCTCTGCCTCTCTCTCTCTCTCTCTCTCTCTCTGTGACTATCATAAATAAATAAAAAATTTAAAAAAAAAAAAGAATAGTACTGACCTTCTAAAAAAAAAAAAAAAACTGAAGTTGGAGTGCCTGGGTGGCTCAGCTGAAGTGTCTGCCTTCAGCAGATCTTGGGATCAAGCCCCCAATGGGCTCCATGCTTGGAGGGGAGTCTGCTTCTCCCTCTCCCTTTGCCCCCCCAACTCATGTGTGCATGCACGCACTCCCTCTCAAATAAAAATATTTAAAAATATGTATCTTAAAGGAAGCACAAGATAAAACAATTTGGAAAACACAGAGACACAGAACATGCATGAAAGTGAAATTCCAGAAAGAAAGGAGAAAGAGACTAGAATAGAAGCAGTGATTGAAGAGTGACTGCGAACTATCTAAAATTAACAAAGGATAACAAGCCACAGGTTCAAGAAGCCCTAAGAATCTTAAGCAGACTAAACTTTAAGAAACGAAAGAAAAACTTCATACATAGGAACATCACCCTAAAATAGCTGCAAGAAACAAAAAGAGAACAAAACAGCCTGGAAAAAACACCGGTTACAATGATATGGACAGTTAACCTGCTACTAAAAAGGACAGGAAACCAAAATACAATGACAAGCTTCTAAAGTGTTGAAAAAAAAAAGTGCAACCTAGAATTCTATAAACAATAAAAATAACCTACAAGAATAAACTTGAAATAAAAAGTTTCAGGGGATCCCTGGGTGGCTCAGTGGTTTGGTGCCTGCCTTTGGCCCAGGGCGTGATCCTGGGGTCCCAGGATCGAGTCCCACGTCGGGCTCCTGGCATGGAGCCTGCTTCTCCCTCCTCCTGTGTCTCTGCCTCTCTCTCTCTATCATAAATAAATAAATAAATCTTTAAAAAAATAAAAAATATATAAAAAAAAGTTTCAGACAGACTCATCACTAGCATGCCTACACCGAAAGAAATATCAAAGGGTATTCTCCAGGCAGAAGAAAAATAAACCCAGATAGAAACTCACCAGGTCACAAAGGAATGAAGAGCACAAAATGGGTAAATCTGTG
Source organism: Canis lupus baileyi (assembly GCF_048164855.1). Classification (NCBI taxonomy): domain Eukaryota; kingdom Metazoa; phylum Chordata; class Mammalia; order Carnivora; family Canidae; genus Canis; species Canis lupus. The sequence continues at coordinate 71,991,268 of NC_132846.1, read as the reverse complement.
AATAAATCCAAATGAAATAACTGTGTATGTTAGTAGTTTCTTATGGGAATTAATACATATAAGACTTAAAATATAAAACTAGGGCACAAAGGAAGCACAAAGGGTTAAGTACAGTTAAGCATTCTATGGTCCTTGCACTTCAAGAAGGTAAAAGAATGGCACCTGGACTCAGTAAGTTATCCGACTCCTGATCTCAGCTCAGTTTTGATCTCAGGGTCACAGAGTTCAAGCCAAGCATTAGGCTCCATATTAGGCATGGTCTTCTTAAAAGAAAAAGAAAAAAAAAGTAAAAGCACCCAGTTTACATTAGATTCATAAATCAAGGATGTAAATGATAATCTATCTCTAGGGGAGAGGATTCTGGGAAGATGGTAGAGTAGGAAGCACCACTAATCTGTCTTCCTACCTAGAAAACCACAGCAGCAGAATCTGTCTGATATAACTATTTTGGAACTCTGGAGTCTACTGAAGGCTTGCAACTTCCGGAGAAAGGCTTGCATGGTAAACTGCAGTTCATTTTGGTCAATCACAGCTCTTAGCACAATACCAACTACTCATCCTTGCCCCCAGTCATGAGGCAAGCAACTGTTCCCGTATTCCTGGAGCAGCCTGTACACAGCATGTAGGAGCCAGGACGTGCAGAAAGGACTCTATCTTTCAAATACTGAGACTCTGTGATCTGACCACCAAATGCTGCTCCTGAAAACAAAGGTGCAGACAAGAGGCAGGAAGTCATTGTTGCTGCACCTGCCCTCACTGTAGCAAGCCCCTCATTCTCTAGTTGAAGTCACTTTCAGGGAGTTTAACAGGGTTGCACCCTTCCACATACACATACCCTTCATTTTTCTCATTTCCCCTTTTGGGAGGCAGATACTAATAACTAGGCCATAAAAAAGCAAATGCATAGAGGCGCATCTGGCTGGCTCAGTCAGGAGAGCATGAAACTCTCGATCTCAGGGTTGTAAATCCAAGCCACACGTTGGGTGTAGAGATTAGCACTGTGTGGTTTGTTTGTTTGTTTGCTTGCTTGTTTTTTGAGACTTTATTATTTATTTGAGACAGAGAGAGCACGAGTGGGGTTGGCAGAGAGAGAGAGAGAGAAAGGAAGCAGACTCCCCGCTGAGCAGGTAGCCCAATGTGGGCTCAATCACAGGATCCCAGGACTATGACCTGAGCTGAAGGAAGATGGTTTACTGACTGAGCCACCCAGGTGCCCCCTGGGTGGCTTTTTTTTTTTTTTTCTGTAAGAAGTGAATGCATGTATTATACAGGAAAAGTCAGAAAGCAACCACACATCCTCAGAGAAAGGCACAGTCTCAAAAGAGATCTGAGAAAAGCCTTAAATTTATACCTCAGGATGATCTTTGGCATAGAGATAGTCTACAATAAGAGGGAAGAAAGGATGGGAGGGAGGGAGAGAGAAAGGACAGATGAATTAATGAATAAGCAACAAAAACAGCAAACCTGGGGGAGGGGCAAAATCAGATTTCCAGAGTTAACCACATTATTAGAATCACATTCACTTTTCAACAACAAAATCATAAGGCATACAAAAAAAAAAAAAAACAGGAAAGTATGGTGCATGCAGAAGAAAAAAATTTCAACAGAAACTATCTCTTTAAAAGACCTGATGAGGGCAGCCCGGGTTTAGCGTCACCTTCAGCCCAGGGTTCAGCAGTTTAGCATCACCTTCAGCCCAGGGCCTGATCCTGGAGAGACCCAGGATTGAGTCCCACATCGGGCTCCCTGCATGGAGCTCGATTCTCCCTCTGCCTGTGTCTCTGTCTCTCTGTCTCTCTCTCTCTCTCTCTCATGAATAAATAAATAAAATTTTTAAAAATAAATAAAAGACCTGATGATGGCAGGCCAACTAAACAAAGACCTTAAAACAATGGTATTAATGATGCTCAAAGAACTTAAGGAACATGTGGAGAAAGTCAAGAAGACAATGTGTAAATAAAATGGAAAAATCAATTAAGAGATAGAAAATCCGAGGCACCTGGGTGGCTCAGTCGGTGAAGTCTCTGCCTTTGGCTCAGGCCATGACTCCAGGCTCCTGGGATTGAGCTCCACCTTGGGCTCCCAGCTAAGTGAGGAATCTGCTTCTCCTGTGCTTCTCCTCCTGCTCCCTCTCAAATAAATAAATAAAATCTTCTTTGAGAGAGAGAGACAGAGAATCTAAAAAGAAATCAAAAAAATTCTGGAGCTGAAAAGTACAATAACTTAACTGAATAATTTACTACAAGAACTCAAAGAGAGATATGAGCAAGCAAAAGAATGAATCAGTGAACCTGAAGACAGGAAAATGGAAATTGTCAAGTCTGAGGAACAGAAAGAAAAGACTGAAGAAAGGCAACAGAGAGTCTAAGGGACCTGTGGGATACCACTGAACACCCAACATATGGATTGTGGGCATCCCAGAAGAGAGAGAGGGACAGAGAGAATATCTGAAGAAATAATGACTTAAAAGCCTCCCAAATTTGATAAAAGACATGAATACAAAATCTAAGAAACTCAACAAACCCCAAGTAAGATGAATCAGAGACCTACACCAAGGCACATTATAATCACTTTCCAAAGTCAAGGACAAAGGCAGAATCTTGAAAGCAGTGAGAGAAATGACTCAACACATATAAAGGATCCTCAATAAGTTAATCAGATTTCTCACCAGAAACTTCAGAGGCCAGAAGACAGTGGACCAATATACTCAAAGTGCTAAAAAGAAAAAACTATCAATCAAGAAACCTATATCCTGAAAAACTGTCCTTCAAACAGTCTTAAAAAGGAAGGAAATTCTGACACAGGCTACAACATGGATGAATCTTAAGGGCATTATGCCAAGTGAAATAAACCAATCACAAAAACAAATTCTATATGATTCCACTTATAAAAGCTACTCAAAGTAGTCAAAAATCATAGAGACAAAAAATAGAATGGTGGTTGACAAGGACTAGGAGGAGGGGTCCATGCAGAGTTATTGTTTAATGGGAAAAGTGTTTCAGTTTTATAAGCTGTAAAGAGTTCTGGAGATGGGAGATATGTATGACTGTATAGGCCATTATGAATGTATTTAATACTTCCGAATTGTGCACTTAAAAATGGTTAAATATAATAAATTTTAGGTCTATTCCACCATAATTTTTTAAATTGGAAAAAAACTAAAAAAAAAGCAAAAACAAAAAAAACAAACCTCTAACCTCAAGGATAACTATTAAGAGATTAGTATTTTTAGAAAGAGCATGTAACTACCAAGCTAAGGAGAGAGAGTAGAATAATAAGCACTAAAACAATGCAAAAGGGCAAAGGAAAAAAGAAACACAGAACAAGTGGGTCAAACAGAAAGCTCTGAGTCCGTAGATATAAACACAAATATATCAGTAAATGCTTAAGTGAAACTATAAATGGAACTAAATGCCTTAGGTTAAAGCAAATATTTGCTTTTATGATTTGGATAAAAATCTGTTTAGACATACCTAAATGATCAGAATAAAGGAAGGATGAAAGCACAAAGATGAAAAAAGACAGTATGCACACATTAACAAAAAAGGAGCTGGCATAGCTGGGCCGATATTACACAAAGCAGGCATTAAGGAGCAATACTAGAGAAAGAGGGCTGCTCCATAATGACAGTTCACTCCTTCAGCAGTCCATGGAAAGGCAGATTACAGCAAAAGGCAGTAGTTAAGTGGTATAATCTGATGACATCATATTCAGTTTCTGGGAAAGGAGAAGAATGATACAGAACTGGAAATAAAGAACATGGAGGACATCCCACTTCCAGGCCCAGAAATACAAGTACTATTTGGGAGTGCTAGAAGGAAAAAGTGCCATCAGTGGACAGTCAATTTCTGTTAGAACAAGAACGTAAGGGAAATTCATCAAAGATACTGAGGATTTGGAGATTCTGCTGAAGCACCCTGACTTTCAGAAGGCTCAATGCAAAGACTTCAAAAGGTCAGAGGTGGAGATGGGATCAGGAAAAACAACGTAGATAAAGCCTTGGAGATTAGAGTGCACGTAATGGGACATAATGGGAAGATGACCCAATAATTCTGGCCTTCTGGGTAACCAATCACTTAAAAAAAATGAGATTAATACTGATGTTCTCAAGGCAGAGAGTGATGGAGAAACAAGGTGTGCTAAGAGAAGGGAGGGTGTGTGTGAGGATTTTGCCAGGAACATCAAAGTTCCTGAGCTTCCTCCTGACATCTGGCTGGAAGAGGGCAGTCTCACTCAAAGCACTGTTCTTCATTTCTGCTGAAAACGGCTGCTAGATATGGGTTAGGATTGTAAAGAGCCAATCAATCTCTGGTAGCTACCAAAAAGAGGCTTATTCTCAGCAGATGAAGTAGAGCTGGTGACACAGCACCCCTCCAAAATCCATCCCTGGAATTTCTAACTGCCCAAATTCCAGATGATTTTACATTACTTTTAATAATGTTGTTAAGCACAAAAATCTAACAAAAGAAAATGTTACTTTTCTGTGGAGAGTAGTAAAGGATAGGCAGGTTACCAGTTCTGTGCCCTTGTATTTCATTCACTTATTCAAGAGATTTTATTTTGTATCAAATATGTGCTAAATCATGTTCTAAACGCTGGGGATTGGGCAGCCTGGGTGGCTCTGCAATTTAGCACCACCTTCAGGCCAAGCCCATGGCGTGATCCTGGAGACCCAGAATCCAGTCCCACGTCAGGCTCCCTGCATGGAGATTGCTTCTCCCTCTGCCTGTGTCTCTGCCTCTCTCTCTCTCTCATGAATAAATAAAAATCTTCAAAAATAAATAAATAAACAAACCCTGGGGATACAAGAATCTAGATATAAAACAAGGGTATTACAAAACAAAGACCCATGCCTTTACGGAGTTTGTATTTTAGAACAGATATTTAAACAAATATGTATATTTACAGCATGTTAGAAGGTGCTATGAAAATAAATAGTAGGGATCCCTGGGTGGCGCAGCGGTTTGGCGCCTGCCTTTGGCCCAGGGCGCGATCCTGGAGACCTGGAGATCGAATCCCACATCGGGCTCCCGGTGCATGGAGCCTGCTTCTCCCTCTGCCTGTGTCTCTGCCTCTCTCTCTCTCACTGTGTGCCTATCATAAATAAATAAAAAAAATTAAAAAAAAAAAAAAGAAAAAAAGAAAATAAATAGTAGAGCAAAATGAGTAGAGCAAGAGTGCAGTAGAAGTTCCCATTTTAAATATGATGGTCAAAATAGCTCCTATGGGGCAGCCCGGGCAGTTCAGTGGTTTAGTGCCGCCTTCAGCCCAGGGGTCCTAATCCAGGAGACCCAGAATCAAGTCCCATGTCAGGCTCCCTGCATGGAGTTGGCTTCTCCCTCTGCCTTTGTCTCTGCCTCTCTCTCTCTCTCTCTCTCTCTCTCTCTGTGTGTGTCTCTCATGAATAAATAAATAATTTAATTTTAATAAAAATTTAAAAATATTTCTTAAAAAATAGCTATGACTTATTCCTGACAAAAAATAATTTTAATCAAAAATCAAGCTTCTAGGGCAGCCCGGGTGGCTCAGCAGTTTGGTGCCACCTTCAGCCCAGGGCCTGATCCTGGGGACCCGGGATCGAGTCCCACGTGGGGCTCCCCATGTGGAGCCTGTTTCTCCCTCTGCCTGTCTCTGCCTCTCTCTCTCTCTCTCTGTGATTCTCATAAATAAATAAAATCTTTAAAAAAATTTTTTTAAATCTTAAAAAAAAATCAACCTCCTAATAAATCCAACTACCAATTTACAAAAAATACAGAGGACAAGGGATCCCTGGGTGGCGCAGCGGTTTGGCGCCTGCCTTTGGCTCAGGGCGCGATCCTGGAGACCCGGGATCGAATCCCACGTCGGGCTCCCGGTGCATGGAGCCTGCTTCTCCCTCTGCCTGTGTCTCTGCCTCTCTCTCTCTCTCTCTCTGTGTGTGACTATCATAAATAAAAAAAAATAAAAAAATTTTTGAAAAAAAAAAATACAGAGGACAAAAGAACATGGTAAAAACAGCAAGGGGATGTAATCAGCAGACCTAGAATGTGGGAAACTCAACCAGACAATCTGGTGGTTTTCTAAAACTAAAGTATAAGGAAAAACAAAAAAAGGAGAAAATTCAATATTAAAATTCAGTATGTATGCTTTTAGCCAAGATTCTGTAACAAACTAGACTGACCCTCACCCTTAAAACATCTTAAACAACAAACTATGAAACAACGGTCTTCCTGACAATGGACGTCAGGCAACAAAAGACAGCAATCCTTGAAAATGGGAAACAAGAGATGAGCCTTCAACTATCCCAAGTTACTGCTCTGAGAGAGTTTCCAGGCCATGGAGCGGAGAAAGAAAAGGAAATGAACAGTTATTTCACTAAAAAAGATATGGGGATGGCAAATGAACATATTTAAAAAAAAAAAAAATTGGTGTGATCACCTGGAGACCCAGGATCAAGTCCCATGTCAGGCTCCCTGCATGGAGCCTGTTTCTCCCTCTGCCTGTGTCTCTGCCTCTCTCTCTCTCTCTCTCTCTCTCTCTGTCTCTCATGAATAAATAAATAAAATCTTTAAAAACAAAACTCAGTATCATTTGTCACTAGAGAAATAGAAGTAAAACAAGATACCACTATACACGTTAGAATGTCTAAAATTAGAAAGACTGACTATACCAAGTGTTAGCAAGGTCGTGGAGCAATTCGAATTCTTTAGACATTGTTGGTGGGAATATAAAATTGGAAAACCACTTTGAAAAAGTTTACAGTTTCATAGTCGCCTAGACAGCTCAGTTGGTTAAGTGTCTGCCTTTGGCTCAAATCATGATCCCAGAGATGCCCGGGTGGCTCAGCAGTTGAGCATCTGCCTTTGGCTCAGAGCGTAGTCCTGGGGTCCTAGGATTTAGCTCCGTATCGGGCTTCCTGCGAGGAGCCTGCTTCTCCCTCTGCCTACATCTCTGACTCTCTCTGTGTGTCTCTCATGAATAAATAAACAAAATCTTTAAAAAAGAAAAAAAACAGTCATGATCCCAGGGTCCTATGTTGGGCTTCCTGCTCAGTGGGGAGCCTGCTTCTCCCTCTTCCTCTACCTGCCACTCCCCCTGCTTGTGCTCTGTCAAATAAATCTTTTTTTTAAAAAGTCTGCAGTTTCTTAAAAAATTAAACATATAACCCCTATACGATTCCATTCCTGAATACTTTACCCAGGAGAAAAGGGAATATATACTCACACAAAGACTTATACATGAATATTCATAGCAGTTTTGTCAGCCAAACAACAGAAATAACCCAGATGTTCATCAAGAGGTGAATGGATTTTTTAAAAATTGGTGTATTCATACAATATATTACTACTCAAGAAAAAGAATTAAATAGGGGTATTTGGGTGGCTCAGTCAGCTAACTGTCTGCCTTTGGCTCAGATCATGGTCCCATGTTCCTGGGATCTGGGATCGAGCCCTGATCTGGCTCCCTGCTGAGCAGGAGGAGGGGGTCCTGCCTCTGCCTCTCCCTCTCCATCTGCCTCTCTCCCAGTCTGTACTCTCTCTCAAATAAATATATAAAATCTTTAAAAAAATCAATTGATACATGCAACAATATGGATGAATCTCAAAATAAGTATGCTGTATGAAAGAAATCAAACTAGTAAATAATTTAAAATTCCATTTCTCTAAAACTCTAGAAAATGCAAACTGATCAATAATGACAGAAAGATGATCAGTGGTTGCTTGAAGGAGTGGCAGGTAAGAGGAATTAAAGAAGCATAAGGGCAGCCCAGGTGGCTCAGAGGTTTAGCTCCGCCTTCCACCCAGGGCCTAATCCTGGAGTCCTGGGATCGAGTCCCACATCAGTCTCCCTGCATGGAGCCTGCTTCTCCCTCTCTCTCCCTCTCTCTCTCTCTCTCTTTCTCTCTCTCTCTCTGTCTCTCATGAATAAATAAAATCTAAAAAAAAACAAAAAAATAAACGAATAAATAAATAAATAAATGGCATGAGGAAACTTCTTGAAATGATAGATATAATCAGTATCTTGATTGTGGTGATAACTTCACAGGTGTACATATATGTCAAAACTAATCAAACTGTACACTTTAAATATGAGTTTACTGAATGTCAATTATACCTCAATAAAGCTATTTTTTAAAAAAAGGCAACATGTGGCTCATGTCTGAATCCTGGTTCAAACAAACCATTTAAAAATAGTTTATTGGAAAAAAAAATAGTTTATTGGAGGGACAACTGGGTGGCTCAGTTCGGTTAAGCATCTGACTCTCAATGTCGGCCCAAGTCATGATCTCATGGGTCATGGGATCAAGTCCTGTATTGGGCTCTCCACTCAGTGGGGAGTCTGCTTGAGATTCTCTCCCTCTGCCCCTTTCCCCCACTTGCATGCGCACACTCTCAAATAAATGAACAGATCTTTACAAAAACAAAATAAAATAAAAAAATAAGAAATAGTGAAGGTTTAATTCTATTTAATGGTGATATTTGTGGTTAGATTTTTGTTGTTGCTGTTTTTAAATTTAACTTTTTTTTCAAAAGACAGGGAAATTAGTTTTTTTGTTTTTTAAAGATTTTAATTATTTGAGAGATAGTTGAGTGAGAAAGAGAGAGAGAACATGAATGGGGGAGGGGCTTAGGGAGAGGGGTGGAGAAGCAGAGAGAGAATGTAGCCTGATGCGGGGGGTGAGGGGGCTCCATCCCAGGACTCCAGGTTCATGACCTGAGCCAAAGGGCAGATGCTTAACCAACCACTCAAGTACCCCAAGACTTTACTTTTTTTTTTTGACTTTTTTTTTTTTGACTTTACTTTTTTTAGGACAGTTTTAGGTTTGTAACAGAATTGAGAGCAAAGTACAGAGATTTCCCACATATGCCTGCTCCCACACATGCATAGCCTCTCCTATTACCAACATTCCCCCTCCTGAGTGGGAGTGGGATATCGACAGATGAACCTACACTGACAACATCATAATCACACAAAGTTCATAGTGTACCTTAGGGTTCACTTTGGTTTGCATTCTGTGGGTTTATATAAATGTATAAGGACATGTACCCATCACTGTATCATAGTGGTTCCACTGTCCCAAAAATCCTTTGTGCTCTGCTTAATCTTCCTGCTCCTACTCTAACCCCTTAGCAACCACTGATCTTTTTTACTGTCACCATAGTTTTGCCTTTTCCAGAACTGTGATATAGTTGGAATCACACAATATGTAGCTGGATCGTAAGTCATATTTTAGAAATAATATGCTTCTAGATGAATAGGTAGGTTGGTCAAGATAGCCCTCACTGAGATGATTAACATCTGAGTAAAGATCTGAAAGAAGGGAAGGAGATAAAGTCAGAGTACTAGTAAAAGACCAGACTGAGTCGGTCTAATATAAGGCCACTGTCAAATGTGGGCCACTGTGAGGGTTTAAGTGAAGGAGAAACATAATGACTTACATTTTAGCATACAGAAGCAGGAGACTTACCAGAAGGCTACTGCAGTGTTCTAGTTACAGAAGATGACAGCTTACAGAAGGATAGGAGCACTGGAGACAAAGAATTACATTCTGCATGCTAGTAATAAATGGTGTTCAGGAGGATATAACAATGATATGGACAGTTTCCACCTGCAATTAGCAGCAGGGAAAACTTAAAAGCTAGTAACTAAAGATGCAGAAGTGCCATAACAGAGTAAGTAACAAGGTACAACACAGAAGACACACAAGATGGACTTAACTTAGAAGAAAGACAGGAGAAGAGTCCATGACAGTCCTCAATAAATGCTGCCTGAATTATTATGTGCAGGCATCTCAATCTCAAAACTCCTATATTTCCTATTTCAGTAAATGGCACCATCAATCATCCAGTCACCTAAGTCAGAAATCCAGAAGTCACTGTGGCCTCCTTGTGCCCCACATTCAACCTACCATCAAAATCTATCCTAATGGCTTAAGAGTTTTCAAATCCATCCTCAATTCTTTCCCTTCACAAGAACTTAATTCCATGAGGGCTGAGAATATCTAGTTTGTTCACAGTGCCTAGGACAGTGTCTGGAAAATAGTAGATGCTCATTTACAAATTTCTGAATGACTAGTATTCTCTACCTTCAGTGAATCCATTCGTACAAGCTCCCTTCAACACAACCACCAATGATCTTTCCAAACTGCAATTATATTCACACTACTCTCTGGTTTAAAATTCTCCAGTGTAACTCACTGAAAAACAATGATTCTCCAAAGTGGGGAGCACCTGGGTGGCTCAGTGGTTGAGCATCTGCATTTGGCTCAGGGCATGATGCTGAGATCTGGGATGGAGTCCTGCATCAGGCTCCCTGCGAGGAGCTTGCTTCTCCCTCTGCCTAGGTCTCTGCCTCTCTCTCTCTCTCTGTGTCTCTCATGAAAAAATAAATCTTGGGATCCCTGGGTGGCGCAGCGGTTTGGCGCCTGCCTTTGGCCCAGGGCGCGATCCTGGAGACCCGGGATCGAATCCCACGTCGGGCTCCCGGTGCATGGAGCCTGCTTCTCCCTCTGCCTGTGTCTCTGCCTCTCTCTCTCTCTCTGTGACTATCATAAATAAAAAAAAAAAAAAAAAAGAGAGAAAGAAAGATTCTCCAAAGTGGAGCAGTGTGGTTGAAAATGCGTGGTCAGGGACGCCTGTGGTTTTAAAATGCATGGACAGTCAGTTAAGCATCATGCTCTTGATTTCAGCTCAGGTCATGATCTCAGCATTGTGGGATCAAGCCCCAAACCAGGCTCCACGCTCGGCATGGAGTCTGCTGGAGATTCTTTCCCTTTCCTTCTGCCCCTTCCCAGCTCCTGCTCTAAAAATAAATAAATAAAATAAAAAATAAAATGCATGGTCAATACAACATGCATTATTTCACAAAAATATTACTGCTTCCATAATACAAACAGACATTAAGGAAAGTGTATTATTTTTATACATACCAAAGAGACTTGTGTCTTTAATGACTGTTGAAAATCCCTTAAAAACATTTAAAATAAATTCCAGGGGCACCTGGGTGGCACAGTGGTTGCGCATCTGCCTTTGGCTCATGTCGTGATCCCTGGGACCTGGGATCGAGTCTTGCACCAAGCTCCTTGCAGGGAACCTGCTTCTCCTTCTGCCTATCTCTCTGCCTCTCTCTGTGTCTCTCATGAATAAATAAATAAAATCTTAAAATAAATTCCAAATACAAAATGACTGCTAATGAGTATAGAATTTCTTTTGGAGTAATGAAAATGAAATTAAGATAGTGGTAATGGTTTCACAACTCTGACTATATGAAAACCCACCAAATTGTACAGTTTAAAAGAGTGAATTTTACGGTAAGTGAATTACATCTTAATAAAGCTATTATTTAAAAATGAAATAAATTCCTCAGCTTGGCAAACAGGCCTTTGTGATTTGGCATGTACCTATCTCTCTTGTCTCACCTTCCACCACTTTCCTGATTACCTCCATGAGTTTCAATTATACCAAATGACTCATGATTCCTCAAAAACGTCAATCCCTCTCTACCCATAGGACTCTATGTAAATACACAGTTCCCTCAGCCTGGAGGATCCATCCTTCATCTGCCCTTCCAGACCCCTTAAGGCTCACTTCAGGAAAGCCTCTTCTTCCACACCCATTTCAACAATGTCACCTTGTCCCACCGACCCAGAAACTTTCAAAGCACAGGTATGCCTCTATCACATGGCATTTATCATACCAGACTAGGCATTTTATAACCACAGAAAATAGTAGATCCAACAAATAAGTCTAATACACAACTTTATATTTTATAATGTGCAAATAACCCTTAAAAGCAAATTTACTAAACTTCACCCATAAAAACTTTTGATTAACAGAATTTGACAAAAATCTCATAATTATTAAACCTGATTGCTAAACATACAGGATTCATTAACATTCTGGTTTTTTCTACAGGTTTAAATTTTTCATTAGCAAAAAAAGTAGTTATTAATATTTAGAAGAACTGTATATGTAATATCCTCTAACACAGAGAAAAATTTAGTATTCTTAGGTCAGCAAAAGTATAAGGAGTCCATCACATTCTCATGAGTTCCTAAAACCATTTACAAAAGTGAAACGTGTGAAAGCAAGGAAACAGATGTGTCCAAAGGGTCATAATCAGGTTCTAAAAAGCTAAAAACTGAAAAACACCTAATTACATCTCATCTTACTTGTCCACAGTGTAATTCCAGTTTTATACATGCTCTTGTTTTTTTTCCCTTCACAATTAAGCACAGCCAACCAATGAATACATTTGAGGTAAAAGCTGTATGCTTTCAGAATGCCTAATGATCATTAGCTTTGTCTCAACTGCATGAAAGTTTGCAGAACCTACACTTGAAATCACTGGTATCAACACTTTCACTTTGCTATTGCTACTTGTTCTTAATAAGGCAGAAAGTGTGGTTTTAAAACTTTTTTATAGCAATAAAACTCTTTAAAAATGACCCAGATACTTAATATGCAAAGCTAGATTAAAGCTCAGCTCTCTCAATTTATACCCCACTTTTTAAAAGGGTAGGGGGCCTACACTGCTGCCTCCCAGTTTCTCTGCACCATCAACAACGCTGCACAAAAACGGCAATACCATGGCAACTGACCTGCTGCCAAGCAAGCAGAACACCAAGTGGCTACTCAAAATGATAGTTCATGAGCTGATCCATAAAACTGTAATTTAATTTAGTATCAATATATGGCATTTGAATGCACCAGATGTTCAAAAATCTAAAAGACATCTAGCTGAAAATGACTAGAAAACAATAAAAATTCTCTAAGTGTTTCAAAAGGAATACATACAAATACTTCACTACATTCCAGCAAGATGGAGGTCCAAGACAGTCCAAGAATGAGGAATTTCTTAAATCATACTTTTCTCAAAAATACATTACAAATGTTTTAAATAATTCACTTTTTAAAGAACAGTGAGTATTTAAAAAAAAAACAGTGAGTATTTAAAAAAAAAAAACTATCTTCCTCTGGAAAACGGTGGGCTAGAATCATCAAGTTTCAATAAGCAGGTGGATCAAACAAAGACTTTATTACAAATAATAAAATGAATAATGGCTATACAAAAACATAAAATTTGGCTTAAGATTTCTAAAACCGTTATTATTCGATTTACAGAATGTTTTCAGGAACATAAAACCAAAACTTGTAAGTGTAAAATCTGTAACAACATCAAGAAGAAACCAAATAGGCTAAGGTCAAAAGACAATATATAAAACAAGTATTTATGTTTTCTAACAAAAAGGGATTGTGACAGGGTACCCGGCTGGCTGAGTCAAAAGAGCATATGGGACTCGATCTCTGAGTCGTATACACCTAAATTGGGTGTAGAGATTAAATAAATAAAACTTTAAAAATATATATTCAATTCCTCTGCTTACCCTTCTAAAGTTTATTTATTTACGTAATCTCTACACCCATTGTGGGGCTCGAACTCACCAGCCTGAGACCAAGAGTTGTGCTTCTCCAATTGAGCCAGCTAAGTGACCCTCTGCTTCTTTAAAAAAAAAAAAAAAAAAAAAAAAAAAAATTTTAAGGATTTTATTTATTTATTCATGAGAGACACACAGAGAGAGGCAGAGACACAGGCAGAGGGAGAAGCAGGCTCCATGCAGGGAACCTGATGTGGGACTCGATCCCAGGTCTCCAGGATCAGAGCCGCCCTGGGCTGAAGGCAGCTCTAAACCGCTGAGCCACCCAGGCTGCCCTCTGCTTCCCTTTTAAAAAAATCTGGCCCTTTGCTTCCAGCCAAAGTGGAGTGACATTAACCAGATTTACCCTGTTGTCTCAAACAACTAAAAACTGGACTAGATAAAGCAAGTTTTCAAGACACTGGACACCAAGCAATGAAGTACACTGAGTTCTGAGAGAACTGAAGTTCTGATGAGAAATGAAGTAAATCCTACAACTGCTCCAGTTTATTGCCTGAAGAGTTTCCAACTGACAGCATGGGGACAAGGACTCAGAGAAACAATCTTTCTGTGTTGAGGGGACAAGCTGAGTTCAGGAAGCTATGGCAGTTTGTAGGGAAGAATATCAGGAGAGAGAGAGCTGCACAGAACTGGGGTGCCAAAGACCTGCAAAGGGTCCCCCTTGAGCATTCAGCAGAGTACTGAGGAGCACAGTTGCATATCCCTATGAAGAAAATACTTTAGGTTTCTGGATAAAGAATCACTCAAAACACTAAAATGGAACAATCCACAAAGCTCACACAGGGCCAACAGCAAGAGTACAAAACCTCAAAATTCATAGACTACTGGGTAGAGAACTCAAAACAGTTTCTTTTAATAAACATTTTTTTAAGATTTTGTATTTATTTATGAGAGACACAGAGAGGCAGAGACATAGGCAGAGGGAGAAGCAGGCTCCATGCAGGGAGCCCGATATGGGACTCGATCCTGGATCCCAGGATCACGCCCTGGGCCAAAGGCAGACACTCAACCACTGAGCCACCCAGGCATCCCACTCAGAAGAATTTTGACTCAGGAGTAGGAAATAATCAGCCCTAGATGAAATGCTGCTCTGATGCTGCCTACCAAAACTTAAAATTTAAATGATCTAAAACAGGCTATTTCTAAGGAACTTAACCATGTCCCAGAAAAAAAGCTCAAGAATATTTATAGAAATACAAAAATATCCAGCATCCATCAAAGTAAAATTCATAATGCCTGGCATCCAAACAAAAACTACCAGACAAGCAAAGAAGCAAGAAAAGGCAACCCATAATGAGGAGAAAAATCAATCAATCAAAACCAACCCAGAAATGATGTAGATAGAATTAGTAGACAAAAGCATTAAAACAACTATAACTACATTTCAATGTGTCTAAGATATTAAAGGAAAGATTATGCTAAGCAGAGACATGAAACACACACACACACACTTGAGATTCTCTCCTTCCCCCCCGGTGTGTGTGCTCTCTCAAAATAAATAGATAAAATATTTTTAAAAAGAAATATATTTAAAAAAAAGAAATATATTTTATATATACTTTTTAAGGTTTTATTTTATATAGAGAGAATGCAAGAGGGAGGAAGAGCAGGGGGAGAAGGACAAGTAAACGCTGAGTACAGAGCCTGACATGGGGCTTGATCCCAGAACCCTCACTCAGATCATAACCTGAGCCATAATCTTGAGTAGGACACTCAACCAACTGACCACCCAGGCACCCCAATAAAATATATATATGTATGTATGTATGTATATACATACACACACACATACACACACACATATATATAAAATCTTTAAAGATTTTATTTGTTTATTCATGAGAGACAGACATAGGCAGGGGGAGAAGCAGGCTCCATGCAGGGAGCCAGATGCAGGATTCGATCCTGGGACTCCAGGATCATGCTTTGAGCCAAAGGCAGACACTCAACTGCTGGCACTTGAAATGTGGCTAGTGTGACAGAACTGCATTTTTCGTTTAATTTTAAGTAATCTCTACACCCAATGTGGGGCTGGAACTCATGACCCCAAGATCAAGAGTCACCTTCTTTTTAAAAAATATTTTACTGATTTATTCATGAAAGACACAGAGAGAGAGGCAGAGACACAGGCAGAGGGAGAAGCAGTCTCTCTCTAGGGAGCCTGATGCGGAAATCGATCCCAGAACCCTGGGATCACAACCTGAGCTGAAAGTAGATGCTCAACCACTGAGCTACCCAGGCACCCCCAAATTTAAATATTTTTATATAGTAGTGGCTATATTATTGGACAATACAGCTCAAGACAAAAAGAAAATCTGGATTGGGCAGCCCCGGTGGCGCAGTGGTTTAGCGCCGCCTGCAGCCCAGGATGTGGTCCTGGACACGGGGGATCAGGTCCCACATCGGGCTCCTTGCATGGAGCCTGCTTCTCCCTCTGCCTGTGTCTCTGCCTCTCTCTCTCTCTCTCTCTCTCTCTGTGTTTTTCATGAATAAATAAATAAATAAATAAATCTTAAAAAAAAGAAAATCTGGATTGAAACGTTTAAAAATAGAATTTTCAAAATAATTAACACTTAGAGCTTATAGAGAATATTAATTTTAAAATTAATAAACATCATAAAACCATAAACACTGAAAAACTATTTTAATGCCCAACCTGGGGCTCAAAATCACAACCCTGAGATCAAGAGTCACATGCTCCACTGACTGAGCCAGCCAGGTGCCTCTGAAAAACTATTTTTTAAAGCTTGGCTCAAAGGCTGATATCACCTAAAACTTCCTGGTTCCTTCAATTCCCCCATGCTCCCCCAAAGGAGGGATTTGGTGACTCCACTGTCCCACATCTCACAGTAGTAGCCTCTGTATATACAATCAGCAATGTACTAGCGGCTAGGATAGTGGGGAATGGGAAGTAACTGCCTAATATGGATGAGAGTCCTTCTATGGGGATGAAAATGTTTTAGAACTAGACAGGGTAGGGCAGCCCGGGGGGCCCAGCAGTTTAGCGCCACCTTCGGCCCAGGGTGTGATCCTGGAGATCCGGGATTGAGTCCCACATCAGGCTCCCGGCATAGAGGCTGCTTCTCCCTCTGCCTGTGTCTCAGCCTCTCTCTGTCATGAATAAATAAAACCTTTAAAAAAAAAAAAAAAAAAAGAACTAGACAGGGGTAGCTGCACAATGTACTAATGAATGTACTAAATGCCAATAAATTATTCACTTTAAAATGGTTAGTTTTGGGGCACCTGCTTGACAGGGAGCCTGCTTCTCCCTCTTCTTCCCACTGGTGCCCTCTCTCACTATCTCTCTCTAACTCAAATAAATAAATAAAATCTTAAATAATAAATAAAATGGTTAGTTTTATGTTATATATGAATTTCACCTTAGAAGAAAAAAAATTTATACAAAATCACAGTAAGAGGGGGATCCCTGGGTGGCTCAGCAGTTTAATGCCTGCCTTTGGCACAGGGCATGGTCCTGGAGTCCCAGAATTGAGTCCTGCTAGGGTTCTGTGCATGGAGCCCGCTTCTCCCTCTGCTTGTATCTCTGCCCCTCTCTCTCTCTCTGTGTCTCTCATGAATATATAAACAAAATCTTAAAAAAAAATTTTTTTCACGGTAAGAAAACCATATAAATTGGGAAAAATCAGCTTTTTTTTCCCTCAAGATTTTATTTATTAGAGACGGGGGGGGGGGGGGGGGACAGGCAGAGAGGGAAGCAGGCTCCATGGAGGGAGCCTGACGTGGGACTCGATCCTGGGTCTCCAGGATCACACCCTGGGCTGAAGGCGGCGCTAAACTGCTAAGCCACTGGGCTGCCCAAAAAATTGGCTTTTACCTGCAATTTGAAAGTTCATTTTTCCTTGGGTTTCTACCTCTGCTTAGCTATTAAATGTCCATTATAAAATGCCTATTCAAAGAAAGTCAGCCAAACCAAGCACACGTTCTTATTAAACTCAGAACCACACTCAGCTGTGACAAGTCAGCAGATGAGCCTCAAAATATTTTTTAAAAATTTTATTTATTTATTCATGAGAGACACGCAGAGAGAGGCAGAGACACAGGCCAAGGGAGAAGCAGGCTCCATAAAGGGAGCCCAATGTGGTACTTGATCCCGGGTCTCCAGGATCACGCCCTGGGCTGAAGGCAGATGCCCAACCGCTGAGCCACCCAGCTGTCCCAGCCTTAAAATATTTAAACCTGAATTGGTGACTCAAAAAACTATGTTACTGCACTCTATAAAAGCAGAAGTATATGGTACCACTTGCTCCCAGAAAACTTAACAGTATTAAGACCAAACTAATTACATATTCTATTCTTTCTACTATCCTGGTCTCCCTACTAGGTCCATGCTAAATCTGAAAGCATAACAACCCCAAAGTCCAAAAGCTTCCATGCCAGTAGAAGAAAGAATATAACCATCAGTGAGCGAGTGTATGTGCATAAAACAACACAGAAATACCCGAGGTTCAGGAAAATATTAATGTAACCCCAAATTTTTAATTAACTTTTTCAGATAAGGGCCATCAGGTAGTCTTTCCTGGCCACTAGATGAAACTGGGGAAGAAGGACATTATAGCCAAACTTTAGGAGCAAAGACTACCTGAGTGCCCTCGGTTTAAGTACAAAGGAAGCCTTGAGGTTCTCTGCAGACAACAATTAGTCCCTAGGTAATTTGGTCCTTAGTTAAATTACACTATGATAAAATCAAACATGGCACAGCTCACATT
Source organism: Canis lupus baileyi (assembly GCF_048164855.1). Taxonomy (NCBI): domain Eukaryota; kingdom Metazoa; phylum Chordata; class Mammalia; order Carnivora; family Canidae; genus Canis; species Canis lupus. The sequence goes on along the minus strand of NC_132846.1, from coordinate 71,973,124 downwards.
TGAGTCAATCAGAAAAAGACTTGCAAATTTTCTTTATTCTGTGGTCTCTGAAAAACAGAACAAAATTAACTAATAGCATCGAGAAATAAATACTTTGGATTGGGGGGCAGGGTTAGTTTGGTGGGGGGGGGGATTTGAGTAGGGGAGGGAGGATGGGAATAACATGCAAGAAAGGGAAATTAGCTGCTGAACAATACTAACCAGATAGCTGGTACAGGTGAAATCAAGAATTTTTAAGAATACTCTCTCTAAGGGCTCCAGGGTGGCTCAGTAGGTTAAACATCAGCCTTTGGCTCAGGTCATAACCCCAGGGTCCTGGGATCAAGTCCTGTATAGGGCTCCCTGCTCACTGGGGAGTCTGCTCTCCCTCTCCCCGCCCCCATTCATGCTCTCTCTCAAATAAATAAATAAATAAATAAATAAATAAATAAATAAATGTTTTTTAAAAACCCTCTGAAAAATAATTAGTTAAAATACTCTCTCAGGTATTTTATCATTTCACACCTTATTCAAGACATGGTTCTTGAAAGGGAATAAAGGGAAAAGAGAGAAAATGAGTGAAAATATCAGTGAGGATGACAAAACATGAGAGACACCTAACTCTGGGAAACAAACAAGGGGTAGTGGAAGGGGAAGTGGGCGGGGGGGGTGGGGTGACTGGGTGATGGGCACTGAGGGGGGCACTTGGCGGGATGAGCACTGGGTGTTATACTATATGTTGGCAAATTGAACTCCGATAAAATAAAATAAAAAATATTTGGAGCTACAAACCTATATATATAAAATTAATATATAATATATTATAATATAATTTTTTAAGATTTTATTTATTCATTCATGAAAGACACAGAGAGAGAGAGAGGCAGAGACACAGACAGAGGGAGAAGCAGGCTCCATGCAGGGAGCCCGACGTGGGACTCGATCCTGGGACTCCAGGACCATGCCCTGGGCCGAAGGCAGGCGCCAAACCGCTGAGCCACCCAGGGATCCCCTAAATATTATATCTGTCATTAAACTAAAAGAGTAGCCAACACAACACTATCCATTATAACCTTAAATCACACAATCATAAGAAATCGCCCCTCTCCCCAAAAAAAACCCCTACAATTGTGTTTTAAGCCTTGAAGAGGACTATTTCAACATAAATGCAGGAGTAAAGCAACTCACTCCAATTTGTGGCATTCAACCAAACCAATCTGTCTTCACTGCCAGAAATAAGGAATATAAACTGTATATGAAGACAACTCTGGCAACCCTAAATATAAAACTCCAGAACACCTAAGAGCACATGGAAACAACTAATCAATTGATCCATTAAGCACTACTCCCCTTTCTTCTTAAAGAGGATTTCTGGCTGACTCTCCCTGAAATATACTAGATTGAAATCTGACTGCAACTTAACAGTTAATGGTAACTTGGGAGCTTTTCCTTTCTTGGGGATATATAAAATAATGGCACATCTACAACTAATAGCATCTTAGAATACACTACCTTGGGCAAGTTATTAGGTTAAACCAGAACAGTAAGCCTCTGTTTCCTCATCTGGAAACTGGGGATAACAACTTTACCTCGTGTGATTGTTATGACTGTTGTTAAATTATTTAATAAATATAAAGTGTTCAAACCAGACTGGCACACAATAAGCACACCTTGACCTGGCATTTACAGATCATTCCTATGAAGGTTTTCTGTTAGTGATGACAAGTTTGACCTCCCCATCCACACCCTCACCCATTCCCTTATATTCAGTGGCAAATCCATCAAACAGATGAATTTAGCATCTTAACCATTTGTAAGAAACTAGTCAACCATTACAGGAACTAAAGCCATTAACTTTAACCTCTAACATGCTATTTTAACTACATGCGGACAGAGCTTTCCAAGTCATCTGGCACTGTAATTTGGGTCAATCAGTTAATAATTTAGTATACCAAAATGAACTAACACTGAAACAAACAAACAAAAAAAAAAGATACCAATTCTCAGTAATATTCATCTTACAAATAAAGGATCCCAGTGATAAATATTACAGGAGCTACATACAAAAGGCCAGTCTTTCAGCAGAAATGTATTGAATCAGGGACATTATTTTTATTCCTTCCTAATCAAAGAAACTCAAGCAACACCCCCCCATAATAAAAAGAAAACAAAACTCTACATATGCAACCCTAACAAAGGATTAGTTCCAAATATATAAAGAACTCACACAAATCAATAAGACCAACACCCTAAAGAAAAACGGCAAAAGACATACTCATACAAGGAACCCAAGTAGCCAAAAAACATATAAAAAGACATCTAACCTCACCAGTAATTAGAAAAATGACAACAGGGCACCTGGGTGGCTTAATAAGTCAAGCATCTGCCTTCAGCCCAGGTCATGATCTCAGGGTCCTGGGATCCAGCCCCGAGTTGGGGCTTCCTGCTCATCAAGAAGTCTGTTTCTCCCTCTCCCTCTGTCCACCCCCCCCCAACTTGTGTGCTCTCATGCTCTCTCTCAAATAAATAAATAAAACCTTTAAAAAAAAAATGCCAACATAAACCACAAAAGGATAGTACTACAAAAAGTTAATAGATCTAACAGTATAGTGAAGATTGGGTGAAAAGAAACTCATGTGCCTTGTTAGTGGACATGTACTTGTTTGGAAAGCATCAAAGCAAATGATACACAAAATAATTTCATTTACAAAAAGACTTTGACATAATAGAATATGTTATCACACATAAGTACGTATTAAAACACAAAAACAGGGATCCCTGGGTGGCGCAGCGGTTTGGCGCCTGCCTTTGGCCCAGGGCGTGATCCTGGAGACCCGGGATCGAATCCCACATCGGGCTCCCGGTGCATGGAGCCTGCTTCTCCCTCTGCCTGTGTCTCTGCCTCTCTCTCTTTCTCTCTGTGTGACTATCATAAATAAATAAAAATTAAAAAAATTAAAAAAAAAAACAAACACAAAAACATGCACAGGAATTCTGAAGGCCTCAAGAGCATGGCACTTAGATTTCCCTTCAAGAGAAAAAGTGCTGAGAGATGTTTAATTAGCTGGCAGTCCCATCCGCCTGGCACCTTTGGGATCCACTGCAGCATTCATACCAGAGCCAGGCCAATGACTGAACACAGCAAGCATTCTAGAGCAGGGCCACCCCTGCCCAATGGACTCCTCTAACCATCAATATGCTTTGGCTGAGACTTTCTCCAAGCTGCACTCCAACCTTAGGCTCCTGAATCCAACCACAAATCATCCTGCCTTCTGTCTGCCTTCTGGGGTGTCAGGTCAACATACACTTTGAAGGCTTTTGCCACCTAACCTTCCTCTCCTCTCTATCCTTCACAGGCATTTACCCCTATGAACCTCTTGTACATCTAATCCTGTCTTGGCATCTGCTTCTCAGAGGATGCAAATGAACTATCACAGGAAAAACATAAATCGACTTCAAATTAGTGGAGGAAGTGAGAGAATTAGCCTTCAGCTGCACCTGACACAAATACAGCCTAATATTAAGTATTAATCACAGTGGTGGGTACATGTATTACTTTCTATTCTATCTGAATATTTTTTTAAATAACTATCATTATAATTTTTTCCTATTCTATGGTATTCTAAGACATTCAAATTATGGATAATAACTATGCAGTCACTTCAATTTTTAAAATTTTTAAATTCTTACTTCTGGTTCTAAAATTACGAACACATATTGTTGTTTCTAATTACTGTACCCAGTAACAAGACTCTATAGCATCTAAAATAACACAAGTTTGAATGAAGTTTGGCCTCCTAAGGCCTCAAGTCAACCTTATGACACTTTCAGTGATAGATAAGTCATTTTCTCTCTAGCTCTTACTTTCCTCATCTAGGACATAGGAAGGTTGGATTAGATGGGCATTACAATTTTCGCTCTCATTATTTTGAGGGAGGTAAAAGCTAGAAACTTTAAAAATTATGTCTAGTGTCCAATTTTTTTTTTAAGATCCACATCTTGGGACACCTGGGTGGCTCAGCGGTTTAGTGCCAGCCTTCGGCCCAGGGCATGATCCTGGAGTCCCGGGATCGAGTCTCGCGGCAGGCTTCCTGAATGGAGCCTGCTCCTCCCTCTGCCTGTGTCTCTGCCTCTCTCTCTTTGTCTCTCAAGAATAAATAAATAAAATCTTTAAAATCTTAAAAAAAAAAAAAGATCCACATTTTTTTAATTGAATTTGATTAATTTGAAAAAAAATAGGAGTTTTAGGACTTACTGTTAACATCTTTTTTTTTAAGATTTTATTTATTCATTCATGAGAGACAGAGAGAGAGAGGCAGAGACATAGGCAGAGGGAGAAAGAGGCTCCATGCAAGGAGCCCAATGTGGGACTCGATCCCGGGAATCCAGGATCACCGGGAGGCAAAGGCAGGCGTTCAACCACTGAGCCACTCGGGCGTCCCATGTTAACATCTTATTTAAACGATATATCAATGGGGTGCCCGGGTGGGTCCGTTGGTTAAGCAGCTGCCTTTTGCTCAGGTCTTGATCCGGGCATCCTGGGATCCAGGGATAGAGCCCAACTTATGCTTATGCTTTGACGAGCTCCCCACTAAGCGGGAAGTCTGCTTCTCCCTCCCCACTGCTCCTGCCCACTCTTTCTCCTTCTCAAATAAATAAAATATTTTTTAAAAAGAAAGAGAAAAGAAACATGAAATTACAAAGAAAGGGGAGCCTGGGAGGCGCAGTCAGTTAAGTTGGCAACTCTTGGTTTTGGCTCAGGTCACCATCTCAAGGTCTTTGGGCTCCGTGCTCAGTGGACAGTCTGTCTCTCCCTCTCCCCGCCACCCCCTCACCCTTCTCCCGCTGCCCCTCCCCCTGCTCTCAAGCTCATGCTCTTACACTTTCTCTCTAAAATAAATAAATCTTGGGCAGCCCAGGTGGCTTGGCGGTTTAGCGCCACCTTGGGCCAGGGGCCTGATGCTGGAGACCGGGATCAAGTCCCACGTGAGGCTACCTGCATGGAGCCTGCTTCTCCCTCTGCCTGTGTCTCTGCCTCTGCCTCTCTCTCTCTCTCTCGCTTATGAATAAATAAAGTCTTTTAAAATAAATAAATAGGGATCCCTGGGTGGCGCAGCGGTTTGGCGCCTGCCTTTGGCCCAGGGCGCGATCCTGGAGACCCGGGATCGAATCCCACGTCGGGCTCCCGGTGCATGGAGCCTGCTTCTCCCTGTGCCTGTGTCTCTGCCCCTCTCTCTCTCTCTCACTGCGTGCCTATCATTAAAAAAAATAAAATAAAATAAAATAAAATAAATCTCAAAAGAATTACAAAGAGGACTATAACTGACATAATGATGGACTATTAGTGATGCAAACCACCCTGATTCATGACTGAGGAAACTGAGGTTCCTGGGGATAAAGTGACCAGCTCTACCTTTAGCACCTGCTTAGTCACAGAGCTATGGCATTCAATCTCATAACAACCAGTCCTAGGTGTCTCTCTACCGCAGTACTTAATGAAGTTGATTATCACAGGATTTATCATTACCCTAACCTCTCATTTGGGTGAACACTCCAAGTATGTTTAAATCACAAAACATTCACCATAACTTGTGAATTTTAGAATATCTATAAAATTGACTTTTAAAATGAAACTGAAGCATAGAAAATAATGTTCAAGGAGGAACACAGTAAAAAGTAATGAAAAGCAGGTCAAGACCCTCTGTTCAATAACATTATTCCACACTAAAGCATAACACATTATACCAACAGAAATCAACTTTGAAGTGACAGCTGAGCCAAAGACAACCCAAATTTTCAAATCTCATTAAACTGGATTCATGATCATGGTATCTCCCCTGCCAGGTAAGTATCATTAAACTGGATTCAATGTTCCAAATATAGGTTGCTTTTTTAAAGGACTATTATCTCAAAAATATTTTCCATTAATAATTTCCTCTTCTGGAAGAGTCTTAATTTTACTATCAGTGAACTGTGATACTAAAAACCAACCCAGGATAAAAGTTGACATAATAACCCATGCTTCAGAAAACAAAGAACTTGAGTCAGCCTTAACATCCTGTCACTGTGTTTCTCCGGCCAAAAGACAAAAGAGGAAGAGTACCAAACAATGATAGAAATGTATAGGCTATGAAAAAAATATATATATATAGGCTACAGATTCCTTCCTTTGCATGCTTACTGCTAAGATCATGGAAACACTCATATCTTCGTATAGAAACACACTACTCATTTCAAATTAAATCATGCTTTACAAGTATAGGAAATAACTAACCAGAGGTAGGACAGAATAAGCATTCCTCCCTCTTACTCTATTCTATGATTACTAAATTCTGAAAGAAACCAATGACAACTTGGCATACGCTACAGCATGGGGTATGGAAAGACAGTCTGGACACCATATGTGGGAACAAAGCCTAAGTTAAAGATATAGAACTACATTCTGGTCTTTGTTTTTAAAACTAATTGATAAAACTTTTTCTATCATTTTAATTGCCAAGTTACACCAAAGTCCAAAAATCTAGTCTGGGTCTTCCTCTGAATCAGCATTTTAGAGCTACAGTGCTCCATTCATTTCATTCACCGTCTGTGAGGAATGACAGAAGTGGATCTGCCTTGGACTTTACAGGGAATGTCAGGTGTTCCCAGCTTCAACCACTTGCTTTTAAAGCTACATAAGGTCAAGCTGGGATACTGTTGATAAGTTTTTTTTTTTAATTAAAATCAATTTCTTCCCTCACACGTCTTTACCAGAGATAGAAGAAAGAAAGAAAGAAAGAAAGAAAGAAAGAAAGAAAGAAAGAAAGAAAGAAAGAAAGAAGAAAAGAAAGAAAGAAAAGGCTTCCTGAGGAATTTTACATTCATTTGTTCAAGTTTTGGTTTAAAGAAATAAAATCAGGGGATCCCTGGGTGGCCCTGCAGTTTAGCACCACCTGCCTTCCACCCAGGGAGTGATCCTGGAAACCCAGGATCGAGTCCGCATTGGACTTCCTGCGAGGGTCCTGTTTCTCCCTCTGCCTGTGTCTCTGCCTGCCTCTCTCTCTCTCTCTCTCTCTCTCTGTGTCTCTCATGAATAAATAAATAAAATCTTTAAAAAAATTTTTTAAATAAAATAAAAAATAAATTCAAAATTAATTCAAAACTAAGGCAGGGAGAAATAACATGCACTAACAATCACAATTTCAATTCCGTATTATTCCTAGCTTCTCATAGAACCTTTCAGTCTAAAGACCTAAAAAAAATGTTTTTTGCCATGAAACAAACACGGTGTACCATTTCTATTCCAAAACAGAAGTCACCTCTTGACTTAAGACTTTAAGTTCGGGATCCCTGGGTGGCGCAGCGGTTTGGCGCCTGCCTTTGGCCCGGGGCGTGATCCTGGAGACCGGGGCTCGAATCCCACATCGGGCTCCCGGTGCATGGAGCCTGCTTCTCCCTCTGCCTGTGTCTCTGCCTCTCTGTCTCTCTCTGTGTGACTATCATGAATAAATAAATAAAATCTTAAAAAAAAAAAAAAAAAAAAAGACTTTAAGTTCAAGATAGGACAAACCTTAAAAAAAAAAATCTCCAGGAAACAATAAGGTTCCACGATTTTCAGCCATATCTATGAATGTGTCCCACTGCTCAGATCGGCAAAACAGGGCTTAAAATTATTTCTCAGTAAGATTCCTTTCCAAATTAAAACAACACAAAACAAGAAATTTGTAAATACTAACACCAAACCCCAATCAACTGGCAGTAAGACTACTGCGGAACACTTATAATGTTTTACTTTTTAGAAAGGCCGGTCTCTAGCATCTTTATGGTTGTACCTATTCCATCAAAAATACAAGGACAGCTCAAAGTATGATCCTACTACACCTGCTGTTTCAAAGAAAATGAACCCAAAGAAGTCAGGCGCACTACTAACAATACAGAGGTAGACACCAATATTTAGAAGAAGGTCAGAAGTCTAATTCCTGTTGCTGTCATCAAATTGGCACTTTTCCTTAGTCACATCCAACTGTATTTAAGTAAAGCTTTCAAAACTAATGTAACCAAAACATATTAAAAATCTACCAACTTACTAAAACTAAAAGATCTGTGCAAGTTGATTTTTTAAAATATGTGTGGGAAACTTGTGACAACCTTTGCTTTATGTTCTGTGTATTAAAACAAAGATGGACTTGACCTACAAAATGAAGATAGGGTCAACTGTAACCAAAAAACAGTATGCTTCCCCTGGTGGCGAACGTGGGAATGGAGAAGGCACGCATACGAGAGAAAAAGCCTTGGTCTCCCAGTCCTATCCTGTCACTCTTGTAAATGAGAAGTCACTACCAAAAAAGGAAGATGTGGGGGAAGGGGAAACTATCAAAAAGACTAATACGAATTTAAAAGGAATACAAACCTGGGTGCTAGACTACATAAATTCAAGAGATTTAAATCAACAGACTAAAATCTAGAAGGCAAACATGGGCAAGGTCATTTATTTCCAGAGTGCCCAAAAGCTCACTCACCGATTGCTGTGTATTTTCACTTCAAAGAACACCCAGAGTTTAGTACCTTAATAACAGCTTAAGAGCAATCTCCTTTTTCAAGGACTAGATCCTTGCAATTTTCTGCAGTCTTGTTTCCAAGGAAAAGCATGTTATGCATTCATTCTCTCAAATAAACTAGTGCTATAACCTACATAGATACCCTCCAGCTCGAAAGCCCTCCACACCAGAAAGCCTTGTTAATAACTCCAGCCCTGCAAAAGATTCTCTTTTGAATCTTGTTTCTGAAAGGAAAACCCCACGTCCCTTCAAACATCTTCCACGCCAACAACCTTTGAGGAACAGTCTCCTCCGGGGAAGGGCTAGAATCTCACGCATTAAAATCTGACGAATTCCTTTGTCTGATTAGATTCTTTTTTTTTTTTTTCCCCTCCCCTCCCGGTACCCACTTTAAATTTGCTTCCACGCACAAACAGCAGCCGGGAAAGTAAATGTGCCGTTCTGAAAGGGTGTAGGGATTTCTCGGAGGTGGAAATCATTAGCTAGGCGAAAGCTTCTGGAGCTATTCTTTCACAACCCCTTCCTTCAAGGAAACACACACACACACACACACACAGAGACACACACAAAAAAAGAAATCTACGGACATTCACAAATAGGTCCTAAAATCAGCTGCCACGAGCGAGCCTCTCTTCCCTCAGGCAGGCGCCCTCTGGGAAGCACACTTCTTAAGTGATGGGGGGGGGGCGGGGGGGTCGCTCGTCAGGTCCCCCTCAGGCTGGGAGGGGAGTCAGGGAAGCCGCGCGAGCCCGAGGGGCCGGCAGGAGGAGGGAGGGACCCCTCAAGTGCTGCGACGGGCGCGAGGACGTCCCGAGTCCCGGGCGCTCGCAGCACGCTAACTCTCCGGCGCGGCCACCGCGCCCCCCGGCCGGCGCCCCGGGACCCCGGGAGTCCCCAGGCCGCGCCCCCGACGCCGAGGCCGAGGCGCGCGCGCGGACCACGCTCGGGCGTGTGTGTGTCCCTCCCGGCTCGCGCCCTGCTGTTCTCCCCGCGGACGGCAGGGCGAACGCACACACACACACACACACACACACACACAAAAAGAAAGTTGTCCGAGGGCCCCCGCCCCCTCGGGTGGCGGGTCGCGGGTCGCGGGGCCGCTACTCACCGGGGTCGAAGTCGGGCACCACCGCCTGGTACTGGGGTCCGACCCGCATGCCGCCGCCACCTGCGGGGAAGCAGAGCACGGCGGTCAGCGCGGGCGGGCGGGCGCGGGGCGCGGGGCGCGGGCGGGCGCGGGCGGGCGGCGCGGGGCGGCTGCCACCTACCGTGCTCCTCGTCGCTGGACGAGCCCGAGCTGCCTTCCTCCCAGGAGTTGCTGCTGCTGTTACCATTGGGCGCCGCCGCCGCCAAACTTTTATTCTGCCCATTATTGGGGGCGGCGGCGGCCGAGGCGGAGGCGGCCGAGGCGGAGGCGGCCGAGGCAGAGACAGACACAGAGGCGGCGGCCGAGGCGGCGGAGGCGGCCGAGGCTGAGGCGGCCGAGGCGGCGGCGGCGGCGGCCGAGGCGGCCGCGCTGGCCGCGTTGTTCCTCCCTCTCCGCTTCCCTGAGACCTCGGGGCCCTTCTCCACCATGGCCGGCATCGGCGGGGGCCGGGGCCGGGGCCGGGGCCGGGCGAAAGTGGCGGGGCCCCGCGGCTCCTGAGGAGGGGGCGCCGAGCCGGGGGGGGCGGGGGGAGGGAGCGCGGGCGGGCGCGGGGCGGGCGGGCGCGGCGGGAGCCGGCGGGCGCGCGGAGTCGGGGCTGGGGGTGGCCCGGCGGGCGGAGCGCGGGGCCGCTTCAAGCCCCCAGCGCCGAGCCGAGCGCAACTTTCGCTCTCATCGCCGCCCGCACTTCACTGGCACCAACTACTCCGGGAGCCGCGAGCGGGCGGGGGGGGCGGGGCCTGGGGCGGGCCGGCGGGGGGGAAGCCGCGCGCAGCCCAACCCGACGCGGGCCGGCCCCGCCCCCCGCGCGCTCCCATTGGCTTCCGCGGGATTCGGACGGCGAGCGGCCGCGCGGTTGGCTCGGCGCTCCTGTCCGTCCGGGGCCCGGGGGCGGGAGCGCGGGGAGGGGGCAGGCTCCGGGCTTCCGTTGGTCAGGTTCGGTTGACGCGTATCGCCCGCTGTACGTGGTTTGAGGTTTGCAATCTCTCTACGCCCCATGATCCATCTCTCTAGGCAGTAGCTGGGAGTTAGCTGCCCTCCCCGCCCCCTCCCGCGGCGGCCGCCCCCACCCCCTCACCTGCGCGGGCCCCCCGCAGCCGCCGCCCCCACATTCCGCGAGGGGCCCCACGGAGAGTCCCGGTGGCCTCGAAAAGTAAAATATGCGCGACGCGAGAACAGAAATCGAACGCAAGGTCGGGACTACTTTCCCCCTCGCGCGGAGGATTACAGCCACAGTTTGAATGGGTCTCTATACAAAGAGGGGAAACTAATTGGAAGAAACTAATTGCGCCCCCGCCTTCCCCGAGGGGCCTGGGGGTTCCTGGGCGCCGGGGGCCCCCGGTGCAGGCGACGGGGCTCCCGGGTGACGGTGTGCCCCGGAGGGAAAGGACGCAGGGTGGGGGCTCGGGGAGGAGGAGGAGGTCTGTGGCGGGCCCCGCTGATTGGGGCGGGGGGAGGCTGCAAGTGGCCGCAGCGGCCCGAGCTGCCGGGGGTCCCCCGCCTTCCCCGCCGGCCGCTCCGGCCCCAGCGAGGGGGCACTTGCCGAGATGGGCTGGGGCCAGGAAGGGTAAAGAGGAAGCAGCTATTTTCATCCCAAGCCCTGGGTCGGGGAGGAGGGTCAACTTCCTCCCGGGCAAGAACCACTTTTCCGGATCTGCTGCGTGCCCTGCCTCCCCCCTGTCCTGCCGGGCACCCGGGGCCAGCCCGAGACCTCCCTGCCCGGAGTGCGGTCCCCGGCCGGCCCGGGGGAGGGGTGTATGGGGAGGGGGGGGAGCGTGGGACCCCCCCAGGGCCGCGGCACTCCCACCTCCACCACCAGCCTCCGCAGAACATCGCGCTGATCCTGCATAATTAGGAGGCAAGAGAATGTCTGTAAATGATTTTTTTTTTTTCTAATTCAACGGACAGCTATTTTTCTTTTAAGTTACTTCAAACCTGAGCTTCATAGGGGGACAGTTTACACCAGCTCCAGATATAAATAGCTATGGGGAGAGAAATCTGGAGTTTTATGTTTTTCAAACCTGAATAAATAACCTCTCTAACACATTTTAATAAGCAGCACGAACCGTCATTATTAACTTAAATGAAGTAGCCACATTCACTTCGGCCTAAATGGCCTTTAAGAAACGGGGCTGGTGGGGATCCCTGGGTGGCGCAGCGGTTTGGCGCCTGCCTTTGGCCCAGGGCGCGATCCTGGAGACCCGGGATCGAATCCCACGTCGGGCTCCCGGTGCGTGGAGCCTGCTTCTCCCTCTGCCTATGTCTCTGCCTCTCTCTCTCTCTCTCTGTGACTATCATAAATAAATAAAAATTTAAAAAAAAAAAAAGAAACGGGGCTGGGAGCCCATTAGATGGAGGATCCCTGCCCCCAGCACCTCCACCAAGTTCGAGGTCGCGTCTTCTGGCCTCCCCTTAAAAGGATGCCCCTCGTTGGAGAGCCCCAGGCCCGCACTGATGTATGCCTTTAGGATGCTCTCCCAGCCCCCACCAGGCGGCCTGGGTGGGGTGCAGTCAGCAAAGCCCAGGGTTAGGAACCAGACTGTCATTCTGGGGCTGGGGACTCCCTGCTCCCTTGGTGTCTATGAAATTCTACCACCAGACCTCGGAATGATTAGCCCATGACAGTGCACAGGTAATACTGAGTCATTTATTAGGGCAGCAGGGATGGCATGACACAGGGTCATGAGCACCACCCACCAAACCCCAAAGTTGGGGCTACTTCCTGGCTGGGTTATGACTGTGGTTACATCACTGGGCTATCCAACCATTCACTTTTTTTCAACAAAGAGTAACACCTTAAGTTACTTTGACGTGTGTCAGGCCCCTTCCTAGTTTGACCCCCAAAGCCATATGGATAGCATACCGGCCCCCCAGCTTCCTCATTCATAAAACACCGACAATAATAACCACTTCCTGGCCTAGTGAATTTTTATAGAGTCCATCTCCCCCAGCCCCAATCTTCTTCCACCACAGAACACCCTCCAACCTTTTGGAAAACCCCCTTCCTGCACCTATTGTTTAGGACAGCAGGGAGCTGCTGGGGTGTCCACACATAACCCTTCTGATTGGGAACTGGTGACCTCAGACTTCAAACTGGCACTCGGCAGCGGTGTCAGCAGCCCTACGGTGTTTTTCAGTGACACTCTCTCCCACTCTGAGACTAAGATATTCCCTCCTTTCCTCACACCTCCCACAGTCCCTCCTGCCCTCACTGCCAGCTAAGCTGAAGCCATCAAATGGGAATGGGATCCCTCTGAACTTCAGGCCCTGAACTGACACAGGTCCCCACCTGGCACCCATTCCCCTCCCCTTCGGGCTCTCCCATTCTGATCTTGGTCTCAGGCACCCACTTCCCACTGCCCTCCCCTTGCTGGCCTCCTGTGCCATCAAACTCCCTCTTTCCCCTGGGTCAGCACTTTCCAAAGAAAGGTGAAAATGGTCCCTTGCTCCCAAGCCCCCTTTACCTCCTCCTTCCCCTTTCCTTTCTCTTTACCCCACAGAAACCTAAACCCTCCACTCCCTTCCTTCCTTCCCAGTCTTTCCTCTTGCCACCCGCCCTCGCAGGGCTGTGTCCCCACTCTTAATTCTTGCTAAGGTCACCCACAACCTTCAGGCGACCCAATTCAGTGGTCAGTTAATGGTTTCACTGAGCTCCACAGCAGCACCTAAGTCCACCACTCCGCCTTCTGGAAACTCCCTAACATTTCTAGATCTCAGGATCCCGAGTTCTCCTCCCTCACAGACCACTCCCTCCCAGTGCCCTTTGCAGCCCCCATTCCCTCCTTCAAACTGGTGCATAGTAGGTGCTCACTAAGTAATTGTTGAATGAGAAGTGAGCGGTAGGGGATACAGTTACTGTTGGTGCACAGAACCAGAGCCAGTCCCAGTGAAGGAAGGAGTCCTGAAACAAGTGAGGTCTGACCAAGACTTGCTACGTACCCTACAAGAGGAGAAGGCCTTTGAATTTCCTCAGCCAGGCATCATTCTGCAGGAATTTGGCTTGGGGCCTGACAAGCCTGTGACCCAGACCCAGCTAATCAGCCCCCCCACCCCCAGCCCCTGGCTTCAGTGATTGGCTCAAGCATTGGCACATGACCAAGCCAGGCCAATCAAGGCCCTTTCTGGAACTTTTTCAGAAACTCTTAGGACAGAACCTCCCTCTGAAGATCAGAAAAGCCTGGAGCTTCTGGGGCAGGGCCAGGTACTGGGGGATTTGCTCAAGGTCCCAGGGTCTATGTTGTATGTGGCCCAGGCACCTGAGAGAGGGGGCCTCACTTCTCCAGCCCCTACCTGACCAGTCTGGAAAGAGAGGGCTGAGGCCTGATGAGATGTTTGGATCTCTCCCCACACCCTATAAACCAGACCTGAAATCCTAGCCTTATAGATGGAGCAATTTGAATTTTTGTTAGGATTCAAAGACTCGTGGGGTGCCTGGGTGGCTCAGTCAGTTAGGTGTCTGCCTTCTGCTCAGGTCATGATCCCAGGGTCCTGGAATCAAGTCCTACCTTGGGCTCTCTGCTCAGCAAGGAGTCTGCTTCTCCCTCGGCCTCTGCCCCTCCTTCCTGCTCGTTCTCTCTCTCTCTCTCTCTCTCGTGCTCTTTATCTCTCACTCTCTCTCAAATAAAATCTTAAAAAAATAAAAGACTCAAAAACTCCTGACTGCTACAAAAAATTAGACATTAACCTGGTGCAGAACAAGGGAAAGAATGTGTAGGCAGAGGAAATAGCACCCTCCGCTCTCCTGTGAAAGACTTAACGATATAGCTGGTATCTTTGGGATGTACCTGTGTGCCCATTCTGCTCTCAGCCTTGAAATCCTGAGCTCATTCAGTCAGCCCAATAATCTATCTGGTGAACTCACTCCTGACTATTCACCCATGCCTTGCAGGTAAGCAAACTGAGGCACCTAGGGATGAAGTAATCTGGCCAGTGGAAGGGCCCACACGTCTCAGCCACACAGCTCTGCAGCCTCACTTTGTTAGAAAATTCTGCTGGGCAAGGGATAGCTTCCTCACATCTGGAGCCAGGCAGAGGACGAAGGGAATGGTGGCTGGGGTGCCAGGGAAACAGCCCAGAAGCCAGTCCTGGGAGGGTTTGAGCCCCTAAGACTATTCAGAAACTGGGACTTGCAGGAATTTTAGCCATCCCAGAAGTTTTTCACCTGCAAGCTGTGGATAGAATACAGGGGGACCATGAATCTGGGAGGATAATTATAGCTTTATGAACCTTTAACTGAAATCCAGCATTTTCTTCAATTACGAATGTAGGTGGTATTAGCAATGGCTGCGACTCTGTCACTCATAGAATTCATGATACTGTCTCATCACACTACAATTGTTGGAAAGATCTCAGAATAGCATGTGCACTCATCTCCCAAACCACAAGAGATGTTAGACCCATTGCCAGATCTTGTTATTTAATGTGTTAATAACTCAAAAAATAACTCAAAATAAATTATAGATCTAATTGTAACAGCTAAAACTATGAAACTCGTAGGAGAAAACACAGGAATAATTGGTGATCTTAAGTTAGACAAAGGCTTCTTAAGTACATTCTGAAAGCACAAGGAACAAAAGAAGTCGATAAATCAGATTTCATCAAAATTCAAAAATTTTGTGTTGTAAACAATACCATCAAGAAAGTGAAAAGACAAAAAAATTTTTAAAAAATTTTTTTTAATTTAAAAAAAATAAAAAGAAAAGAAAGTGAAAAGACAGCCCACACAATGGGAGACAATATTTGCAAATTATGCCCAATAAGAGACTTTATCTGCAATATAGAAAGACCTCTCACAACTCAATTATAAAAAGATGAATAACCCAATTTTAAAGTGGGTGAAGTATCTGAATAGACATATCTCCAAAGAAGATCTACAAATGACCAATAAGTGCGTGAAAAGATGCTCAACATCAGTCATCAGGGAAATGCAAATCAAAACCACAATGAGATGCCACTTCATACCCACTAGGACGGCTAGAATAAAAAAAAAAGAGAGATAACAGCCAGTGTTAGTGAGGACGCGGAGAGATTGGACCCTCATACACCGCGGCTGGGGATGTGAAATGGTGCAGCCACTTTGGAAAACAGTCTGGCAGTTCCTCAAAAACTTGAATATAGGGGCGCCTGGGTGGCTCAGTCGGTTGGGCGTCTGCCTTGGGCTCGGGTCATGATCCCGGGGTCCTGGGATCTCCTGGGATCGAGCCCCCACATCAGGCTCCCTGCTCCGCAAGGAAACTGCTTCTCCCTTCCCCCGTCTCCCTACATCGGTCATGCTCTCCCTATCCCTCCCTTTCAAATGGATAGTCTTTTTTCAAAAAAGTTAAATATAGAGTTACTATATGACCCAGTATTCCCACTCTTAGATGTCTAACCAAAAGAATCTAAAATACTTGTTTGCGCAAACACCTGTACATAAATGTTCATAGCAGTATTATTTACAGTAGCCAAACAGAAACAATCCAGCACGTCCATCTCGGCAGCCACGGAGGAGCAGCAGCCGTGGCCTGTGCTACCCCATGGCCATGGGCCCCAGCAAGGGCCACGAGGCGACCAAGAACACGAGCAAGCAGACACATTGTGGCCACAGTGGTCGCCTCACCAAGCGCACCAAGACTGTGCAGGAGATGATCCAAGAAATGTGTGGCTTCGCCCTGTGTGAGCAGTGTGCCATGACACTGCTCAAGGTCTCCAAGGACAAGCAGGTCCTCAGGATCATCAAAAAAAACTATGGGGCACACATCTGTGCCAAGAGGCCAAAGATGAGCTGAGCAACATCCTGGCAGCCACAAGGAAAGCAGCTGCCAAGAGGGATTGAACCCCCTCTGCTCTGTACACAATAAAACCATGTTTAAAAAAATAAATAAATAAAACCATGTTAGGGGCACCTGAATGGCTCAGTCGGTTAAGCATCTGACTTTTGGTTTTGGCTCAGGTCCTACGATCAAGCCTACTTCAGGCTCCACGATCAGTGGGGAGCCTGCTGGAGATTTTCTCCCTCCCCCTCCACCTCTCCCCCTCTGCTTGGGCTCCCTCCCTCTCTCTCCCTCTCTCTCTCTCTCTCTCTCTCAAATAAATCTCTAAAAAAAAAGAAAGAGAAAGAAACAATGTCCATCGACCAATGAATGGATTAAACACAATATGATCTATCCATACAAAGGAATATCACTCATAAAAAAGGAAAGAAGCTCTAACACAGGAGAAAACATGGGTCACGGATGAACTTTGAAAAACATTATGCTAAGCGAAAGAAGCCAGTCACATGAGACCACGTTGTATATGATTGCATCTATAGGAAATGTCCAGAACAGGAAAATGTTGAGAGAGAAAGTAGATTAGTGGTTGGTTGCCAGGGGCTGGGGGAGTCGGGCAATAGGAAGTGACTGCTACTGAGTACAGGGTTGCTTTTTGAGGTGATGAAATGTTCTAAAGTAGATGGTGGTGATGATTGCACAGCTCTGCATAGACTGAAACCTATTGAATTGTACAGTTTAAGTGGGTAAATTGTATGGTGCATGAATTCTATCCCAATAAAGCTGTTTCAGCAGAGGTGATTAACAAAGAGGAATTGGGAGGAAGGAAACAGAGGATACATCCCACGGAGCCTGCCTGGCATTTCTGTCCGGTTTTTGTTTGCATCCCTCATTCTCAGGGAGAGGATAGGAGAGCCTCCCCGTCCAGCCCAGCACCAGCTGACTTTGCTAGGTGACGGTAGGAAGGCTGCCCCAAGGCTTCCCATCCCACAGACCCCCAGTTGGTCAGGTCCCTGTTGTGCAGTTAACAGAGGAGAGAGCTGAGCCAGGGTCTGTCAGCAGGGCAGGACTCAGGGAGGGAAGAGCACCCAGGCCCTTTCCAGCCCAGGCCACCTCACTCTTCATTTAAATACTGTCAGGAATAAAATCAGCTCCATGAGGTCTCCTCTGTACCCCCATGTGTCCGGGATCCCAGCCCGGCAAGGAGCCTCCCACGCAGCAGGGGCTCATTAAGTCACCACGGATGACTTGGTCGTGGGGTCAGCCTGGGACACCCAAATAAAACCGAATTAGAGCATAAACATATGGCAGGGAAATAAGCACTGAGCCTGGCTCCGGCTTCCCAGGTACCTGGCGGCTGGCAGATGCCACTCTCAGGCTGTCCTCGGGCAGCACCCAGGCATTTACACCCTCAGAGGAGGAGCATTCCTGTCTGCCTTCCAGGCTTCCAGCATTCTGAGGGCCCACCCCTATCCGCGGCAGTGACAGCAGACAGCAGGAGTGACCGTCCCCTTCCCCACGGGACACTGGGTGAGAGAGCATGGACCAGCTAAATTCCCCTTGAGACACCACAGAGGCTGGTGGGCCTGGCAGGTGTGTGTGTGACAGGGGTCTGTCAACACAGTACTGGGGACAGGTCACTGCCATGGGGGCCACCATAGGGGCCAGGCTCAGGGGAGCCACGCGGAGGATACAGGCTGCCGCGTATCCATCCCCTAGTCACCCCCGACAGCCAGAGATGATCTCTGAAACACAGACTGGATCTTACCCTTCCAGCTTGCAACACCCCAGGGGCTTTCTGCTGCCCTAACCCCGCCCATGTGGCCCACCTCCCTCCTTGACCTCCACTCTCTGCCTCTGCCTTGCCTCCTGCCTCCAGGGCTTTGCACTGGCCCAGGGCTGTTCCTCTGCCTGGAACAGCTTTCCCTGGATCTTCACAGGCTGCCTCCACCTCGCTCAGCTGGGGCCTCCTCAGGACGCTGGGCCCAGGGCCCCACCTCCTGCAGCCCACCCCGACAGCCTCCTCCCTGCTGCGCCCCATCTCGGCCTTATCTCCGTGACAGTTACAGTACACTCTGTTTCCGTTAGCACTCCCCATGGGACTCCACCCTGGCACAGCGGCCTGTCGTCTCTGCGCCCAGGTCTGTCCCGCTCACGCCGTGCTCCAGCCCCTGATGTGCGCTCCTCGTGACGCCAGCTGGGGGGGCTGCTGGGGGTGACGCAGGTGGAGGTGAGGCCTGCTGATCACCTCCTCCTTCCCTTACTGCCCTCCCAGCTGGCTCACTGGCCTGTGCCCCCACTGACCTGGCACACAAGGGGCCTCCATAAAGGTGGCTCCCAGGGGGATCCCTGGGTGGCTCAGTGGTTTATTTTTTAAGATTATTTATTTATTTATTTATTTATTCATGAGAGACACAGAGAGAGAGGCAGAGACACAGGCAGAGGGAGAAGCAGGCTCCTGCAGGGAGCCCAACGCGGGACTCGATCCCGGGTCTCCAGGATCAGACCCTGGGCTGAAGGTGGCACTAAACCGCTGAGCCACCCGGGCTGCCCAGGCTCAGCAGTTTAGCGCCTGCCTTCAGCCTGCGTGATCTTGGAGTCCCAGGATCAAGTCCCACGTCGGGCTCCCTGCAGGAGCCTGCTTCTCCCTCTGCCTGTGTCTCTCATGAATAAATAAATAAATAAATAATCTTAAAAAAAAAAAAAAAGTGGCTCCTGGATGGGTGCCCCAGGAGGGAGGCATCCTGTTCATGGGAGACAACACGAATGACGTTGGGCCCTTTTACTAAGTGCCCAGCATTTTCAGAGTGAGTGGAGGAACCATACAGACCTGGGCCAGCCCCACTTGCTCAGCAGACCGTGGCCCTCTCCTCCACGAAGCCCCCCTGTACCTGCTTCCTCTCTGAGATGGGAGTCGAGCCTGTCCCAAATAGCTGCTTCGGA
Source organism: Canis lupus baileyi (assembly GCF_048164855.1). NCBI lineage: Eukaryota > Metazoa > Chordata > Mammalia > Carnivora > Canidae > Canis > Canis lupus. The sequence continues at coordinate 71,953,772 of NC_132846.1, read as the reverse complement.
AATCTCAGAAATTCTTAGAAGGAAAGGGAAGATGGTGATGGAGCCCATTCATTTACCTTCAGCCCCAGCCGACCAGAGTGAGCAACAAACCCTGGAAGCCCAGAGGGCCGAGTGGTCACTGACCTCACCCATGAGGAGGGCTGGCTCCGCACTCAGCTGATGGCTGAGCTGAGAAGTGACCCCTGACAGCAGAAACCTCCAAAGCACCCAGGAGTCCCTCCTACGACTCCTGCCCCCTGCGCCATGACACAGGGACACACTTCTTCCCAGTGTACTTAACCATCCTCATGACAACCTCATGAAGTAGGGTGGGGACTGTTCAACAGGAGGTCACAGAACCGGCCAGGAATGGGGGACCGAGCCCTAACAATAAATGAACTGTGCACAGGCACAGGCTACACCATGGATGACCTAGACAGCATGGGTGACCTTCACAGAACCATGCCGCAGGAAAGAAACCAGCCCCAGAAGGTCACAGGTGTCTGATGGCACTTACACAGAATGTCCAAAACAGGCAAATCCCTACAGACAGAAGGTGGCTTTGTGGTTGTCAGGCTCTGGAGGAGGAGAAATAGGAGTGACTGGCTCCTGGGTACACGCTTTCTTGTCTGGTGATGACAAAGATCTACACCCAGATAATAGACGCAGTTGCACAACACGGTGAGTGTGCTTAATGTCACTGCACTGTACATGTTAGAATGGTGAAAATGATGAATTTTGTTACGTGCATTTCAAACACACACACACGCACAGAAGCACGCACGCAGAATTGAGGGACCAGAGTTGGAGCCCAGCCTTCAAATTTAGTGCAGACTCACTACAGGGAATGCTCGGCAGTAATGGGTGGCTTAGGGTGACCCTTGTCTAGACACAGCCTCACACCCCACACTCTGTTCCTCGGCATTCCTACCTGCTGCTCCCATCCAAAAGACAAGCCCTGGATTCTTGGGTTGTGACCCAAGGTCCCAGAGGAGGCCATGGCCGGTGACAAAGGGGCCTGAGCACCAGCATGGTTTTTGTAGTATAGAGAAATATCCATCTGGGCCGAGCAGCCCCCAGGTGCTGCCCTGTGCAGGGACAGAGATGCTGCTCTTAGTGTGTTGGCTCCAGGCCTCTGCTCTCATTCACCTCTCGGTGACCTCAGGCAGGCTCCTGGCTTTAATAATACCTCTACAGCGATGACTCCCAAATCTGTGTCTCCAGCCAGGAATCGGCGTGAAGTCCAGGCACCTGCTCCAGTCTGCCCAGAGTTGACCGACTGGCACCACACTCAGCTCAACGCTGAACCCACCCCAGGGACATGCTCATGTCAAAACCTTGGAGGCACCTTGGCTTCTCTCTCTTTCTCTAAGTCCACATCCAGTGTCCGATCTGCCTCCAGAAATGCATGGAATCCAGCCCCTCCCCTTCCTCCACTGCCTATACCCTTGTATGGCCTTGGTACCTCTCACCTGGACTGTCTGCTTCTACCCTTGACCTATGAGCACCAGAGGAAGATGGTTAAAGCCAAAAACAGATCGAATCATTCCTCTGCTCTAAACCTTCCAGCAGGTCCTGCCTCACTCAGAATGAAAACAAAGGCTTTCCAGTGGTTACAAGGCCTGCCGCAGCAGGCCCATGACCTATCAGACAGTCTTGTCATCTTATCTTCTCTGTGTCACCACCCGGCTCTAGCACCACTAGCCTTCCTGCTGATCCTCAAACAAACCAAGCTTTCCCATACCTCAGGGCCTTTGCACCTGCTGTGCTCTGTGCGAGGAATACCCTTCTCCAGAGATTTCCTGGGCTCACTGCTCATCTCTTTCAGACCCTAATTCAGATCTTTACCTTCTCGGAGAATCATCCCCGAGCACTCTCTTGAGGAAGGCCATCCCTCCCGCAACACAACACGCTTCAGTTTCTCCTTTATACTAAAGCCACTGGCTAGCAGACCTTATTGATTTGTACTGTCTGGCTCCCCTTTAGGATGGCAGCCCCTTGAGGGCAGGGATTCCTGTCTGTTTTGCACAGAGTTGTTTCTCCAGAGTCTAGAGAAGCACATAGCTCACACTGGACTTCCACAAATGTCTGAAAAATGAATGAGTCATTTTACGGTAGGACGCAAGGCCCAGAGGGCAGAGTGTCGCAGCTGTAACCGGCAGCACCACGTTTCCTCTGGGCCTCTCTTCCAAGTCCCAGATCCTTCTAGCTCGTGGTGCTTGTTATTTTTGTTAGTATCCACCCGAATGGAAGACAGCGTGTTCTCACAGCATCTTCTTGCTGAGAAGGCAAATATTCAAAAATACTTTGACAATGACATTCTCCAGTTCCCCGAGGCTGTGTGAGATGCCAAAAATGATGTGACTAATTAGCAGCACCAAATCCCCAAACATCCTGGCATCTGTGTCTCCCAGGGACAGGGCATAGCCACCGAGACTCTCTGGTGCTGCAAGGGAGTGTCTGGGTGGGACCCTCAGGGGAGAGTCCAGGGGAGCCCCAAGCCTGGGCCAGGACTAGCCTGCCTTTGGCTGCCTGAGAGCCCCTGAGCCTGTGCCTGACGCTTGCTGGCCTCAGTTCCCCCGTTTGTAAAATGAAGGGGCCTTCTGACTCAGATTCAGGCCCAAATGTTCTCTGCTGCAGGAAGCCCAATGCCCCATTCCTAGAGAACAGGGGGGTCACAGCGCATGCAGACCGTGCTCTGAGCCACTCTTGTGTGGACCTAGCTTCAGGGCTCCTGCACTCTTTTTTAAAGATTTTCTTTTTCATTTATTTGAGAGAGACACAATATGAGAGAGAACACGAAAGAGAACATGGTGGTGGGGGAGGGAGGCGGAGGGACAGATAGATTCCCCGACAACACAGGGCTCCATCCCAGCACCTGGGACCGTGACCCAAGCCAAAGGCAGACACCCAACCAACTGAGCCACCCAGGCGCTGCATCCTAGACTCGTCATGCCAGGGCCACACACCTGGGCGCCTACGTTGTGCCTGGGGCTAGGGACACTGGGATAGGTCAGCTCTGTACAAGGCCTGTGCTCTCCCCTTCCCGGCCAGTGCCACCCCCATGGTGTCCAGCACACACTGATATCAACTAAAGAGAGTCTAGTGGTGGTAGCTGTCATTCTTCAAAGGCAGTTCTCTGCTCCTCACTCTCTGACCCTTTAGAGCAACGCCAGGAGGCCTCCACTGCAAGGGTTATTGCTCTCATTTCACAGATGTGGAAATTGGGGCCAGAGGAGGAAAAGTGACTTGTTCATGACCCCATGGGAAGTTGAGTGGCAGGACCAGAACTTGAACCTGGGCCTTCTCATGGCTTGTTCAGGACTCTCATCAGGACACCTCCTAGAGGGCCAGGATGGGGCCCCCACCCCACACAGCAATATCATTAAGCCACTCCTCTGCTCAAGAACCCCGTAAAGCTCCCTACTGTTGAAATGCACCAAGCCTACCGTCCTAGCATTATCCTAAAACCCCACTATGTCACCCTGCTACCCAACTACAGCAGGCTAGTCTCCAGGACCTCCAGCAACCCAAATCCATCCCACCTCAGCACCTTGGGGCACTCCTCCTACCTAATCCCATCTCCACTCTCCAGCATGCCAGGCAGGTCTCCCTCCCTTGGGCCTGGGGATCAGAATTCTGGATGATAAGGTCCCCATCCTCCAGAAGCTCGTGCCTAGTTGGGGAAACAAATACATCTATAAAATATCAGAATATAACAAACAAGGGCACCTTTGAGGTGAAGGAGCCAACAGTGCTGCAAACCTCTTATTCTACTTGGTCAAAAGAAGCTTCAGGTTTCCCAAACCTAGAAGATCTGGAAGGGCATTCCCAGCAGGAGGAACAGCCTGTGCAGAGGCCTCCTTTGAGAAAATGTGATTTGTTTCTGGAAAAATGTCCACCATGGCCCATTCCCAGGCTCTGTATGGAGATGTGGTAGCAGATGAAGCCCAGAAATATGAAGGAGGTCGAATGCCAGGTGCAGGTGTCAGGCAGGGCTTTAGCCTCCAGGCCAGGGGTAAGCAAACCTAGCCCACCTAGCCCACCACCTATTTCTGTATAGCCATGAGCTGAGAATGGTTTTGCATTTTTTTTAATTTTTAAAAAAGATTTATTTGAGAGAGAGAGAGAGAGAATACACACGAGTTGGGGGTAGGGGGGACAACAGAGGGAGAAGCAAACTTCCCAGTGAGCAGGGAGGGAGCCTGATGTGGCACTCGATCCCACGACCCCAGGATCGTGACCTGAGCTGAAGGCAGATGCTTAACTGACTGAGCCACCCAGGCACCCCAAAGCTTTTGACTCTTGATCTCAGTTCACGTCTTGATCTCAGGGTTGTGTGTTGAGCTCCACACGGGGCATGCTGCCTACTTAAAAAAAAAAAAAAATGGAGCTGGGGGGACACCTGGCTGTCTCAGTTGGTGGAGCACGCCACTCTTGATCTAGGGTTTGTGACTTTGAGCTCCATGTTGGGTGTAGAGATTACGTAAAAATAAAAATCTAAAAAATAAAAATAAAAAAAAAAATTGGGCAGCCCAGGTGGCTCAGCAGTTTAGCGCCACCTTCAGCCCAGGGCCTGATCCTGGAGACCCGGGATCAAGTCCCATGTCAGGCTCCCCGCATGGAGCCTGCTTCTCCCTCTGCCTGTGTCTCTGCCTCTCTCTGTGTGTCTCTCATGAATAAATAAATAAAATCTTTTTAAAAATAAAAATAAAAAAGAGGAAGAAGAGGAAGCATATGCCATAACCTATTAAAAAAAATGGATGGGGCGCAGGGCAGGGTGGCAAATCCTCACCTTCCACTCAATTATGTTGTGAACCTAAAAAATAAAGGCTATTTCTAAAGGAAAAAATGCACTGAAGATCTGAAAAATGCATTTCTCCCAAGAAGATATGTAAATGGCCAATAAGTACATCAAAAGATGCTCTCCATCCTTAGTCATGAGGGAAATGCAAATCAGAGCCACAGTGAGATCTCACTTCACACCCAGTATCGAAAAGACAGACAATAACAAATGTTGGCGAGTACGTGGAGAAACTGGAACCCTCATCCCCTGATGGTGGGAATGCAGAATGGTGCCACGGCTTTGAAAAGCAATCTGGCAGTTTCTCAAAAAGTTAAACATAGAGTTACCATCCTAAGACCCAGAAATCCTCCTTCTATGTATACGCTCGAGAGAAACGAGAACATATGTTCACGTAATAACTTGTACACCAATGGTCAAACAGCATTATTCGTAATAGTGAAAAGAGTAGAAATAACTTGATGCCTCTCAACTGATAAAGGGATGGACATAAGGTGGTCTATCCATACGATGGCACATCATTCCACCATTAGAAGAGACACGTGCCACCACGTGGATGGACCTTGAAAACCTCACACTGAGTGAAAGAAATTAGTCCCCAAAAGCCACGTATAATGAATGACTGCATTTATATGAGATGTCCAGAAGAGACAAAAGGGAACGTAGAGAATAATTTCTTTTTTTTTTTTTTTTTTTTTTAGTTTATGTGCTGCCAAAGCAAGCACTAGAGGATAATTTCTAATGGGTACAAGGTTTACTTCTGATGACAAAAATGGTCTAAAATGGTGATGGTGGCGCAACCACTGGACCGTACATTTTAAGTGGGTGATTTATGGTATGAGAAGTATATCCCAATAAAACTGTTAAATAAAAAAAACCTGGGGAACCCGGGGTGGCTCAGCGGTTTAGTGCCTGCCTTTGGTCCAGGGTGCGATCCTGGAGTCCCGGGATCGAGTCCCATGTCAGGCTCTCTGCATGGAGTCTGCTTCTCCCTCCTCCTGTGTCTCTGCCCCCCTCTCTCTCTGTGTCTATAATAAATAAATAAATAAATAAATAAATAAATAAATAAATAAATCTATCTTTAAAAAATTTAAATTAAAAAATAAAATAAAAATAAACCTGTATGTAATAATAATAATAATAATAAAAGATTTGAGCCTGTTTGTTGCGATCTCGGATCCCAGGCCCTGCTGCGTGATACAACTCAGAAAGAGGAAGTGTCTGCCCAGACCCCACAGTCCATCCCTGGCCTCAGAACGCTCCCCCCACACCGTCCCCGGTGCTCTGAGAGGGCAGGCCCCTCTGCTCCATGGGTGCCCCCCTGCAGGACAGCTGTGGCTCCTGGCAGCTGCTGTGCAGGGGCCCCTCAACACGCTTGCAGCCACCACAGAACCCTGATGACTTCCCAGTGGGCCAAGGACACAAAGGTTGTGTCCTGTTGTGTCCTTCCTCAGGCTCGGCACACCCAGAGCCCCTCCCGAGGCACTTCTGGCAGCAGTGGGGTGCACGGGACAGGTGGGCCCCTCCTTGGGGGGCTCCAGGCCCGAGCACAGCCTCCTTTCACTCACGTGCTGACCCATCGAGGGGGCTCCGTGCCGTCCAGGGCCGGGTGCTGGGGCCCGCACCGCATCAGCCCGACAGCCCTGCTCACCCGGGAGACGCTGTACCTCTCCCTGTCCCTCCAGCAGACCTGCGGGTCCAGCCCCCAAGTTAGGTGACAACGGTCCACCTCCACCCCCAACCTTCGAGGACTCCCAGCCTCTTCCTCAGCCTGGCTCTGGAGGCCCTGCACAGTCTGTCCCCACCAGCTCCTCCCACCACATCTGTGCCTGGGGCTCCCGAAAAAAACCTGATCCCAGCTGCTCCCAGGATGGGCCCTGCATATGATCCTGCAGGATCTCCCACACGATCCCCTCCCTTTCTTCCTCTCTTGCTTTGGTTTGCTGGGTTCCCTCACCTGGAAGGTCCTTCCCTGGCCTGGCCTGCTGGTCCAAGTCCTCACCACTGGGGCTGGGCAGGAGGGGGCCCGGGGGGAGCAGAGAGGCCCCCGGCTCTGCCTCTGCTTCTGGCTCGGGAGGCTGCGTGGAGGTCGAGGAGGGGGTAACCGAGGCCCTGCCTGCCAGAGTCAGCCCAGCTGAGCGCTTGCCAAGGGCTTCCATGGATGACCCATTGAGCCCACGTAGCCATCAGCCATGCATGATCCCTTTGTGCACAGGAGCAATCTGAGCCCCAGAAGAAGGGACCCAGTCAGGGCCGTAGGGTGAGGAAGTGGCAGAGCAGGGACTCGACCCCAGGGAGCCAAGACCCTAGCGCTGCCCTCTGACTCTTGATGCCACTCTCTGTCACCTGAAGGAGCCGCCCTGGCTGTGGCTCCTGCTCTGGCTCCATGGGTGGCCTCACGCCCTATCATTTACCACGGCAGGGCCTCAGTTTCCCCATGTGCATGACGGGGATGATGTACCTAAGCTCTTTTCTACTCAAAGGACACCCTCTGCCAGGCCTGGCTTGCCTGATGCCAGCCAGCCTGAGCGTGGGGACCTACGAGGACAAGGATGTTGTTCCCATTGACAATGTCCTCTTCCAGGCTGTCAGAGGAAGTGGACTAGTAAAGAGACAGTGCCAACAAGGCAGGGAAGGGTGCGTGGTCAGCACGGGGGCTGGAGGGGGAGACGAGTGACCTGAAAGGTGAAGAGTGACCAGCGGTTTGCCAGGCAGACGAGGGTGGGAAGGGCATCCCAGGCACTGGGAACAGCATGCGCAAGGCCAGGGAAGGGATGGCTGGGAGCACAACCTCTGGCCTCAGACACCCTACAGGTGGAGAGGCAAGCCCACCCCAGTCCTCCTGGGCCAAATGGGGGAAGCGGGCGGTGGTGCCGCGGGGAGAGTCAGGGTGAGACTCCAGGGTGAAGCACCAGCATCGCTGGGGACCTGCTGCTGGGGTCCCGAGTCCTGAGACCTGCAAAACCTGGGTTGGCCTGGGCCCAGAGGCCCAAAGTGGACACCCTGGCACCACGCAGCACCCAGGGCCCCAAGGGTGCCCGGCCAGCTGTTTCTCAGCTGTTCCCAGCGGGCCTCCCGTGGAGAGCATGTGCTGCCTGAGGTTTAGAACAGAAGTTCATTAAAACTTCTCTCTGGGAGTAAGTGTGAATCTCCCAGTTGCCTAAGCTACTCCCCTGGATCGGATGAAGTTCCTGCAGCCCGGTCCCCGCTACGCCTCGCCTGCCGGGAAACTCATAGCTACAGTTGATGCACGATTAATGCCGAGGAATCGGGTAGTCGCACTTCTCCCCACATTCTTGATTGATTGTTCAGTATCATCTATTCTTATTGTGATGAGTTGATCATTTCTGAGCAGGAAGGAGGGGACGCTGGAGAGTCCCTGCCACCCCTGCCATTGTCCTGTTGAGTCCTGCAGCCTCAACAGTCTGTTTCAGGCAGGCCCACCTCCCTGCTACTGGCAAGAGGTTGAGGCACCTTTGCTGGGCTGTGCCCCGGCCCGAATGCCCTTCCTGCTTCCTCTATACTGGCTCAGCTGGAGGGCACTCTCCAGCACCCTGATCACCAGGGCCCAGGTCAGTGGGGTGGGCAGAGCCACAGTGTGGGCATTTCCTGAACCTCTACAGTGATACCAAAGTAAGATCTTCATCTTCACAACTGGGACCAGAGCACGGGGGAAATTAGCCCGGGTAGGCACAGGCAGCTGGGGCCTGGGGCGCCCAGGGCTGCCCCTGATGGGAAGGGAACCTCCATTCCAGGAAGACTGGGCTAAGGATTTCTGAACCTGGGGAAGGGGTTGGCTGCGGGACATACACCGCATGTGCTAAGTGATGCGTTAAACCTGTTGACCAGCTGACCAATCACTGGCAGAGCTGCCACCTAAGCCCCCAACCCTCCTGCCCTTGGGTTGGGTAGGGGTGCTGGGGCCCAAGGGGACCCCCACCATATCACAGGCAGCTCTTCCCACACTCCAAGCAGGGTTCAGGGGGCTGGGGTGTGAAGGAAAAAGGTGATGGATCCAGGGGGCCTGCAGCCTGCAGGGGTGGGGGGCATGGTGGGACTGACACAGCGTACATGCAGCTTGTGCTGCCACAGTTGGTTCTGTGTCCTAGAGAGAGAGAATATAACGTGGGCAGGATTCAGCTCAGGTCACTCATGGGAAGGACATCACACCTGGCAGAGGGGCCTGGTGCTCTCTCGTCTCCATCCCCATCCCCACTGGCCAGACTCACTGCATGCTGGGAGGAGCTGGGACCACCCCAGAGAGCCAGGTAAGGACATCAGGCCTCACAGGTGCTGACGGGCTTGCTGACCCTGTGCCAGGCTTGCTTTTCTTGGTCTTGGGACTGTGGGCTCTGGGGTCCCACCCTCCCTGTGACTTGGCCCCCTGCTTGGAGTCCAGCCCAATGGGGCTAGGCATGGAAGGAGGATGCTTGCTACCTGCAGACACCCCTCAGTGCCCCAGGCACAGCCCAGAGGGCCCCAGGGCCCCTCGGACCAGCCGAAGGTGACTGGAACGAGGTTTTGGAAATCCTAGGATGGGGGTGGGGGTGGGGGTGGGGCTGGAGTCTAAAACTGTTCACTTTCTTTTACGGATGGGAAAACCGAGGCTGAGCTTGTAGTAGGGGGATGACAGGATCTCCCAGCCTGTGACTGCAGATGAACTGGGCTCTTGGGAAGAAGCCATGTGGCCAGGCGGGGCCTTGCCTACCCACCAGGAGGGGAGTGGCGTGAGTCAGGCTCCTGCCACCATGACACTATCGCCTGGTCCTGTCAGAGCCTTGGGTTGTGGCAGGTGCTGGGAGCAGGGCCAGGCCAGAGGGTGGGATCATCCCTGTCACTGCCTGGCCCCCCACAGCCTAGGCCCGAGCTGGAAGAGGCTACCCGGGGCCTCAGCAGGTGCCAGGTGACCCTCCTGGCCCCTCCCCAGCAGCTGGGCCTTTGCCTCTCCCTGTGTCTGATGGAGGGAGGAGCCTGGGCCCCTCAGAAGTCCACAGAGGCCCAGGCCACTCCCAACCCAGGACGTTCCAAGTTGATTTTTGCCAAGAGAAAAAGAGAAATGAAAGAAAAGAACAGCCAAACCCACCAAGAAGCCGAGAAGCTGTTGGAGCTGCTGGGGCCCTGCCCCATTGTCCAGATAAGGAAACTGAGGCCCAGAGACAGCAAGAGGACCCAAGGCCACTGGAAAGGCAGGGCTCACAGTGAGGCTTTCATGAGGTCCCTCCAGCCACCACTTTGCCAGTGTCCTTTGTCTCCCCCCCGCCGTCCCCATGGCTACAGTTCCCTGCTGGTATTGCTGCCAGTTTCTCCACTGGGCAGCAAGGCAGGCAGGAAGGTGCTGCCAGCAGAGCGAGAGCTGCTCGGTGCCCGGTCACCTGCAGGCCGGCCTCAGTCTCCCTGCCAGGCAAATGGGCATGCTGCAAAGGAGCAGCCCTGAGAGTGCACCTAAGGTGGAGATCCGGCTTTTTCCCCTTGTGGGGTGAGGACAGGACCAGGGCCCAGGCTGGGTCCCTTGCCTCTCCCTGCCCCTTCCCGCCCATGGCACACAAGCATGATTCCATGTGGCTGTGGGAAGGCCAGGTGCCAACTACTCGCTAGTGACTGTGTTACTCAGAATAAAACGTGGTGACTTGGGTCTAGTTGATTCATTCATCTGCTGCCCAAGGTGCGGTGTGTGGGCAGGCCCCGGGCTGGGCTGGGCCGGGCAGGAGAGATGGAAGCGGCCCACCCCAGCTGAGCAGGCCGCTCCTGGACCTGAGCCTGTAGGAAGCCGCTAGAAGAACATTTCCCGCAGGGGGAGCAGCACCGAGTCCAGAGGCCAGAAGTCTGGGACCCTTCACCTGGCCGGAAGAAAGTCCCTTTTCAGGAGGACCGAGCAGAGCAGCCCCACAGGGTGACAGGCTGCAGCCTCCAGGAAGGCGGGGTGCTTGGGCCGCCCCCACCCCACCGCCCTGTGGCCTCCTCTGCCCAGAAGAGACCCCTCTCTGTATGCTGCTCTGATCCTGCCAACTTGAACTTCCTAATTTTTGAACAAGGGGCCCTGCAGTTTCATTTTACACTGAGCCGTGCAGATCACATAGCGGGTCCTGCCATGGAGGCAAAGCAGAGCCAAGGAAGGATTTGTTGCTTAATTTTTTTAAATTGTGTTAAAAATACACATAAAATCTACCACTTTAAAGTGTGCGGTTGAGGGCACCTGGGTGAGTCAGTTAAGCCTCTGCCTTTGGCTCAGGTCATGAATCCAGGGTCTCCACGCAGGGCTCCCTGCTCAGGGGGTGGAGTCTGCTTCTCCTTCTCCCTCTGCCCATCCCCCTGCTCATTCTCTCTCTCTCTCTCTGTCTCTCTCTCTCTCTCAAATAAATAAATAAAATCTTTAAAAAATAGAAATAAAAATAAATAGGTGTGCAGTTGAGTGACATTGAGAAATACATATTGTTGGGGTGCCTGGGAGGCTCAGTGGTTAAGCATCTGCCTTTGGCTCAGGTTGTGATCCTGGGGTCCCAGGATCGAGTCCTGCATCAGGATCCCCACAGGGAGCCTGCTTCTCCCTCTGCCTGTGTCTCTGCCTCTCTCTGTGTGTCTCTCATTAATAAATAAATAACATCTTTAAAAAATAAAAATAAATAAATAAAGTAGCATTAAGAAACACACATAGGGATCCCTGGGTGGCGCAGCGGTTTGGCGCCTGCCTTTGGCCCAGGGCGCGATCCCAGAGACCCGGGATCGAATCCCACGTCGGGTTCCCCATGCATGGAGCCTGATTCTCCCTCTGCCTGTGTCTCTGCCTCTCTCTCTCTCTCTGTGACTACCATAAATAAAAAAAAAAAAAAAAAAGAAAAGAAACACACATCGTTGTGTGACCATTGTCACTGTTTTTCCCTGGACTCTTCATGCAAAGTGGAAGCTCTGTCCTCCTAAACACCAACTTCCCACCCTGCCTCCCCGCCCTGGGCACCCACCACTCTCCCCTGTGCCTCTAAGAATTTGACTACTGCAGGGACCTCCCATAAAGGGGATCATACATAATTCGTCCCTTTGTGACGGGCTTATTTCACTTAGCATAATGTCCTGAAGGTCCATCCATGTTGTAGCATCTGTCAGAATTTCCTTTTTTAAGACTGAATATATTCCACTGAACGGATAGACCTCATGTTGTTTACCCCTTCATCTGTCCGTGGACATTTGGGTTGTTTCCACCTTTTGGCTGTTGTGAATAATGCTGCTACGAACATGAGTGTGCAAATATCTGCGTGTGTCCCTGCTTTCAATTCTAGAAGTGGAATTTCTGGATCATGTGGTATTTCTAACTAATGGAGCGTTTTTCAGCAGACAGTGCTGCGGTCAGATGGGGTAATGGAGACACGCAGGGGCTGGGTGGCAGATGGACGGCAGGAGGCTGATAGCCCGGTCGTGGGAGCATGGACTGGGGACAGAAGTCCAGGTGTGAACTCAGGGCTGCCATGTGCTGGCTCTGGACTGGGAGCCACTACTCAGTATCTTGTGTTCTCAGGTGTAATGGGGATGACTGGACTAGAACTTGCCGCTTCGGGGGATTAAATGGTTAAGTGTGCCAAACCTTGGGGCAGACCATCCTGCAGGTGCAATCTTCGCTATTGTTAGCTCTGGAGTGCGGCCTTCGGGAAAGAGAAGCTGCAGCCTGTGGAACTGGGAGAACAGGGAAAGAAGCAAGAAGTGACTTCAGGGCAGGTCCTCCATCAAGAAGGGCTTGGCCTCTCCCCTTCCCCAACCCCAACACCCCCACCTTCCCCCCACGTTCACCTAGCACAGTGCTTGCTCTCTCTCTCTCTGGGCCATATGGGCACCCAGCTTCAAAACAGGGGATACCAGGACCCCTGGGTGGCTCAGCAGCTGAGCCTCTGCTTTTGGCTCAGGGCGTAATCCTGGGTCTGGGGATCGAGTCCCGCATTGGGCTCCCTGTGAAGAGCCTGCTCTCTGGCTCTCTGTGTCTCTCATAAATTAAATGGATGGACTCTTAAAAAAAAAACAAAACAAAAAACAAACCTGGAGATACCTGCAATCATCCCCCCAACCCCTCCTCCTCCAACATTCAGCACAAAAAGCTGTTGGGGACTTGGCTGATGCACAAGCAGGTAGCAGATCCGTGGGTACAGCAGCTCTGGCCACTCTTGCAGAACCAGAAAAGCAAAACCGTGAGCGCAGGAGTAACAGGCCTGGAGGCTGCTGGGTGCCATGCAGGTAGCAGTGGCTGCTCAGAGACAAGCTCGTGAGTTTTATTTGCTTTACTCTTGCTTTTCGCATGTGGAAGACCTCACAGCCGTTCACAATGTCCACTCCCCTCAAGGGAGGATAGGGGCGGAGGGGACAGCCGCAGAGGTGATGGTGGTGGGAGCGGCCCCAGCTCCAGGAGGGGTGGGGGGTGGGTGAGTATTCATTGAACTAATCAGGAACTGGACTTCATCCAATCGGTTGAAGCATTTCTGAGCACAGTGATGGGATCAGGAGTGACAGGTGACTGCCTAGTGCTCTTCCAGGCGGTTCTGGTCTTGCCAGGCTTGCCAAGAAGTGCTTTCCCAGTGCTTGGGGATAAAGCCAGTGGACTCCCCTTAACAGCTTCCCCCAACACTACCCTCCCTGCTCTCAGCATCTGTTCTCTCATTCATTCATTCAGTGGAAATCTAGGAGGCCTCAGGCATAGGGTTACACTACAGAACAGGATGGATGACACCTCCATCACCTCCTCCAGAGGCACTCAGGCCACAAGGGCCCCTCAGTTCCGCCTGAGTGCTCATGACCCTCCCACCTCCCTCCTGTCTTTGCTTCTGCAACTCTCCTGCCTGCTTCCACGGTCCCCCCTCATGTGTTTAACTCCTGTCATGCTCCCCCTCAAATGTTCTTTGGCAAAGCAGTCTCTCCCCCTCACCAGCGTGGTGGGGTCCCCTTTGCACACATCTACATTTCCCCACCACTCTCCTCCACAGATGTTAGCAGAGTCTGAATAGAGGACCAGCCACTGATTTCGTCAAGTAGGTCATGAAATCAATTTTTGGAACAACCAGGATTTTCTTCCTTTTATGCAAAATTATCATAGAGTGCAATGCACCCATTTAAAGTATCTGGTTCTGTATGTTTTGACCAATGTATGCATCAAGCATAGTAGAGAACATTTCCATCATTCCAGAATGTTCCTCAGAGCCCCCTTGGGTCTTCCAGCCCCGGGCAACCACTGATTCACTTTCCTTCGGTCTCCAGAGATGAACTTTGCCTGTTGTAGCACTTTTTGGAAATGGAGCCGCGGGGCATGTATTTGTGGCAAGAGGACTCCTTGAGTCCCTGTGATGCCTGCGATGTTCACCCATGGTGTTCTGTGCATCAGTAGCTCCTTTATTTTCACTGCACAGCAGCATCCCTCCTTACAAAGGCGGCTCATTTGTGTATTTGCCAGTTGTTGGATAATCGAGTTGTCTCCAGTTTGGGGCAATCATGAATACAGCAACCAGCATTTTATTTTATTTTTAATTAATTAATTAATTAATTAATTAATTAATTTATGATAGTCACACACAGAGAGAGAGAGAGAGGCAGAGACACAGGCAGAGGGAGAAGCAGGCTCCATGCACCGGGAGCCCGACGTGGGACTTGATACCCGGTCTCCAGGATGGCGCCCTGGGCCAAAGGCAGGCGCTAAACCGCTGCGCCACCCAGGTACCCCAGCAACCAGCATTTTTAAAAATGAAATAAGTTATACTAGACCATGGTTCTCGTAAGGGGAAGCTCTGTTCATTTCTGTAATTGAATATGTGCATGCAGGGTGCCGAATAGAACATAATCCTTCAAAAAAAAAAAAAAAAAAGAACATAATCCTTCCCATAGCAGCGGAGCAGCGGGCTCAGGAAAGCTTCTGGGAGGCCAGGGCACCCCAGGTCTGCATGAGGACTCAGCAGGCCTTGCTCTGGGCAGGAGTAGGACTGGGGAGGGTGGTTCATCCCCAGAAAGAGATACCACCTTGCCCTGGAGACCTGGGACCAGCAGGTGGGTCTCCCACAGGTTCCCTGGGTGGGGGGTCTGCTCCCAGGGCCCCCACACTTCCTCGGAGCCTGCCCTCCTTCTAGGGCCAGAGAAGGCCTGGGGGTCTGCTCAGCCTTTGCAGGGCAGCAACCTATCCTCCAAGACCTCTGTCCCCATGGTCAGAACTCCCTCCTCTGCTAGGTCGCATGTCATGATTGGGAGAGGTGAGGAGCCTCCGGGAAGGAGCCAAGATCCCCTCTAGGGCCTTGGGCTTGGTGACACTCCTCGTCTCTGGAAACATACATGTGCCAAAATCAGGCTCTCCAGTAGAATAGCAAATGAGACCCGGCCAAGCCCAGAAGAGGAGAGGGGGCCCTTGGCTTGGGCCACCCCAGGGCCGAAGAAGCTCCCAGGCGGGAGGGAGTCAAGTTCCTGGTTAACAACCACAGCTCCCCAAAGCGGGGGCTGCTGTGCCCATTATTTGGTCCAGGAAACAGGCTCGGAGGCCAGGCCCAGCCACGGGAGGGGCTGGAGCCGCGGGGCAGGCAGTTCAGGCCAATTTTCTGGGACCCCTGCCGCAGACTTACCCCAGACTCCAGGAGGAGCAGTCACCCCTCCTCTGGGAGGGCCCCGACTGCTGGCCCTGCCCCCTCTCCCGGTTCCGGTGCTGCTGTCAGCCTGGGTTATCACAGGCGAGGACAGGGCGCCGGGAGGTTACACAAGCCGCCAAGGCCGCTCCGAGCTGGCGCAGGAGGACGGATGGCAAAGCCGGAGTCCGCCTTGGGCTCTGGGCGCCGACGGGGCGTCCCGCTGGCCGCCCTTAGTGCTTGCCAAGCACCGAGGCACCCCCAGAACGCCTTTCCACCCCCCTCCGGCCGCCAGGCCCTCCTCAAACGTTCAGGCCACACTTGCCTGCGACCAGTGTTCCTGGCACAGGGCGGGTTTCTCCCCCACAGGGGACAAAAGGAAGCCTGGCAGGGTGCACAGAGGTGTCCCAGCTGAGCTGATAAAGAGCCAACTGGGCGCAGTAGTGGGGCTGCCACTAGGACCTGGGAGGGGAGGAGGACGGCTCTCTCTGGGTGTCCGACTGCGAATAAAGCAGGATGCAGACCAGGATGCCAGTGAGAGACCCTCTGTGTGAGAGACCCGGGGGCGGGGGCGGGGGCGGCGGGGGAGGGCCGGACCGGATGCTGGGGAGCCCACAGCCTAGCCTAGCCGAGCTTGCCCTGGTTGGGTGGTGCTTGCCCAAGACATCTTTGCTTCCCAGTGTTCTTACCAGAAGCATTTATTACTTATATTAAAAACAAATTATATGGGATCCCTGGGTGGCGCAGCGGTTTAGCGCCTGCCTTTGGCCCAGGGCGCGATCCTGGAGACCCGAGATCGAATCCCACGTTGGGCTCCCGGCATGGAGCCTGCTTCTCCCTCCTCCTTTGTCTCTGCCTCTCTCTCTCTCTCTCTGTGTGACTATCATAAAAAAAAAAAATCATATAAAATCTCCTGAATTAGGGGCGCCTGAATGGCTCAGTCGGTTAACGGACGCACTCTTGGTTTCAGCTCAGGTCATGATCTCAGGGTCATGGGATCCAGCCCTGCATCAGGCTCCTCGCTCAGCCTGGAACCTACTTGAGATTCTCTCTCTCCCTCTCTTTGCCCCTTCCGCCAACCCTCCCCCCATACCTGCCAGAGTTCTCTCAATCTCTCTCTCTCTAAAATAAGTAAATAAAATCTTTAAAACAACAACAACCAAAATCTCCCCAATTAAAAATAAAACCAGGGCAGCCCGGGTGACTCGACGGTTTAGCGCCGCCTTCAGCCCAGGGTGTGATCCTGGGGACCCGGGATCAAGTCCCACGTTGGGCTCCCTGCATGGAGCCTGCTTCTCCCTCTGCCTGTCTCTCTCTCTCTCTCTCTCTTTCTCTCTCTCTGTGTCATGAATAAATAAATTAAAAATATTTAAAAAATAAATAATAAAATAAATAAAACCAAACTTCAGGGAAACCTTCAGAATCTTCCTAAGTAAAGTCTATGGAGAGGGGTGCTCCCCGGGGTGGAAGGCATCTCTCATGGGCCTGTGGTTCCTCCCCCACCTCTTGGCTGGGATCCTGAGTTCCCCCTCCACCACCAACACAGCCCTCCCGGCCCCTCCAGTTCTGGGCTTCCCAGTCCCCAGGCAGAACCGGATTCTCCCGGTGGAAGCTCTGGTTACCATATTCCCCACTGAGCATCGGTGAGTGTTGTCCTCTGGAACCCTTGAGCCCCTTCCCCCAGGGTAGGGAGAGGCTCCTCAGTGCTCCAGATCCCTGGGGACTTCATTGTTCACTCTTGGGGATTTCTTCCCTCCACCCTTACCTGTTTCTCAATTAATTAATATGTATTTTTATCCAACTATCACAGTAGTTTGAAGTATATACACATAATATGCACAAAACCTCAAAAGATAAAAAGGCCCATAATGAGGATCAGCAGCCCCTCCCCAACTGCACACCCCAACTCTTGCCCCCACGCAGAGGAACCACATTCAACTCTTCTGGCTTTTTCTGGATTTTATCTCCATGTTTATAAATAACATGCTTGTGTGGCTGTTACTCGATTTCCCAGTTTGAGCCGTTATCTATTGACTTCCTTTCACAGAAGATAAGGGTTCCGCTTTCTCATACCCCTCCCTGCAAGGCACCCACGCAGCATGCTCTCCCCGTGTCCCCTCTCGTTACCAATATGTAGCAATTTTCGGCTAAACCAATATTCCGTCATCTCATGTAATGATTATATAAACATTGTTAGCTGCTGAGCCAAGTAATGCACTGTGGTTATGTTTCCTTTCTGGTTTAACTTTTAGTTTTTAATCAAGTGAGTAATTAGCTTTGTTTTGGCTGCTCCAAAGTGGCTCCCAAAGATCCCCACCACCGTGTGCTCACACCCTTTGTAGCCACATTGTGGGTGGCAACCCACCCTCTGCATGACAAGGAGGACACGTGGCGTCCAGGAGCTGTGGGCAGCCACTCATCGGCAGTCAGCAGGAAAGTGAAGCCCTTGGTCCCACGCGGCAGGGAACTGAATCTCAGCAACAACTTCAGGGAGCTTGGACGAACGAAGCTCCTTCCCCAGTTGAGCCCCAGAAAAAGACCACAGTCCCAGCGGGTGTCTCGAGCATACCCTGTGGGATCCTAAGCAGAGGACCCAGATAAGTCATGCCCAGACTCCTGACCCATACAAACCACAAGATAAATTTGTGGCCACTCATTATGCACCAATAGATAACTAATAGCTTTCCTTGTATCCATCTCTAAGACCTTCCAGGGCTCCCCCAATCTCCCAGCACTATAGACCACTCACCCCAAAATCTGTCCTCCCCACCACCCCACGACTTCCTTTCCAGGAGCCCCTCCTGCAGCAATCCGTGCAGCAATCCTGCTCTCTGGGCCTGCGGCTCAGCTACCATTGATCGGGGTTTCCCCTTTGCCTCTCTCTTCTGTGCGGTCCTGTCTCCTGGATCCCACGTCTTTTTCTTGGTTTCCTCCCTCGCTTTGCTGGGGAACATCTTCCAGCAGCTTCCTGAGAAAGGCGCATGGAAGATTGATTAGTATAATCTTTGCAGATCTGGAAAGATCTTCATCCAACCTCCTGTTTGGCTATGGCTTAGTGAGGTAAAGAATTTCAAGTTGTGCAAGTCCGTAATGCCTCTTCTTCCAGGAACTCTAGGCTTGCACTGTTGCACGCCGGGGCTCATCCTCTACTTTGCCTGGTTTTTCTTTTCTTATCTTCTATTTCTTTATCATTTGAGTTTACTCTCCCGGGGATTCCCCCCCCCCCTTTATTTTTGACGATTGTCTTTTAAACTCCACAAGCTCTTTGCTCTATTAAAACAAATATCATCCTGGCTTAATGTCTTCTCTGAGGATTTGGGGTTTATTTGACATTTGCTTCTGCTCCCAAAACCATTTCTTTCATCCCTCTTCTTTCTCTCTTTGTTTTGGTCTCTGTCCTTCCCATTGGAGGTTTTTCTCTAATGCCTGGTGAGCCCTGGCCGCCACAAACACTAGAGTGGGGCACAGGCAAGCCAATTGGAATTCCTGGGTGTGGAAGTGTCCCCTGTTGGGTTATCGGGCATCCAGGCAGCTTTTCTGATGGTACCAGTCAGCCTTGCTAAATTATGTTGCAGTGACAAATGACCCCCAAATCTCAGGGGCATACAAAAAACAAAGGTTTATTTTCACTCATATGGCGTCTGCAGACGTCTTCAGCTCTGCTCCGTGTGTCATTTTCATTCTGAGACCTGGGCTGGAGGAGCTGCCTCCATCCAGAACATTCTCTTTGGAAGCAGAGGGAAAGGAGCAAAGGTAGGAGCCCATGTCACTTCCACTCTATCTTCAAGCACCAAAGGAAGTACATGGCCTTTACAGCCAGGGGCAGTGAGTAGTCAGGAATCTTCTGGGGTGGTGCTACTGGGTCTCCATAGAAGAGCCCTCCAATCCTCTGCCTGGGGATGCATGTGTGGTTCTTGACCTTCTAGAAGGAGAGCAGGGAAAGGTTGGGTCACTCAAGCACCTTTCCCAGCCCCACACTCATCTCTGCTTCTGCCTTGCCTGATGCCCTGATTCTGGAATGTCTCTGTAGAGATTACTTGTCTCCTGCAGGAGGATGCCTGGAAACAGGAAGTGGATGGACCTGCCCGGCCGAGCAGCTGGAGGACTGGTGAGTGTATTAGTTTTCTATGCTGTATAACAAATCACCACAAATTAGGCAGCTGAAAATAGCACACATTTATTATTTCACAGTTCCCAGGGGTTAGAAGTCCCACTGAGCTGGTCCTCTATTCAGGGCCTCACATGGCTGCAATCAGGGTGTCACCACATGCTCATCTGGAGGTTCAGCTGGGGGAAAAAAATCTGCTTCCAAACTCATGTGATTGCTGGGGCAGGATCATGTCCTTGTGGCTGTGTGAGTGAGGGCCCTGGCTTCTTGCCGACGGGGAGAATCTCTCACTCCTGTCCTAGATGGACGTGTGACATCCCATCACCTGCACCATATTCTATTGGTTGGAGGCAAGTCACAGGTCCTGCCTACACTTGTGGGGAGGGGGAGGGATTCGTGCCTCTGTGTGTGTGTGTGTGTGTGTGTGTGTGTGTGAGAAAACATCGGGGGCAGGAAACCATCGAGCTTCCCCCAAGGTCTGTCCACCACAGGGGCTGTCTTCTGACCCCACCGGCCTCCCATAGTGTCCAGCCCCTGCCCCGTCAGTTTCTGCTGGCACAGGGGAGCTCTGCTCAGGCACCCCAGAGGCACATCGGTGCTCCTTCCTCCCCTCTGCAGTCCCGTCAGTTACTGTCTTCCAAAAATGTTTTGGACCACTCATCCACTGTCATCTCTTCTCCTGTTTGTGCTTTTTTTATTCTTTGCCATCACTGTCATGAAGTTTCCAGTGGAAGCAGAGATAAGCACAAGGTTTATTCTCCATTTTCAACCTCTCTGCTCTGTCCCCCAGCTAACCCCCCACCCCCGCCCAACAGCCTCAGCTTTGATGTGGCCTCCCCTGCCCCTCCTCCACCACCACCTCCTGCAATCACCGTGTACACCCCCGAACTCAGGGCCTCTCTCTGCTCCTGGCCTGCACCTTAGCAGCCTCAGAGGGAGACAATGACGGATGGGCAGACAGACTTCAAGTTCTTTATGTCTGAGTCGGGGCATCCCAGGCACACGGGGCTCTTTCCTGACTGTGGGCCTTTGCAATGCTGTCCCCCCCCCCCCAACCCCTCCAGTCCCCACCAGCCCTGCCTCCTGGCATGTCTCCCTGGTGATTCCTACTCATCCACAGCCTGGGACCTCCCTCCCACCCTCTAAGCGGTACAGACAGAACTGGTGCTCTCGTGCCACTCAGCGCATCACAGCCTGGCTCTTAGCCCCGGCTACAAACCTCTGCAAAATGGGTGTGGCACTGTCCCCCTCACCAGGGCCTCCCAACCCTTCCCAAAGCCGTGGCAGGGCGAGAAGGCATCCCTGCAGTGTTGCATGAGGAAGCAAGGAATTCTTTTCTTCCCAAGCTGGCCCAGCCCTGGGAAGGCACTGAGGCCAGAGGGATCCAAAAAAAAATCCCTTTTTTTTAATTTATTTTTTATTGGTGTTCAATTTGCCAACATATAGAATAACACCCAGTGCTCATCCCATTAAGTGCCCCCCTCAGTGCCCGTCACCCAGTCACTCCCACCCCTGCCCTCCTCCTCTTCCACCACCCCTAGTTCGTTTCCCAGAGTTAGGAGTCCCTCATGTTGTCTCCCTCTCTGATATTTCCCGGATCCACTAAAATCCTAATGGCCACACTACACCCCAGCTTAAAACTCACTCGTGGCTACTCTGTGTTGCTGGGCTAAAATCCAAAGGCCTGCGTGGCCCACGATGCACCGTGGGACCCAGTTCCTGCTCCCCGCCCCCACCTCATTTTTCTTTCAAGGGAGCAGGAGTGCCCCCCAGTCCCCTGAATAATTGCTCTGAACATTTTTGTCTCTGTCTACCTCCAGCCCTTTCAAGTATCCTGTCACCCCGCAGATCTCTCAGTGGCTCCTCCTCAGGGAATCTCAGGTCAGCCCCTGAGATGTGCCCCTCCCCTTGGTTCACAGACCATCTCTTAGGTGTGTCCCAGACTGTAATCCCCGAGGGGCAGGGCTTTGTCCCCATCAACTCAGGACACCTCCTGAGGCTAGCTCAGAGAGTAGGTGCTGAGTGAGTGAATGAAGGAATCTGGGAAATGGGACAAGTTTAGGGTAAACAGATAAACAGAGTCAGGTGAAGACTTAAAGACACCCCCCCCCCGACAGACACAAGCCCAAAAAGCTAATGGGCTAAGTCCAGGATGGACCCAGCCTCAGACCTGTCCAGGGACTCTGTGACACCAGGACTGTGCTCGGCCGCTTGCCCTCCCTTTTCCACCCCCTTGGATGAGATCCTCGACAGTGCCAGGGCGCCAGTCCCCCCTCCCTGGGCTGCTGGGCTGGGTGCTTTCCCCAAATCAGTATTGAATATGCTGATGGCCATTGAGGACAATGCACCAGGCATGGTATCACCTGCCTGCAGGTGGCTGGGTGCGGCTCCCCCTGGAAAACCAGGACGCTCTTATTTGAAGAAGGAGGGGTGGAAGTGGGCAGAGGATCCCTCAGGGTGAACCCAGTGGAGGGGGAACAGCTCTCAGGCCGGGAGATCCAGCCCTGGAGAGCTCCTCCGTGCGCCCTTGAAGAATTTCTGGCTGGCCTTGCTCGGGGCTCCTCAGTGGTCCACCCAGGCAGCCGGGTGGGGAGCAGGAGAAAGAAGCCGCCACAAGCATGCCCTCCCTCCCCATCAGGCGCCCAGGCGCCGAGCTAAGGACCCACTCCAGACTAGGTGGTGAGTCACTAAGTGGAGAGAAGGCTTCCGGGATAAGGTGGGCCCCGGGACCTGGGGCTCCAAGGGTGCGTGAGTGGGGGGCAGGGGAGGGACAGGATGGGTCCCTACGCACAGGAAACAGCACTGCAAGTCAGGTTCCTGCTCTTGGCACTGCCCGACCCCGTTGGCCGCCTGTAGAATGGGTCCCCACGAGGCGGGGCGGGGGGGGGGCAGCTGGAGGGAAGAGATGGAGGCCAGCGGGGGGGGCGGGGGAGGCGGGCACGCTGGCTGCGGGCGTTGTTTGCAAGGCCAGGCACGGGTTTGAAAAGCAATCGGATTAATCCTTGCCATCAGGGTTCCGGGACAGAGTTCAAAGTTCCCACTTAATCTCCCGGGATGGGAGGAGGAGGGGCGCACCCTCGATGCGCTGGGGCAGCCGCACGCCCGCGGAGCCCCGAGTCCGCAGCCTGCACGTGCGCACGCCACGACCTCACCCGCAGGCCGGGGCAGCGGGTGTGGAAACGGGCCGCGCGCCCCTCACCGCGCAGGGCACCCGGGACTGCCTCCCCCCCCCCCCCCCCCCCGGGCTGGGGCAGGTGGCGCGATGGCGGCGCGTCCTCGCCCGGGAAAGCCCCTCGCCGGGAGCGGCTGCGGAGGGAAGACCGCGGGGGGAAGCGCCCAGGCGCCCTGAGCCTCCCGCCCGAGGGCGCCCGGGATGGGGACCCCGCTGCCCCGGGGCCCGCGTTCCCCAAGGGGCTCCGGGGTGGAGCCCAGGCCGCCGCAATCTTTGGGGTTTTGTTTCGTTTCGCCGCGTTGTATCTGCTGGTTTCTCCCCGTGAGCGCGCGCTGTTGCTCTCGGGCGGCGGGGGCACAGAGCCGGCAGCCGAGGCTGGGGGACCCCGGACCCCGCCTCCCCCCGACCCACGCTGCGCCCACCTCGCCGCGCGCCTGCCCCCCCCTCCCCCAGCTCGCGCAGTCTCGGGGGCCCTCGGCTGGTCCCCGGGGGCCGAAATGCCCCCCCGGGGCTCCGCCAACACGTGGCCGGGGTCTCGAGGCCCAGGGGCCCCTCCACGGGCCGCACCTCTCCCCGCCTCCCAGCTCCGCGGGTGAGGGGCCCAGAGTCACTTCCTGTTACAGCCAGGGAAACTGAGGCCCGGGGCAGCGATTGCCTTTCCGGGCTCAGCGGGCGGGCTTGGAGCCGAGCCGCGGAAGGTGGGGGAGGTCCGGACGTTTGGAACGGGAAGGGTTGCTTGGTGGATAGAGGACGCGGGCAAGGCATGGAGGTGGCCCAGCACGCAGGGGTGCGCGGGGTGCGGACGCGGCGAGCCAGGCCCGCAGAGGGTGAGGACCCGCCGACGATTCCATCTGCCCCGGTCGGTGAGGCTCTGCTGGGCACCCGCGCCGACTCCAGGAGCGCAGTGAGGAGCCTGTCCGTGTCCGCTGGAGACACTGGGGCCGGTCTGGAGGCGCGGGGGGCCCCGGGGAGGGGGCCGGGCGTCGCGGGGCCTGTGGCTCCTGGTGCGTGTGGGGAAGTTGGTTCTGGGGAGAAAGGAAAGGTCTACATTTTGATGGGGGGGGAGGGGGCTGCATTCTTGCAGCTCTGGCGACGCAAACCCCTCCTCTGCGCCCTCCAAAAGCCCGGAGTGGGGAGGAGGCGCGGTGGGCTTCCCGCAGGAGGCGGCGCCCGGCAGTCGACAGCCGGGCCTGGGGTGGGGGTTGCTCGCAGAGAGGCGGACGGTAGGGGCTAAGGACGCAGGCCAGCCAGCAGGGCGCCGGGCAAACGGGTTGGACCGGCTGAGGAGGGGGCACAGCCTTTGGGTGCGGCTAGCTTGCCACGCTCCCGACTCGCCGCCGCGGGGCTGCCGACCTGGGAGGCCACATCCGGGGCGTCGGCCGGGGCGGGGCCGGGGGGGGGGCCTCAGCGGGCGGGCCCCGCCTCCCAGCCGGCCCTCCCAAACCCGGGCGTACCCCCGCGCACCCCCCAAAGGTGCAGCCTTTGTCCCTGCACCGCGCCACCAGCTGCCCTGTCCCCTCTGCCTTTCCACAGCCAGGCTGCTCCCCAGAGATGCCCCCCGCAGCCTCTCCTGGGGGCCTCCCTCGCCCTCGCCCTGCCCTCTGCCCCCCTGCTCTCTCACCCGCGGTGGCCCCGTCCTCAGCCTTCCTTGGCAACCCTTGGCCACAGAGCCCTCCTCTGCCCCTGCCCCGTCTGCACCCCCTCTTCCTGGAGGTGAGCTCTCCTCCCCAAGATTCATCATCCCCTTTGCAGGCCTGGCTAAGGGCACCCAGGGCGCCAGTTCTGACCCCTCTGCTCCCCGAACTTCAGACCCAAATATCTGGCTGGGTTGGGGGGCTTATTGCTCATCTCTTGCAAGGTTCCTGTGACACGTGCGTGGCCCAGATGCCCAACCCAGCTTCCTCCTTGGGCTCAAACCATGTGGATTGGAATCCCAGCCAGCTCCGGCTCTCACCAGCTGTGGGATTTGAGAACTACACTCCCTCTAGGTGCTCCACAAAATGTGGAGAATCATAGAGTAGAGCCCACCTCCTAGGTGGTATTGAGGAGTCAATATAAGTTCTTGGCACAGAGTCAGCGTTCAGCTACCAGCGTGTTTGATCCTAAGGAAGGACCCTTTCCTTACCCAGCTCCACTGGGCTCCCAGTCCCTGGAAGACTGTGGGAGGCAGCCTCCAACAAGGCTCTCCACCATCCCTGCCCTTCCACCTCGGGTACCCACACCCTGGTGTGGTCCTTGCCCCTTGAGTGTGGGTGGGAAGTGATGTCTGTGTTTAGGGGAGAGGAAACAGGAAGTGATGAGATTGTTACTTCTAAGATTAGGTTATAAAAAGACAGACTTGTGTCTGGGGAGTGCTATCTCTCTCTCCCTCTCTCTTTCTCTCTCTCTCTCTCTCTCTCTTTCTCTCTCTTGTTCTGGAGAGAGCCCACTGCCATGCCCTGAGCAGCCCTATGGCAAGGCCCAAGTGGCCAGGCCCTAAGGCCACCGGCAGCCAGGTGGGTGAACTTGAAAACAAATTTGTGCTTCAGGAGCCTTCTGGAATGTTACATTTTTTCTCCAAGTCTTTACAATTGTCTCATCTATACCAAACTCAATAGCAATTTTTCAAATTAATTCACTTTTAAGTACCTTTCCAAAACACCAACTTAGTATTCACAGACACAGGGACCATCTTTTTGCTCTCGTGTTTTGGCAGTTTGTGTTCTATTCAATTAAAGGACTCCCACTGACATGTGTGACAGGTACAGAGAGGTTAGGGAACAAGGCATGGGACTCTCAGCAGGTAGGGCAGAGGCTTGGGGCCTCCGCAGAGCGGCTCCCCGAGGTTCCTAACTTGGGGTGGGGAGGGAGGATGGGCTGAAAGTTTCCAGGAGCTCCTGGAAAGTGCACCCACTTCGTTGGCATGGATGGGCATGGTCTGGGTTTTGGAAAGGGTCAGTAGAACCTATCAGTCTTTGCTCCCGTGCCTCACAGGTTGTATGGACTGGCTCTGTGCAGTGAGCCGATTCAGTGCCCCTGAGTTAAGAAAGCTTCTGCTGCACTGTCATTATTTAATTAACTACAAGTCCTGCGGTCTTTCTAGTTTCTGGGCCCTTTAAAGGCTAAAATGTAGACAAGAGCTGTCAATCGGGGACGCCTGAGTGGCTCAGCGGTTGAGCATCTGCCTTTGATTCAGGGAGTGATCCTGGGATCCTGGGTTGAGTCCCAATCGGGCTCCTTGCAGGGAGTCTGCTTTTCCTTCTGTCTGTGTCTCTGCCTCTCTCTGTATGTGTTTCTCATGAATAAATAAATAAATAAAATCTTAAAAAAAAAAAAAGAGCTGTGTCAACCCCCACCTGCACCCCCTTTTGCCTCTGTATCCTGTCAGTCGCCAAATCTCCCTGGTTGTGACTCCTGGGTCTCTCTTCTCCTCCCGAGGAGCTGTCCCCTCTCCTGCTCCCCCTCCTCCCCTCTCAGTTCAGGGCTCCTGGAAATTGAGGCCAAAGTGGGCTTTTCTGGTCCCCCCTCCTGCTCCTCCCCTTTATGCACCCCTGCCCCTTGAACTCCAACCATCCCACCTCACCCAGTGCTTCCCACCTTCGGGTGTCTTTCCAAGCCAGGCGCTTGCTTGCCACCTGCTCACCCCGGCTGCAGATGGAGGATAAGCACAGAGCCTGGGGCTCTGCTCCTACCAGTCAGACCGCTTATTAATCCTCTGGGTCCTCCTTGTCCCAGTTGCAAAAAGGGGGCAGCAGTGGCTGTCTTTGCCCTTCCCCGGGCTGTTGTCAGGCTCAGATAAGAGAGATGAAAGGCTTCGTGAAAGACTGCCATCGTCATTATTTATTATCATTGTTGTTATAAACACTCAGAAACAAGATGCTCAAAGCCATAGGATGGCTATTAAGAAATGCCAAAACTTGGGGCACCTGCTGGCTCAGTGGTTGAGTATCTGCCTTTGGCTCAGGCCAAGATCCTGGGGTGTTGGGATCAAGTCCCGCATCGGGCTTCCCCGCGGGGAACTTGCTTCTCCCTCTGCCTGGGTCTCTCTCTCTCTCTCTCTCTGTGTCTCTCATGAATAAATAAGTACAATCTTAAAGAAAAAAAGAAAGAAAGGAAGAAAGAAAGGAAGAAAGAAAAGAAAAGTGCCGAAAACTGGGGCACCTGGGTGGCTCAGTTAAATGTCTGCCTTGGGCTCAGGTCATGATCTCGGGGTGCTGGGGTCGAGCCCCACGTCAAGCCCCACCTCTGGCTTCCCTGCTCAACAGGGACCCTGCTTCTCCCTCTCCCTGCCCCCTGCTCCTGCTGTCTCGCTCTCTCTCTCAAATAAATAAAGAATTAAATTAATAAATAAATTAATAATTTAAAAAAATGCCAAAACCCCACCAAAATTCACTCGGCCCTTCCCTAGAGTGGCAGGCAGTGTAGGAGAGGAGAGAAAGGTGCAGAGGACTTGGGTTCAGGGCCCATCAGCTTCCAGCGGGAGGATGCTGCCCCGACTCTCCCTCCTCAGACACAGTAGACACAGCCTGGGGCCACTATACTTTCAGGGCTGGGAAATGCTTCCATTTTGTTTAAAAATCAGAAAGAAAGAAAGAAAAAGAACTTTTAGGGTGGAGGCAAATGTTTTATTTATCTCTATACCGATGCAATCATAAAATAAAACTTTCAGGGGTGCCTGGGTGGCTCAGCTGGTTAAGCGTCTGACTCTTGATTTCCCCTTAGGTCAGGTCATGATCTCAGGGTTATGAGGTCAAGCCCCGTGTCGGGGTCTGTACTGGGCCTGGAGTTGCCTTGAGATGCTCTCTCTTTGTAACTCTCTTAAGAAAAAAAAATAACATTTTCATATACATATATATATTTTTTAAGATTTTCTTTATTATTTGAGAGAGATGGAGACTGAGGGAGCACCAGCGGGTGGAGTGGGAGACGGAGAGGGAGAAGCAGGCTCCCCCTGAGCAGGGAGCCCGATGAGGGGCTTGATCCCAGGACCCCACAAGACGGACGTTTACCCAACTGAGCCACCCAGACACCCCAGAGATCTCTGATTGTTGTTTTGTACTTGAGACACAGCATAAGAGAGGCAGCCTCCTGAGCAGCTTAAAATTATTAAAAGGAGGGGATGCCTGGGTGGCTCAGAGGCTTAGTGCCTGCCTCTGGCCCAGGGCATGATCCTGGAGTCCCCAGATCGAGTCCCCATCGGGCTCCCTGCATGGAGCCTGCTTCTCCCTCTGCCTGTGTCTCTGCCTCTCTCTCTCTCTCTCTCTCTATCATGAATAAATAAATAAATAAATCTTAAAAAAAAAAACGATTAAAAGGAGTAAAAGGAAAGTAGGAGACAGGGAGCCAAATGAGCCAATAATTCAAGGAAACCTTTGAAGAAGACAGATCTGCCTGAAGAAACTCTTATCCTCCTCCTCTGCTGGTGAAACAGAGGCCCCGGGAGCTCCACCATCCCCTGTGGTGGGGCGAGCACCCCAAGAAAGGAACGGAGCAGGATGAGGGACAGGGCCCCCCACATCCTGTCAATAGCCCAGTGACCTGGGGCAGGCCGAGCACTTTCCAGGCATCAGCACATGCCAGGCTTGCTGTGAAATCCGTGACATGGGGGCAGGTCACTCACCTGCCTTCCAGGCGGGGAGGCTACACTCAGAGGGGTTAGTGGTGGGCGAAGGGCTCAATCCAAGGACCTGTTCTCCAAGCTTGGACGTGGCCCCTCCCTCTTCGGGAATGTATTGCTCTACTGGGAAGAGGCTTGGAGGAATTTGAGACACCCTGATGAAAGGGGCAGGGGGATGTTGGGAGCAGGAAGGCTTCCCTAGTGTCCTCACACACAGAGATCTGTCCCCTAGGGGAACAGCTCACACCCCCCACACCCCCTACACACAAATATGCCCCTAGCAACTGTCACCCAACACACTCAACCAACACGCAGGCGTGCACTTGGGCACTGCACCGTGACACACATTCACAAACTGGGGACAAAGGCTTAGCAGGTGGACCAAAATGCTTCAACCCTCTCACTCTGGCCTCCTCCATTCTGAAGTCAGATACCGCCCACCTGAGCACCCTGGGCAAACCCCGAGAGGCAGTGCCTACCTGGCAAGAGATGGGCTTGGCCAGCCAACCCCAGCCCTCATCCCATCAAGATCCCTTTAGTGCAGCCTGGGAGTGCCCTGCACCCCTCCTGGAGAATCATGGTATGGATGGGGGTCCTGGGGTGGGGGGGTGGGGGGCATTAGGAGGGAGCACCTGAGAGGGCCCCTGGTCTCTCTCCCAGCCAACCTCCCCTGGGACCCCTGCCAACCTCCCCTGCTGCCTCCCTTCACTCTAACATTGAAGAGAAGGTGGCCAGGAGAATTTGTTTAAGTGTAGCCTCTAAAGCGTGTCTGGAAACTCAGAGGCCTGGGGGGTGGGGTGGGGGTGCCGAATGCCTTTGGGCCTCAGTTTCTCCCAGAAAGAGGGGCCCAGAATGGAGAGAAACCTTTGAGGATGGGGGTGGAGTCAGGCGTGTGTGCTTCCCTGCCTGGCCTGGCAGGCTGTGGGCGTTCTTGGCAGGAGCCAGCCAGGCGGCTCTGGAGGAGGAGCCAGATGGGGGTGGGAAGCAGCCAGCTCTGGGGGAAGGAGCAGAACAGCCTCAGGCTCCCCTGGAAGGGCCTCCAGCCTCCCAGCCAGAAAGCTTGGACACCCCCCCCCACCAGGCCAGGCCTCTCACAAAAAGCCAGGCTAGTCCCTGATGGAAGAGGGGAGGGGGTCCGGTGCTGGTGGACCCCTCTCCAGCCTCCATGGCCCAAAGGAGCTCTGGGACAGATCCCTGACCATCTCCAAAGGGCCTCAGTCTCCACCTCAATAAAATGAGGGGCTTCTGATTCCCGCCTGCCAGCTGCCAGGGCAAGGCCAGGCCTCTGGGCACTTGGGTCTACTGGGCTCCGGAGGCTGGCCCTTCAGCCACTACGGTGACCTCCTCCCCAGGTTGTTGGGGGGGTTGCTGAAACCCTGGACTTCACAGCCCAGTTCCTGGGATCCCAAACTCCAGAACCCCAGAACAGGGAACCTCAGACTGGACTCTGCCTGGAGCGTGGGCTGTTGGGGGTCATGCAAGATCTTTTGCTGTCCTTCCAGCCACTTGGGCACTTTTCATTTAGCCTCCCTGGACTGCAGCTCCGGAGGCAGGGCCAGTCCGAATGGAGAGTCTTCCCAAGGAATCTTGGGGCTCCTTCCCTGGAACCTCCCACTGTCCAGTCCTGGGTGAGTGAGTCCTGCCATCTGTGGGGGTGGAACCCCATCCTGGAGACCCCTTTCATTGCCCTGTGAGGTCACCAGGAAGGAGCCATGTCCCTATGCATGGATGAGGAGGTGGGGCCCCACAAAGCTCACCCACCCACTCACCCGGCCTGCTCAGAACAGGAGAGCAGTGTCCTTGGGGATGCCTGGTGGGAGGCCCAGTGAATAGTCTGCCCCAGGCAGAGGGTGGGTGGGGTCCTTGGCGACCCAGGGGCTGGGCCTCTGGAGCTGCCCTGTGTCTGCAGTTCCCTGTTTGCTGGCTGCTCCAGCCTTCTGAGGCTCAGTGGCTGCTGAGCTCTGTAAGGAGACCTCCCCACCCCCACCCCTCCAGGGTATGTGAGAAGCCAGCCCGGAGCCCTCTACACCCCTGCTTGAACAGCTGGGGAACTGGCACATGCCCAGCCCCAGGACAGTCATGGTCATGGGCGCATGACAATACCCGGGGCGCATCCCAGGCCAGGGTGGGCGCTGCACCCTGTATGTCTCTGCAGGCCCTGGGAGGAGTTTCCTTGTCTATCACGTCAAGTGATATCCTAATTGATCCTGGGCCCCAAAGAGCTTTGGTGAGCCCCAAACTGGGCCTGGGTCCAGGCCCAGAGGAAGGGACCTGAGCGCCCAGGGGTGGGCCTGGCCAGCTGGCCACCTGGCATAGTCCCACTCTGAGGCCTGATGGTCTATGCTTACATAAGACTCAGGGAGGGCGGGGAGACAAGCAAACCCCACATTTCAGAAGTCCCCAGGGCTCAGTCTCCAGTCTGTGGAATGGAAACAACCCCGCCTCTAGGATGTGCTGAGGACCAGCTAACACCAGGGAAGCCGCAGCCTGGTGTGTGGCCTGCGCAGGCCCTCCTTCCCGCATTAGCCGGGTGGCCTTGGGAATATGGAACAGAGCACTCGGCTGGAGCCAACAACTTCAAAGAGGGTGGGGCTGGAGGCTGGCATTTATTATTATTATTTAAAGATTTTATTTATTTATCTGATACAGATTGAGACAGAGAGAGCACGAGCAGGGGGAGGGGCAGAGCGAGAGGGAGCCACCCGGGGCTCCAACCCAGGACCCCGGAATCATGACCTGAGTCCAAGGCAGATGCTTCACTGACTGAGCCACCTAGGCTCCCCTGGAGGCTGGTATTTAAACATCTGGAACCTTCTACAAAATCCAGGTCCACTGTGGGGCAGGGCTTCGGGGCCTCACCCTCCCACCCCCAGTGGAGGCAGGCCCTGCAGGAAGTGCAGGCCACTGAAAGGCTGTAGCCGGCCTCCAGTGTGGGTTCTGCCCTTGGCCTGTTTCCCCATCGGTATCCTGGGGACCCGAGGTCCCCCTCGACCCCACTTGACCTCCCGGGCCAGTCCGTCCCCACAGCCCATCCCTGCAGGTGGCTCCTCCCTACCTGCCCAGA
This sequence comes from Canis lupus baileyi, assembly GCF_048164855.1. Classification (NCBI taxonomy): domain Eukaryota; kingdom Metazoa; phylum Chordata; class Mammalia; order Carnivora; family Canidae; genus Canis; species Canis lupus. Next base: position 71,922,478 of record NC_132846.1, on the reverse strand, counting down.
CTCCTCATGTCCCCCCATTGCTGGGGTCCCGCACGCCGCTCACACCTGCTACCCTGAGAATTCACACCTGTGCCTTTATTTACACTCTGCCCCCCAACCCCCAGAGGCTCCCCCCACCCCATCCTGCAGATTTCTGCCCCCACCCCTCGGTCAGAACGACCTCCCCTGCCCGGGTTCTCACAGCTCCTGCAGTCACATTAGCCAGGCCTCCCGTTCTAGGGCCTGACCCACGGAAGCAGGCACCCCTTGAGGGCAGGCACCACCATGTGGCACCAACGGCTGCCCAGCAAGTGCTCGTGGAAAGCAGGAAGGTCCGAATGAACAAAAACATACAAATCAACAGATGTCATTCCGGCCTCTCAAGAATCCCACGTTATCCCCATTTTACCAACGAAGGGAGCTCAGAGAGGTTACGTGACTTCCCTAAAGCCACACAGCCTTGACATGGCAGGACTGATTTGAAGCTGGGTCAGACCGTGGGGAGCGCTGGGCCTCCCGCTGGGCCTCCCGCTGGACCTCCTGGGGCCCCAAGGAGATGCAGGTGGAGACCTGTGGCCCTCACAGCCAGGCTGACAGAGAGAGGGGCCGAGGCAGGAGGGCCCTGGTCCTGCCTCCTCTCCTGCCTGGGGAAGGACGTTGTCCCCATCAGGAACCCACGAGAGAGCGCCGGGCCTGGGCCGGGCCCGCTGAGACCACGGAGGCCTCCGAGGGTCTTGTTCCAGGGGCCCGGCTGGGGGCAGGATTGGACAGGGGTCGAGGGGAGGACTTTATGGGGCCCTCCCGACGTCCTGCCCCAACATGCGCCCTGGGCCGTTCCACTGTTTACTCCAGCCCCCTTGGCGGTCACCTCCCCACAGCAGCGGAGGCTTATGGGGTCAGTGGACCCCAGGCCTGTCCGGCTCAGAGTGCCTGTGTGGGGGCCGCCCACGAGCTTGGCGCACGGAGGGTATGGGTCGGGGTCCGGGGGGCGGGCACGCTGGCTCTGCCCTTTACGCAAGCCTCACCTCCACACCCTGCCCTGCCTGTGTCAGCAGAAGCCCATCTGCAAGGTCGCCCTGTGGCCAGCGCCCTCAGCTTCTGTGTACAATCAGGGACGAGGACAGGCCATATGACAATAATCCCTCATATTCCCTGTCGCCGTCCCTGATCATTCACAAGGTGAATCATGCTGATAGTTTCCACTAGGTACTGTGTACTCTGCTCTGAGGGCTGCTGTAGGGGGTCAGCTCTGCATCGGGCTCCAGGCTGGGCCAGGAGCCTGCTTGGGATTCTCACCCTCTGCCCCTCCCCCATGTGCATTCTCTCTCTCTCTCTCTCTCTCTCTCTCTCAAAAAAAAAAAAAAAAAAAAAGGATCTCGGTTAACCTCACAACTCCTGGTTTTGCAGATAAGGAATATGAGGCACAGGGCGGCCTGGGTAACTCAGCGGTTTAGCGCCGCCTTCGGCCCAGGGTGTGATCCCGAAGACGAGGGATCCAGTCCCGTGTCGGGCTCCCTCCATGGGGCCTGCTTCTCCCTCTGCTTGTGTCTCTGCCTCTCTCTCTCCTCTCTGTGTCTCTCATGAATAAATAAATAAATAATCTTAAAAAAAAAAAGGAATATGAGGCACAGAAAGGTTATGTGACTTGTCGGTGGTCACACAGCTGGTGGTGTAAGACTTGGGATTTGAACAAAGGTTGTCTGGCCCAGAATCCTGTTCTTAACCATTAAGGTCACATGTCTTGTGTATGAAACAGCTCGAGCCCCCATCTAGAAATAGGGAGAATGTCCTTCTTGCCTCTCTGGGCCCCTGACTTCCACCCACAGTACATGCAGGCACTCCTGGGTGCCTCCTCGGGCCTGGAAGAAACACGAAGAAATCTGTTCTGTCACAGGCACACGCTTCCCTGCTGCCTGACTGCTGGAGCCATGCCATCAAGGGGGCCGTGGGGACAGGAATGGGGGGCACCTCCAAGTGCCGACTTGCCTGCATACGACCTTTGGTTCCAGACCTCCCCTAGTGTCTGACCCCAGCCCCAGGCCTGGATCATAGCAGGAAAAAGAAAGCCATAGAAGGCATTATGAGGAAAAGCAGCATGCTGTCCTCTCCTGTCCCCACAGAGCCATCTCAGCTCCTGGCGGTCACCTCACCCCCCTGTCCACTGTCCTCTCCACCAGGACTCCACGTCTCTCCCCCACGGCATCCATCCTGTTTGGGTCCCCTATCCCGGCCACTTGTGTGACCTTGATGTCTGTCCACTCAGCTGCCACCTGTCTCAGGAGGACCTGGGCCACCCCTCCCAGCCCCTGTCACCTTGTCCTCCCCCCAGCCTCCCAGCCCACCCACCCTGTCTTCAGGACCGCTGCTCTTCCTTGCTGGTTAGATTCCAGGCACATCCAGCTCATCCCCCTAACAGACTTCCAGGCTGTGTTCATCAGTTTGCAGGTTAAAAATCAATAATCAGGTTTCATGCTCTTGCAAATCTGTAAACCTTGGAACAAGCAACTTTGAAACAGGATCCTCTTCTATCCTTGGTTTTAGCCTCCCCGGGCTTCCTGCTGCAGCGTCACAAAATGTCAGGGCGTGGGGGTGCCTTGCAGACAGCTTTCCTGTATCCCCGATAGAGACACCACCCTGCAGCCCCAGGCAGGAGCTCAGAGTAGGATGGGACTTGCCAAGGGCACACAGCGCCTTGGTCTCACTGTCCTCCCAGTTCCTGCCCCCACCTCCACCCCCTCCCGTGGTCCAAGGGAGTAGAACCCCACCCCTGCCTTTTGACCTGGGCATCTGCTGCTTAGGATTAAGATCCTTCTAAGTCAGTCTGAGAAGGACAAGTACCATATGATTTCACTCCTATGTGGAATCAAACAAAACAGATGAACGAGGGGGAAAGGAAAGACAAATAAGATGAAATCAGAGATGGAGACAAACCATAAGAGACTCTTAACTCTAGGAAACAAACAGGGTCGCTGGAGGGGGGAGGGGTGGAGCATGGCATCTGGGGGATGGGCATGAAGGATGAGCACTGGGTGTTACATGCAACGGATGAATCACTAAATTCTACCCCTGAAACTAATAACTAATAATACAGTATATGTTAACTAAATTGAATTTCAATTTAAAAAAAAAAAGGAAAAGATACTTCAGGGGCGCCTGGGGGGCTCAATCAGTTAAGTCCCCGACTCTTGATTTCGGCTCAGATCATGATCACAGGGTTATGAGCTTGAGCTCCAGTCAGGCTCCGCACTCAGCCTGGAGTCTGCTTGGCCCTCTCCCTCTGCCCCTCCCCTCGTTCTCTCTCTCTCTTTCAAATAAATAAGTAAATACATAAATTTTTTTAAAAAAGAAAAATAATTAAGATACTTCCCCATCTCCATTATACATAGGTGTGGCTGTGTGATTAAACTTTGGCCTAGATATAAATTTAGAGTTTGATATTGGGAAGGGCTCTTAAAGGGCAAGGCATACCCTACTCCATGCCTTCTGCTGCTACCTGTAACACAGGTCTAATGGCAGGAGCTTCAGCAGCCACTTTGGACCATGAAGCAATCTTGGAAAGGAAAACTATGCATGGCAGAGCCATAGTATAGGAGCCCAGGCTCCTGACCCTGCCATACTGCTTGGCATACAAGCCCTGGCCACCTATAAACATTTTTTTTCCCTTAAGATTATTTATTTGAGAGAGAGAGAGAGAGAGAGAGAGAGAGAGAGAGAGCATGAGTTGGGGGAGGGGCAGAGGGAGAAGCAGATTCTGTGTTGACCAGGGAGCCCTACACAGGGCTCTATCCCAGGGCCCCAGGACCATGACCCCAGCCTAAAGCAGATGTTAACTGATCCAGGCACCCCCATCTTCTTCTTCTTTTTTTTTTCTAAGATTTTTATTTATTTAGTTGGGAGGGAGAGATGAGTGCAAGACAGAGAGAGAGAAAGAGAGAGCGAGCACAGAGGCGGAGAGAAGAGCAGACTCCCCACAGAGCAGGAAGCCTGATGTGGGGCTCAATCCCAGGGCCCTGAGATCATGACCTGAGCCGAAGGCAGACGCTTCACTGACTGAGCCACCTCGGCACCCAAAAACCAGCCATTATTGTGTTGGGTTTCCTTCTGGGTCTGCTTGACTCAGTCCCATACTCCCCTCGCTGTCCCAGGGACTTCTGTAAGGAGTCCGAAGAGGAACAGTGAGGTCTTGGTGCAGAGCAGCCCTGGGGTTCGTGACTGGACACCTCATGGGGGAAGAGTGGGGGAGGGGCCCACAATTATTTTAGTAGCTTAAGGCCTTTGCACAGGACATCTTACAGAGAAGCTCAACAACAACAGCCCTCCTTAGAGAAGCAAGGAAGGGAGTCCCCCCGGCCAGCCTCCCCTCGTGGGTCCCAGAGCCCCCAGCACACAGAGCGTCGCCAGAGCTGTGCTCCCAGAAGCAGCCCCTGTGCCCCTTACCCTGGGGTGGCTGGGCCCCTGGGGGTCGGAATGACAGGCTGATGGGAGGCTGCGGGGACTTAGCCTGGGAGGCGCACACAACCACTGCCTCCTGGGGCCAGGGTGCGGCCTCTCTCGCCGGGGTTCCAGGGCCTTGGGCGAGTGAGGGAAGCAGCAGGTGTCCTCTCTCCAGGCCCCTGCCTGCGCATGGCTGGACAGCCGGGATCACGGTCAAGGCCAGGGGAGCACAACGGTCCCCTCACCCAGCCTCTTTGATACAGACTGGCTGGGTCCAGGACCCCGGGTTGTGGGGGGTCCGCATGGGGCCACCCAGGAGGCTTCTCGGCTTCTCACAGGAGGGAGATGGAAGGCGGGCTGCCAGGAGGCCAGAGCAGACCTCATCGACGGCATGGAGTGCGGGACAGAGGGAGTATCTGGGGGATGCAGAAGGGAGAGGGCCTGGTCCTGGCTTGGGGTTCGGGCTTTTGTTTTTGTTTTAAAGACTATTTGAGCAGCCCCAGTGGCCCAGCAGTTTAGCGCCGCCTTCAGCCCAAGGTGTGATCCTGGAGACCCGGAGTCAAGCGGCACGTTAGGCTCCCTGCACGGAGCCTGCTTCTCCCTCTGCCTGTGTCTCTGCCCCTCTCTCTCTCTCTCTGTGTGTGTGTCTGTCATGAATAAATAAATAAAATCTTAAAAAAAAAAAAAAAGACTGTGTTTATTTGAGAGAGAGTGGAAGCGAAAGCTGGGAGTGGGGGGGGACTCCCCACTGAGCACAGACTTGGGGCTCATTCCCACCACCCTGAGATCACGACCTGAGCCGAGACCTGAGCCGAAACCAAGAGTCGGATGCTCAACGGACTGAGCCCCGCAGGCGCCCCTGGGGTCCAGGGTTTTTATTGAGGACTGTGGCCCCGAGCTCGTGCTCGCTCCTCCTCAGGCATCCAGGCCTGGAGACCAGTGTTTGGTGTCCTCGCCAAGTCCCTTAGGCCCTGGGGCCAGGGGGCTGGGTGAGTCAGTGGTCACTCCTTAGATGGCATCTACTGTGCTGGGAAATCCCAAAGAGGTCTGAAAGTCCTTGACCTTTATTCTTTTTTTTAAAGATTTTATTTATTTATTCATGAGAGACACCTGTAGAGACACAGGCAGAGGGAGAAGCGAGCTCCATGCAGGGAGCCCGACGCAGGACTCGATCCCAGGTCTCCGGGGTCATGCCCTGGGCTGCAGGCGGCGCTAAACCGCTGCGCCCCGCGGGCTTGACCTTCATATGGCCTTGACCTTCATATGGAAGACAGACGGGGGGGGGGGGGGCGCGCTGGAGGGCCGCGAGAGGCAGGGTGCAGTCCCAGCAACGGGAGCAGGTTCCGCCTCCCGCACCTGTCCCGCGGGGCCGCCCGCGTCAGTCCCGCCTCCGGCCACCAGGGGCGCTCGGCCCGGCCGCTGCGCGTCAGTCCCGCCTCCGGCCACCAGGGGCGCTCGGCCCGGCCGCTGCGCGGGGCGCGGAGACCGCGGGGGACCCAGCGCCGCGGCGCCCCGCAAGCCCGAGGGCTGGCCCGCAGCCGCGAAGCACCCCGTGCCGACCCGCCCCGGGGGGCTTATGCTTGCGTGCGGCGCGTCCGCAGGAGGCAGGGCACGGGTCGGGGGGTGCTTTCTCCCCTAAGTGGCCGATGGAACGTTACCTCCTCGAACGCTGCCGCCAATGTTTCCCTCGCTGTGGAGGCGGGTGAGCTCAGACCCCGGGACCCGCGGGCTGCAGCACCCAATCCACCGGTTTATTGAAGAATCCTCGTGGGTGTGGTGCTCTGGTCCTTTCATATGGGAATGAAGTTCCGATGTTGAGTAATGACGATTTTCTGCTTTCCCCTGCTTTCCCCTGCTCCCCCACCTCCCACCCCGAATGTGCGAGTCAACCTGATGCTCCGGATGCTGACCCGTGTCTGTCCTGTGGCCACTCCCTCCCACCACACACCCACTCACCCCTCCTAGTTGAGAAGGTTGTAGGAGAGCTCGAGCTTTGTGGTCAGAGTGACCGGGTGTCACTTGTGGCTCTGGTGCTACCGGCTGTGGGACCCTGGGCATGTCACTTAACCTCTCAGCCTCCATTTCCACTCCACTCCACTTTCACTCCCCGCTGAGGCCAATATGGGGATGAGGTTTGGGGCAGGGACAGTAGCAGGATGCTGTTTTTCCTCCCTGGCACAGAGCAGGTTCCTGAGAGCCCTAAAGCGGACCTGTTGGAGGGCTTCCCACTGGGCAGGGGCACCATGTCCATCAGAAGCCATCTGAGGGGACACCTGGGTGGCTCAGTGGTTGAGCGTCTGTCTTTGGCCCAGGGTGTGATCCCAGGGTCCCGGGATCCAGTCCCACATCGGGCTCCCTGCATGGAGCCTGCTTCTCCCTCTGCCTGTGTCTCTGCCTCTCTCTCTGTCTCTCACAAATAAAATAAAATCTAAAAAAGAAAAAAGAAAAAAGAAAAAGAAAGAAAGAAAGAAAGAAAAGAAAAGAAAAGAAAAGAAAAGAAAAGAAAAGAAAAGAAAAGAAAAGAAAAGAAAAGAAAAGAAAAGAAACGAAACAGAAGCTGTCTTGGGCAGACTCGGGAGCCTGGAAAAGCAGAGCTACCGAGGCCAGTGTGAGCAGCGCCTACCCTCCAGCCCCGCTTCCAGGAAGGGGAGCCTCAATGAGGCTACGGGAGGGTGTGCTGCGCTGCTGGGAGGCTCCTCTCCAGGGGAACATGTAACCTTCGGGTCTGCTCCTCTCCTCCTGTTGCCCTCACTTCCAGGCTCCTCAGGCCCTCTGCTGCCCGGCACTGACATCTGAGTCCGCCACCCCTGCCCCCAGCAACTGTGATGTCCCTTTGCGGGTGAGTGACGCACCCAGATTTCACTCATTGGTCTCAAGGCCCAGCTGCGTGAGGCCTCCCTGGCCTGGTACCTCTGCCCTGGCCAGGCCCACGCCAGCCTGCCCGGGAGACAAATACTTCTGGCTGTAAGGGGCCGAGGCCTTCCCGGTGTGTCTTGGTGTGTAGATCTCTGTGCACGATGAGCTCCTGGGTGCATGGAGGAACTGTGTTTTTTTTTTTTGTTTTTTTTTTTGAATTGTGGGAAAATGCATGTAACATAAAAGTCACCACGCAGCCGTTTTTAAGTGCACAGCTCGGTGGTATGACGTGCATTCAGCGCTGTGCAGCCATCATTACCATCCATCTCCAGAACTTTTCTCATCTTCCCACACTGAAAGTCTGTCCGCGTTAAATACAAACTCCCCTGTCCCCCCCCTCCCCTCGGCCCCTGGCTCGCCTCATTCTGCTCTCTCTGTGAGTTTGACGACTCTACGAATCTCCTGTGAGTGGAATCAGGCAGTATGTGTCCTTCTGTGACTGTTTCACTTGGCATAACGCCCTGGAGGTTCATCCAGGTTGCAGCCTGTGTCAGCACGTCCTAACTTTTTAAAACTGAGTGATAGCCCATAGTGTGGATGGTTTTTGTTTATCTAGTCATCTGCTGGAGAGAAGCTGGAGGACGGGCAAAGGGAGAGGGACTCTCAATATCAAGCAGGCTCCACACTCAGTGCATGAGCCAGGTTAGAAGCTCGATCTCACGACTCTGAGATCATGACCTGAGCTGAAATCAAGAGTTGGACACCTAACCGACTGAGCCACCCAGGCGCCCCCTATCCATTCACCTGTTGATGGACCCTTGTTTTTTTCCACCTTCTGCCAATTGTGCACAATGCTGCCATGCACATGGGTGTGCAGATAAGGAACACGATCTTGGTGGCGGCTTCACATTATCACGTCCTGGGGTCTGGCCTGTGCACCTACTGGTGTAACAACATCCCCTGGTGGTGTGATGGGGCTGCCTGGAGGGGACCTGGAGAGCTCCAGACCTGCTGGAGGATGAAGTTCAAGGTCTGAGCTGCTGGTCCTCTGAATCCCAAGCTCAACCCTAACCGAAGGGAGGAGGTGGCTGGGGGAGCAGTCAGTCCTGCCTCTGGGCTGAGCCTCACAGGGACCCCTTTTGACAAGGTGCCTGGGAGATGGATGGTGTGGAGATGGGAGTGGGGGTGTGTTTTGGGGGGGAAGGTCCCAGGCTCTCCCCGCACACTGCTTTTCTCCTGGGCAGCCTGTGCCTTCCTGCCAGCACCCGTTTTCTCAGGGAACCCCCACAGCGAGGACCTCAGCTCCTTGCACAAGTCCAAGGGTGTCCTCTGTGGGGTCTAGGACTTTGCACCGACTCTTCAGTGGGTGTCTGCGCACAGGGGCCTGTGGGGACCCCTCCCCTGTAGCTCCAGGCTCAAGTCAGCGGGACCCTGTCCCCACAGGGAGAGGAACTGGGGGAGGTTGTCCCGCCGAACCCCCAGGCACATACGCCGCCTACTGCTCCCAGGGATCTTCCTCCCCAAAGTGTGCGCCTGGAGGCTGGGCCCCACCCCGACAGAGGAGTGTCTCTATTGGTCCAGAACTAATTGTGTGCTTCACCTGTGCAGCTGGGTGGGGGGCCTCCCCTGGGCCCTGAGCTCATTATTGGAAGGAAACGGATTTCCCCAGTTTGGGAGAATGCCGACTTGGGGGGCGAACCTATTGTGGTTTGGAGCACTTATCATTCACGACAGGCCTCATTTCCTCAAGGAGAGTTTGCTGTAAACAACTCAGAGGGCACCTTCCTACCTAGCAGGGACTCCTGACCTAAGGGCCGCAGGTGGCACTGCAAAATACGCAGGCCCCAAGGGTTTGGGGCAGACACCTGGAAGGCTCGGGCTGCTGCCGGCCCCGCGGGGCTCTCAGCTAGCTGCAACCACTCCCCAGGCCTAGGCCTCCATCCTTTTTTCTTTTTAAGAACTATATTGATATATTAGGGTGCCTGGGTGGCTCAGTCCTTAAGCTGCTTGTCTTCAGCTCAGGTCACGATCCCAGGGTCCTGGGATCCAGCCCCGCTTGGGGCTCCCTGCTCAGCGGGAAGTCTGCTTCTCCTCCAGGCACTCATACTCTCTAATTGATAAATAAATTTTTTAAAAATAAAGAACTATATTTACATATATCATGATATGTATCATAATATATATGATTGTTATTCTTTTTAGTAGGCTCCACACCCAGCGTGGAGCTCAACCTGGGGCTTAAACTCACGTCCTTGAGATCAAGACCTGAGCTGAGATCGAGTTGGACGCCTCACCACCTGAGCCCCCCAGGTGCCCCCACTGATGCATAATTTATGCACCACGACTTCCCCTTGGAAGGGCACGAGTCACGGCTTCTCAGTAAGCTGATGGAGTTGCTCGGCCTGGGCACCGCCCAGGTGTGGTCTGGTCTACCTGGGGCCTCTCTCAGGAGTCCCTGCTCCCAGCCCCAGCCTCAGGCAACCACTAACCTGATCTTTGCCAAGTCTATGGATTTGCCTCTTCCCTACACTTCAAGAGCAACCTTATATTATGTAGTCTTTTGTGTTTAGTTTCTTTTTCTTTTTAAAAAATATTTTATTTGGGGATCCCCGGGTGGCTCAGTGGTTTAGCGCCTGCCTTTGGCCCGGGGCGTGATCCTGGAGACCCAGGATCGAGTCCCACGTCGGGCTCCCGGCATGGAGCCTGCTTCTCCCTCTGCCTGTGTCTCTGCCTCTCTCTCTCTCTGTGCCTCTCATGAATAAATACATAAAATCTTTAAAAAAATATTTTTTATTTATTTATTTGACAGAGAGAGCACAAGCAGGGGGAGCAGGGAGCCCGAGGGCAGGGCTCTATCCCAGGATCCCGGGATCATGACCTGAGCCGAAGGCAGGATAATTTTTGCCGGATAATTTTTCATCGTGTGGCTCTACTACACATTATTGGTCTATTCGGTGTGAACACGCGCTTCCATGTTTTGCCCTCGTGAACGATGCTGCTGTGAGTGTCCGTGTACAGATCTGTGTGTGGGCCTCAGTTTTCATTTCTCTCGGGCAAATACGGGGCAGTAGCATTGCCGTGTCATATAGTACGTGTGAGAAACTGCCAAACTGTTTCCAAAGTGGCCACACCATTTACGTTCCCACCTGCAATGTGGGAGAGTCCCAGCTTGCCACAACCTGGTCACCGGTGGGTGTGGTCAGTCCTTTTATTGTTAGTCATTCTAATAGGTGTGTGGTGGTGTTTCATTCTGGCTTTAACTCGCATTTCCTAATGGCTGCAGCATCTTCTCCTGCGCTTGTTGGTCAGCTGTGTATCTCCCTCAGTGAAGTGTCCTTTCAAGTCATTTTCCCTTTTAAAAATTGGGTCATGGGCCACCTGGCTGGCTCAGTCAGTGGAGCGTGGGACTCTTGATCTCGGGGTTGTGAGTTTAAACCCCACGGTGGGCGTAGAGATAACTTAAAAATAAAATCTTAAAAAAAAAATTGGGTCATGTGTCTTAATAAGTTCCAAGAGTTCTTGATATATTCTGGATAGACCTATGATTTGCAACTATTCTCTCTCTCGGTTTGTGGTATCAGTGGTGTCTTTGGAGGTGCACATATTTTTAATTTTTACAAAGTCCATTTTATCAATTTTTTTCTTTTACAGAAAAAATATAAAATATCTAAGGCCTTTTTGCCTAACACCAAAATCATGAAGATTATCTCCCAAGCAAAAAAAAAAAAAAAAAAGATTATCTCCCAAGCTCATTCTTGAATTTACCTAATTTTCCCTCCAGCCCCCACTTCCCAGGCCTGACAGTTCCACTTCCTCAGCCTTTTCTTCTCCCACTTAGGTACCTCACTTTTGCCCCCCTTTACTCCCCACTTTTGTCTCTTTTATGAGTGTTTTTTGTTTTAATTATTTGTTTGTTTCTTAAGTAGGCTCCCTGCCCAGCATAGAGCCTAACACAGGGCTTGAACTCACAACCCTGAGATCAAGACCTGAGCTGAGGATGCCTGGGTGGCTCAGTGGTTGAGCATCTGCCTTTGGCTCAGAGCGTGATCCCTGGGGTCCTGGAATCCAGTCCCACATCGGGCTCCCTTGCAGGGAGCCTGCCTCTTCCTCTGCCTATGTCTCTGCCTCTCTCTGTATCCCATGAACAAATAAAATCTTAAAAAAAAAAAGAAAAAAGAGGGAGAAGAGAGGAGTCCTTCCTGGCTGCCTCCTCTATAGCACCTGCCCCACCCACCAGGTCCTGTCACACTATTGCATCGTCCTGCTTTTGTTGTCCACAGAGCACTAGCTCCAATCAGCAAATTTCCCAGTTAATACCTTTACATAGTGGTTGGTTATCCTCCAGTGTCTCTGGGCCACAGGACAGGAGCAGGGAGTTGAACAGAGCTCCTGCCTCTCTTTGGTCAAGCCCTTCCTCCTCCAGAAGCCCTCCTTGGTTATTCTGGTGGTTCACCATCTCCTCTGTCTCCATTGCCTTCCCACTGGGTAAGCTGCCACATGGGTGGACCCCATGAACCATGCTTCCTGGTAGTCATGTGCTTGCAAAGCCTCAGTCCACGTTGGCTCTGGGCTTGGCTGCATCCCTCGTTCTGGCCAACGAAACGGGAGCAACAGTGATGGAAGTAGAGGTTTGATAGGCATACTGGGGCTTGTTCTCAGTGGAAGCTGGCTGGCATGCTGTGAGGAAGGCCAGGTTAGCCACATGGAGAGGCCGAGCAGAGGACAGCCAAAGAATCTGGGATGACAGCCGGTCCTGGCAGCCAGCTGAGCTCCCAGCTGACAGCTCACATCAACTGCAGCCTCGTAGGTGAAGCTACCATGCATGTTTAGCCCCCGTTGAACCTCCAGCTAACCGTAGCTATATACCTGAGTTCAGCAGATGTCACATAAAGCAAAAGAACCAACCAGTCAGTCCAGAGAATTGTGAGAAATAAGGAATCATTGCTGTTTCAAACCGCTGTTGTGGGGTTGTTTGTTACACAGCAGTAGACAGCTGATGCGCCTGTACAAGTCTTGTCTTTCGGGGTTCACTGCCATAACTGCAGTCCACTCTCCTCCCTCACTCCCTGGCCATCACTCTTGAAGGTGGGCAATTCTCCCAATCACCCCCCTTCTTGGGCCCAGGAAGGCCCTCCCAGGCCTTACTGACCTGTCTCCTCACCAGTCCAGTCCTGTGTTCCCTCCACGGTGGGCATCAAGAAGAGCCTAGGACTTTGATGACACTTGGTAAGGTCCTCCCCACCCTCAAGGACCATAGCTCCCCATTGGGCAAGGTAGGCAGAGGAAGGGAAGGCTTTCTGGGGACCCTTGATCTCCCCATCCCATTAGCCCTATACCCTCAGCCGGCTACCCCAGGCGTGTGGGGGCAGAGGACAGGCTTGGGACACAGTTAACATGAGAGGTGGCCCAGCAGCAGGTCACAACCGATGGCTGGGTTCCTGGGAGCCACTTCCCAGCTGTGTGCCTGTGACCAGCTCGTTCCTCAGACCACTCTGGGCTCGGTGTCTGCATCTGGGACCCTCGGCCAGGCTGGCACTCGAGAGGCTCATAAAAGTGCACCTGCGGGGACTCCTGGGTGGCTCCAGTGGTTGAGCATCTGCCTTCAGCCCAGGTGGAGATCCCCGGATCCTGGGATCGAGTCCCACATCGGGCCCCCCCGCAGGCAGCCTGCTTCTCCTTCTGCCTGTGTCTCTGCCTCTCTGTATCTCTCATGCATAAATAAATTTTTTTTTTTTTAAAAGTGCACCTGGAGAGGCGGAGGAAAAGACAGTGGCCAGAATCAGGGAAGCCGCTGGAGGACGCATTGAGGCCGCCGGCGGGTGGGCGACACAGTGCGAAGGTGTGCTGGCTGCGGGGCAGGGGGCTGTGCCAAGGGCTGGCCCGGGGTGCAGAGGCCCCTGCAGCCTGCAGGGGTGCAGAGGCGCGTCGGGCGGCCTCGAGCCGTCTCCCGTGGCGGCAGGGGGGAACCCTCGGCCCCACCTCCCACACCCGGAAACTGAAGCGCCCTCGGCCTCTTCCGCTCCGGGAGAGCCGCCCTCCCCACGCTGCGGCCCCGAGGTCCGAGGGCTCCCGGGCGGGGGAGGCGCGGGGAGAGGAGGCCCCGCCCCCAGCCGGCTTCTCGCCCCGCCCCGCCGGACAGTCCGCCCCGCCCTCCGCGCCCCGAGACTTCCGATTGGCTGGTCGGGGCAGCCGGTGGGCGGGGCGGGGCGGGCGGAGGGGGCGGGGCCGGAGAGCCCGGGCCGGCGGCTTCCGAGAGCCGCAGGCGCACCGTGGGCGGGATCGCGGCGGTTTCCCAGCGAAGATGGGGCCCCAGAGGCCTGCGGAGACGCAAGCGCGCGGGCCCCGCCGCCGGGTGAGGGCGCTCCGAGGTCCTTGCCCGGGCCACCTGGCCCCGCACCCTCGCCGGGCCGGGCCCCGCCGCAGGCTGCGAAGTCGCGCGCGGCCGCCAGGGGACGGTGTCGGCCCGCGCTGGGCTGGTGGGGCGGGACCGCGCGCCTGCAGGCTCGGTCCCGGCGCCCACGGGAAACTGAGGCCGAGCCACACACGGGCTCCCGCTGGTGCCTGGCCCCCTTCCCAGGGCCGCGGGGCGGGGTCCGGTAAAGGGACCCAACTTTCCAAGCCCTGCGCCCGACGGTGCGTCAAACCGAGTCAACGTCACCCACCGTCCCTCCAGACCCCTGCTTTGGCCCCTTGCCGAGTGGTGCCGCCTCCCCGACCTTGTTTCCCCGCGAGTCACCACCGGGAGAGCAGAGCGGGGTTTCTCCGGACGCAGGGATCCGGGCTCCCACGGCTGGGGGGCCTTGGGAGGGGGAGTGTCCCCACGCTCAGCTGCACACAGGAGCCACTGTTACAAGAGAGAGCTGTGGGACCTGGGCCAGGCCTGGCCCTCCGACCTCAGTGGCCCCTCCTGCCTCACTTCACTGCAAGCCACAACTCTTTACCCACGATGGGTTAGTGGAATATAAGGCAGGAGGCTCAGACAATGGGGGGCTGTCCTTGCCCGGACCCACCTTGGCTGTGCTTGTCCCCTTGGCTCTGGGTGCTGGGCTTCCAGCCTCCCGTGCTGCCGCAGCCGGGCGGCCTAGCCAGATACCTCTTGGCCTTAGGGGGCACAGACACGCTCAAGGTCACACAGCCAGGCGGCTGTACTGTGCCCTTGGTGCTGGTGGGGAGGGGGCAAGCTCAGCCTTCCACCTTGCCACGGCCTCTGAGCTTGCCAGCCCCCCTCCTGCCCGGCCCAGGGCAGCCGGAGCTGGCCTCCACCTGAGGAGCCAGGTCTGTGTCTGTCAGTCTGCACTGGGGCTGGGCCTCTGCTGAAATCTGCCTGTGTGTAGGGCTTCCTAGGGGCGAGGACTCTGGGGCAGCCCGGATGAATCACGTCCTTCCTGCTCCCAGCCCTCAGGAGTGGGCACCTCAGGCATCAGGACCTGCCCACACTCCCCACAGCTAACCAGGCCTGCTGGGCTCCCACCCCGGGGTGCTCTGACCACACCCACCCACCTAACTCCCTTTCCACTTAGTCATCAGCATTTATGGGGCACCTAGCATCCTCCTGCAGGGGCAAGTGGGCCCCTCCCCGTTGTCTGATGGGGGAGAAACCCCCAGGCGTGCAGGTCAGTGAGGTAGGGTGCTCCTGAAATGAGGCCATGCAGACTTCTGGGGACTGGCTGTCCAGGTCAGAGAGAACGGCAGGAGCAGTGCCCTGGGGCCCTGAGCACTGATGGCCAAGGCTCCTGGTGGAATGTGAGGGGCTCTGGCCTTGAGGCAGAACAGGGGTTTTAGTCTGAGATGAGGCGTCTTTAAGCTGAGAGGCTCTGAGCAGAAGAGGGCCCCAGCTGACATGGCTTTGACAGGATCCCTCTCAGCTGGAGGAGGCTGGAGCTGAAAAGGAAGCCTTGAGAATGGGGGTGGGATGGAGCTGTGCAGCCTGGTGGGGGGCAGAGTGTTTGAAGACAGAGCCTAAGGGCTTTGGCTGATGATGCAAAGGGCTGCTGAGCCGTCCTCACCTCAGGTAACCTCGTTCTTCCAGAAGCTTCTCCTGCTCACTCACCTCTGGTCCTCAGAACAGGCTCTAAGGGCCCATTTGCTGGATAAATTAATGAGTGGAGCTGCTTAGAAGAGCTGGCTGACTGCCCGGCTCCCCCGGCCAGGGCTGGGGGGCCCTGACTCGGCACCTCCAACCTGCATCTGAGGCCTCCCTTCTGTGAGTGGGAGAGACTTCTAGGAGGAGGGGCCACAGCTTTTCATCAGCTCTCATAAAGGAGTCTGAAAGCCCGAGGGGGCTTGGAACTCAGGAAACCAAAGCCTTCCCTTTCTGGGACAAGATGAAGCTTATTGGTTCCACCTCTGTGGGCAGAGCCTCAGATTCTCTACCTGTAACGTGAGCTGACAACCCAACCTACCTTACCGGGCAAGTCAGTGATATGATGGCTGTGAGACAGCATTTTGCCAATGGAAACTACCTCTTTAAAAACTTACCTTGGGGTGCCTGGCTGGCTCAGTCGGTGGAGCATGTAACTCTTGACCTCAGGGTCATGAGTTCAAGCCCCACGTTGGAGGTAGAGAGTACTGATAAACCAACAACAACAAAAGAAAGGTACCTTAACTACTCCAACTGGCCTATGCCAAAACGAGAATTTACCATGTCATTTAATGAGAAATCCCAAGATCCAGCACGGCGCAATCCAGAGATCCTACAAGGACCCAGAGATGCCACGGGAACTGTCTCACTGTGGGTGGATGGGGAATAGTGAAGTTTCAAGCATATGAGGGAGTTAGTTGGTCTCTAGGCTTCAGGCCCACACAGCCCTCTCCACGAGCCCAGCAGAGGTGCAGGGACCAGCTGCTGCGCGGCAAAAACCAGAGCTGGGAGGGGTAAATCGTGATTATTTTAGCTGTTCCACTTGGGACAGTTACCTAGATGGTTTCCAGGTTCTCATTGTTATAAACGCAGTGGGCGCCCCACCTCCTTGTTACTTGTACTCACTTGTATTCTCTCTTTTTTAAAAATTATTTTATTTATTTCTGAGAGACACAGAGACAGAGGCAGAGACACAGGCAGAGGGAGAAGCAGGCTCCATGCAGGGAGCCCGATGCGGGACTCGATCCTAGGTCTCTAGGATCACGCCCTGGGCCATGGCAGACACTCAACCCCTGAGCCACCCAGGTGTCCCTGACTTGTATTCTCTTCCAAGGTTTAACTCTGAAATAGACATAAAATATGAAATTAAAGCTAAATTCTTTCATAAAACTTTAAAGAAGTAAGCATGTGAACAAAACCCACAGTAGTGATTATTATACGTGGAGCTTGTTGGCATGCGGCCAAGTACTTATCTAGGATGAGATACCTACCCCCTCAATTGCTGGCCCCAAGCGCATAGCCTTGCCCCTGCCGGTGGGGCCCTCGGAGGTGCCCTGCCCAGCTCTGCCTGGGAGTGAGGGCCTGATTCCTACCCCTGCCAGCGCAGGCTGTCACTGCCGCCTAAGGGTTTGCCAGTAGGCAATCAAAGAGGTTGGTACGTTTGCTGATTTCTTTTTTTTTTTTTTTTTTTTTGCTGATTTCTTACAAAGCTGAATACCTCCGTGTGGTTATTGGCTATCGTGTAATTGCCTGTTCATACCCCTCGCCCATTTTCCTCCTGGGCTAATCCTTCTCACCGGCTTGCAGGAGATGTTTACACGTTCTGAGTGTGGCTCCTGCACTGTGCATGTTGGGCTCTTTGGTTCCCAGGATATCACTTGGCCTCACTTGGTTTTATCTCGTCTTTGGTCCATATTGGCATCTGAAGCTGAGCCCTGAAAGACCGGTTGGATGGCAAGGAGAGTTGTGTGGGAGAGCTTGAACCCAAGTGCAGGTGGGGACAAGCCCAGCCATCCAGGGGAGAAGCCGGAGGGGAAGGAGAAAGCACCCATGGAACAGGCCCTTGGAGGGCAGGTGGGCATTGGCCCAGCACAGCCCGGTGAAGTACAGGGCCCAGGTGACCTGGATGCAGGGGGTCGGATGTCCCCATCCTCTTTCCTGGTCCCGGCCGTTTCCCATATTGGCCTTGGAATCCTGCCCGCTGGAACACTTTCCTTTTCAGATCTGAAAGTCCACCTGATTCACTTCACAGATAAGAGACCTGGAGCTCAGACAGGTCTGAGGTGGAGTTCCTCAGCCTAAGTCCCACAGCTGGCAAGTAGCTGATTAGAACCCAGCATGTCTGGCACCAGCCTCCTCTCCCAGGAAGCTCCCTAACCCCCTCCCTCTACCTGTGTCACACACCCTGCCCCATGCTCCAAGGCCCTGCCTGACTCTACCTCCCTACCCTGGCACACCCAGATGCCTTCTGGGAAAAGCTCTCCCGGGAGAGAGGAGTGGGTTTTGGGTTGGGTTTCAGAGGGAAATAACAGGGTCAAAAGTCAAACCTCACACCAAGAAGATTGTGCTGGTTGGCACTCCCTGTCCGTGAGGGCATCTGGGACAGGGCAGTCCCCCCCACCCCAGGCCTCTTTGGTCTCTCCATCCTCTGCCCCCTCCTCCCTGCCCCAGCCACCCTTCACCCCCTCCAAGTCCATCTTTCCTTCCTGAGAGAAGCTGGCCCTTTGCACCCTGTTCACACTGTGCCCAAAGCAGTCTGCCATAAGCAGCAGCTGTGGAGGGTTACACCTTCCCTGGGTCTGGGCCCCAGCATGGCCCCAGGTAGGCACGGGCAGGATGTTCAAAGCCAGCAGTGCTGGGAGACCACGCGTGTGCCCAGACACAGGGGTGCAGCTCCCACCAGCAGAAGACGCCTCAGCGCCCCAGCGTGACCCAGAGTGGCATGTACCCCTGAGGGGGAGTCTAAAAGTAACCTTGGGGGATCCCTGGGTGGCGCAGCAGTTTAGCGCCTGCCTTTGGCCCGAGGTGTGATCCTGGAGACCCGGGATCGAATCCCACGTCGGGCTCCCGGTGCATGGAGCCTGCTTCTCCCTCTGTCTATGTCTCTGCTTCTCTCTCTCTCTGTGACTATCATAAATAAATAAAAATTAAAAAAAGAAAAAAGAAAATAAAAGTAACCTTGGGGGAGAGAGCAAGCTGCAGGTGCCGTGACAGCCAGCCAGTGTCGCAACGTCAGCTGCCACTGTGGGCAAGACCCAGGGCTGGGCTGGGGCAGGGCAGTCACAGGGGCCTTCAGATTTATCCGTCTGTTACTTCTTAAACTGGCCCCTGGCCCCAGGCGTTCATCACGATTACTTTTGTGCCTGAAATACTTCACTAACCAACGCACTTCCAAACCCTTCCGCCTCCACTTCCAGATCCTCAGGACAAAGCCCGGCTCCTTGCCTCAGCCCTCGAGGCCCGGCGGCCCCAGGTGACCTCCGAGGCCTGCCCTGGTCACGCCCAGACCTTTGCGCCAGCTGTTGCTCAGCCCGGAATGCTGGGTCTCTGCCCAACCTGGTCTTTCTGGCTAATCCACGTGCACAGGAAACTTCTAAGTGGTGGAGAAATAGGGTCAGACGTGACTTTTAGAAATATGCCTTTAGGAACCCCAGTGAGGAGGGCCAGGAGAGGTGGAGACCTGCCCCGAGGCCAGCTGCACACCCTGCACCCCCAACCGGTGCCCCCACATCCTCATTGGTGGCCATGGAGATGGAACCCCAGCCCCGGAAGAATGAGAACGAGGAAGCAAGGAGGCTCACGCCTTGAGTCCCAGGTGGTTCGGCTGGGGCGCCACTTCCCTAGGATGTCTCCCAGGGCCTGGGGGCTCCAAGCGGTCAAAGGTGCACCCCAGGATCTCCATTCAGCTTGTCACCCCCTCATCCTACTCGGAGAGCCCAGAATGGGAAAGCGAGGAAAAATGCAGGGCAACAGGGGCCCAGAGGGGTCGGCACGGGAAAGCTGAGGTGAGGCAGGTGGATCCCAGACCCCCGGCCCATGACCTAGTTTCTTTAAATCTGGTGGTCACCACGGACCCCGAGGCCAGTGGGGCTTATGAGACCGCACCCGCCTAGGTGGGGCAGTGCTTCGGGTGACGTATGTGGTCCGGTCTCAGCGTGGCCTTGATGGTGGTACCCCAAATCTTGGAACTTTTGTGGAGAGGCTGGAGTAGCTGGGGCCCAATCCGCCACAAATGTCTGCAGAAAAGTAGGGGAAACTCCCGGTTTCCCTTCTGGCTGCTGCTCACTTGGGGGCCACCTCCTCATGAGCCTCAGTTTCCTAACCTTTGAATTGGGGGGCAGAATTCCTACCGCGTGAGCAGCGGTGAAAATGAAGTGAAATCATTATGTTCAGCAAGAGCCTGGCACACAGCACGTGCTCATAAATGGCTGCGCGCGCCCATTCACCGGTTCCCTGGGAACTCAGCCTAGAGGGGGCTCCCGGGGCCCCGACCGGGGTCAGCCTGTGGGGGGGCTAGGGGACCCCGGCGGTGGTCAGCCTGGGGGGGTGCTCCCGGGGCCCAGACGGTGGTCAGCCTGGGGGGGGCTCCCGGGGCCCGACCGCGGTCAGCCTAGTTGGGGGGCTCCCGGGGCCCCGACCCCCGCCGGGCAGGACGCCATCGGGACCTCAGGGATCACAGCTCCGCCTCTTGACCCCTCCCTGTGCAGCCGGGGCGACCGTGGCCGAGGTCTCAAGGTCAGAGGGTCAGGGCGGAGGGGAGGTGGAGTAAGTCCCGGGGCGAGGGGGCGGGCGCTGTCCGCGGAACCGGGGCGCCCCGCGCGCGCCCAGACTCGCACGGAGCGCGGGCCCCAGCCGTGCTCCCGGGACCCCGCGGCCCGAGCCCTCCGCGCCCGCGGCTCGGGTTTCCGGGAGCCCCGCCCCCCGCGGGCCCTCAAGTTTCTCCCAACTTTTCCGCGGGTCCGGCCGGGCGCCCCGCCCCCCGGCCGGTGACGTAACAATGGTGCAGCGTGGCGGCCAATGAGCGGGGCCGGGGGCCAGCGGCGCGGGCCAATGGCGGCGGCGGACGGTCCCGCGGTCCTGCCGGGCCGGGGCCGCACTGCGCCGCCCGCCGCCCGCCCGCCCGCCGCCGGCGCCGCCGCCCAGCTCTCGGGCCGCGGCGGCTCAGAGCGCGGCTGCGGCGGGCGCGGGCGGCGGCGGCTCCCTCCGGCCCGCCTGTCTGGGGACCTTCCGTGCGCCTGCCGCGGGGAGGAGCGGGAGGAGCGCGCTGCGGCCCCGCCGCCCCCACGGTGAGCCCCCGGCCCCGGCCCCGGCCCCGGCCCCCGCCCCCGCCCGCCCGGCGCAGCCCCCCGCGGCCTCCCCTGGCCGCCGCCCCCTCGGGCCCGGGGCGCGAGCGCACGCAGGTGCAGCCTCGCCGCGCTGGCGACCGTCAGGCTCAGGCGGACGCCCTGGCCTCGCCCCCCGCGACCCGCGGCCGCCGGGAGGGGCTGGGAGGCGCCGGCGGGCGGCCCGGGCGCGCTGCCCGGCCCTCGGTGGCCCAACCCCCCATTCACCGAGCCGCGGCCGAGACTCGCTGCCCAGTGACGTGGGGCGGCCCAACTTTACGTAACCCGCCGGCGCCCCACGGGTCTCCCCACGGGGTGCGTGCGCCCGGGGCGCGCAGTCCAGGCTTGGGGGGCTGCTCCGGGCACGGCGACCCCCGAGGAGCACCGTGCCCCGCTCCGTAACTTGGTTACCCGGTGTGTGCGGACGCGGCCTGTCCGCCGACCCAGGCCCCTTGTGACCAAGGGCTTACCCTTGAGGGAAGGCCGTGGGGGAGCTGCGGCCAGGGTCAGGGGTCAGAGGCCAGGGTTCAGGTTGGGGCCGGGAGCTCAGAGGGCAAGGTCGGGCAGGGATCAAGCTGGGCTCCCTGTGGCCCGGGGGTCTCCCCGATTCTGGAATGAGCCCAAAGTGGGAGGGATGAGATCTGGGTTCTGGGCCCGGCCGTACCACGACCTGCTCACTGACCTTGGCCCGGCTTTCGCCCCTGGCTGGAAATGGGATGGCCGAGCCCGCTGCGGCTGGTAGTTGGGGGGGACCAGGAGGAGCGGCGGACCTGGAGGGGGTTTGCTGTCCAGAGTTGTGCTCAGGGCTCCATGTCGATTTCGTTCTCCTGCCCGCTCCACCCCGGCTCACCCTGCTGGGGCTCACAGCGTGCGTCCCCCCCCATCCCCTTTCTTACAGATGAGGAAGTTGAGGCTCAGAGAAGGAGAGTGATACACTCACGTCCTGTGATTGGAGTGCGGGACCCGGGTAGGTCTGGGCCTAGAACTCTGCCGGTGCCTGGCATGGCGGGGGGGCGGGGGGTGGGCTCTAGGAGCCCCCATCTGCGGTCAGGGGCAGAGGGAAAGGGTCATGGTTAGGTGGGGCTTGGCCCAGCTGGGGAGGTGGATCACGACACTCTACCCCCTTACGTGGTCTTTTCTGTTTGGGGTTGGATGTACCTGGTCAGCTGGGCCCTGCGCTGGAGGCGGCGGGCAGGTCGGTTTTCAGCGTGGCTCTGACTGTGGGTGGGCCTGTGAGGGGAGGGGCAGGGAAGGGCATCTCTAGCAGAGGCGCCAGAGGACGAGACTCAAAAAGGGAGAAGGGAGGGAGGTCAGGTGCAGCTCGATCAGGGGTGTGGGAGGTGGTTGGGGCCTAGGAGAGAAGGGAGCGGCGAAGGGTGGCTGGAGGGGCCTGGGCGGCGGAGCCTCACGGAGACCCCCTCCCCGCAGGTGGCCCATGCCGTGAGCCCCGGAGGTGCCGCCACCAGCATGCCGTGGGACGCGCGGCGGCCCGGGGGCAGCGCGGACGGCGGGCCCGAGGGCGCGGGCGCGGCGCGCTCCCGAGCGCAGAAGCAGTGCCGCAAGTCGTCGTTCGCCTTCTACCAGGCGGTTCGCGACCTGCTGCCCGTGTGGTTCCTGGAGGACATGCGCGCCAGCGAGGCCTTCCACTGGGACGAGCGCGGCCGCGCCGCCGCCTACTCGCCGTCCGAGGCGCTGCTCTACGCGCTGGTGCACGACCACCGGGCCTACGCGCACTACCTGCTGGCCACGTTCCCGCGCCGCGCGCTCGCGCCGCCCAGCGCCGGCTTCCGCTGCTGCGCGGCTCCCGGGCCGCACGTGGCGCTGGCCGTGCGCTACAACCGCGTGGGCATCCTGCGCCGCATCCTGCGCACCGTGCGCGACTTCCCGCCCGACGAGCGCGCGCGCCTGCTCGACCGGCGCGGCTGCACCCGCGTGGAGGGCGGCGGCACGGCGCTGCACGTGGCCTGCGAGCTGGCGCGCCCCGAGTGCCTCTTCCTGCTGCTCGGCCACGGCGCGTCCCCGGGCCTGCGCGACGGCGGCGGCCTGACGCCCCTGGAGCTGCTGCTGCGCCACCTGGGCCGCGACGCCGGAGCCGCCAGCGCCGCCGGCACCCCCGGCACCGCAGGGACGCCCGCCGCGCCCGGGGAGCCCCGCCAGCGCCGCCTGCTGCTGCTCGACCTGCTGGCGCTGTACGCGCCCGCCGCCCACGCCGCCGCCGGCCCCGCCCGCCGAGAGCTGCTGGGCGACCGGCCGCGCTGGCAGCGGCTGCTGGGCGAGGACAAGTTCCAGTGGCTGGCGGGCCTGGCGCCGCCCTCGCTCTTCGTGCGCGCCATGCAGGTGCTGGTCACCGCCATCTCGCCGGGTCGCTTCCCCGAGGCCCTGGACGAGCTGCCGCTGCCGCCCTTCCTGCAGCCGCTGGACCTCACGGGCAAGGGCTAGACCTCGGGCGCTGCCCGGGCGGTGGATTTTTGGAAAATACTATTTTTCAGAGCGTTGTACCCAGCACTTTACATATATTGATCTCTGTACAGGAGAAACTCTGCTTCGTGTGTTGCGGGCATCGCGCGGGCCGGGTCGGGCAGGCGGGCCCCGCTGCAGCTTTCCTGGGGGGCCGGCTGAGCTCAGCTCCCCGCGTCTTTCCCCTCTTGGCGAGGGCTTGGAGGTCATGCGACCCCCCCAGAGCCAGGCCTCAGCTCACTGCGCAGCCACCGAGGTCGGGGAGGACCAGCTTCCCATCTTGATCTAGAGCCTCCAGGACTATGTGTCCCAGAGGGAGTGACAGCTGAGCAGAGGAGTGGGGCAGGGGTGGGGGGTGCAGGCCGCGGGCCTGAGTCCTGGGACAGGACGTGCAAAGCCGGAGAGGCCAAGAGAACAGGTCCTGGGAGATTCTGGGAGGCGGTTCTGGGAGCCGGCACTTAGGGCCTCATAAACTCCTGGGCGGGCAGAGGGAGGCAGGAAAGTCTGTTCCCTGGTGTGGGTGTGGGATGGGGTGACCCAGTCTGGGCCCCTGGTGCCCCTTATCCCCAGTAGGCCTCCTGCCTTTCCTTGGGTGTCTTGTGGCAGATGGAAGCCTGGACTTGTCCTTGTCACCCCTTGGGCTCTTTCCTGAGGAGTGGCAGGCACCTGGTCCTGGGTCTCCTGCTTCTCTCCCCTCTGCTGTGAGGCCACTGGGCCCCTGCTCTACCTGTTCCTCGGGGGTTTAGGTGTTCTTCTTCCAGGCCTGACCCCTGTCCAGCCCGGGGTGCGGGCTCCCTCGTGCTTCCCTGGCCCAGCCCCCAGTGGCTGTTAGGTGGTGCCTGCGGGCGATGGGGTGGCGGTGGCACCCAGTGGGCAAGCGCTCTTGGCCCAGCCAGGGGAGCTGCCTTCTGCAGGAAGGTTCTCAAGATGACTTAACAGACTTGCCGCGGCCCTTCAGGACAGCAGACGGGCGGAAGAGCTGGGTCCGGGCCTCGAGCGTCGAGGCCAGGGAGGATGCCAAGGCTGCCCTGCCCGGGGAATTCCGCTGGGCCATGAAATTCAACCTGTGCCGGCACGGGCTGGAGGGCCACGATGTCCTGCCAGGAGCGGACGGCTAAAGGTCTGCCGGGCTGCGGGGAGGAGGGGAGGGTGAGGGGGGCGCAGCTCGGGGGGCGATCCTAGACTGCAGGTGGGTCAGTTAAATGGCTTCTCTGAACATTGACGCCCGAGGGCGGTGGATACCAACCTGTCCCGGCTCGGACTGGAGGCCTCGGGAGCCCCGTCCTCCAGGCGGCCCGGGTCTTCACGTCAGGGATGCCGTTGTCGGGCAGGTTTGTTACCTTTGGGAGCGGATGAAGGCCGGGACAGGGTGGCTCAGCGTAGCCCGTAGTGGTGGCTTCCGGGCAGTGGGGCTGCGCGGGTGTTGGGGAACCCTTGGTGCCTGACTGCCCCCGCGGCCTCTGCCTGGAGAGCCCGGGTGCCTGGGTCTGCAGACCTCCTGCCAGGTCTCCCCAGGCCCAGCTCCGTCCTCGGTGGGGTCGACCTCCTGGACCCGTCTTCCTTTCCACGTGACATCTACAGATGTTGGGCTGGGGCTGGGGTGATGCGGACGTGGGGGAGCTGCCCTGCCTCGGAGCTCCCCAGGAGCCCATGGAGAGGTGCCCCATGGAACCCACTGTCCCCGGGTCCAGCAGGAGGCAGGACCTGGCTGGATCATTCTGGGCACCAGAGCCTGGGGGCACAGCCTGAGCACCCATTCAGGGAAAGTTCTGGGACCCAAGCGGGGTGGTTTGGTTTCAGGGTGACTAGGAAGCAGCTCTTGGGGGGACAGCAGAAGCTGCAAGGACAGCTTCATCGTTTGCGGGGTGACTTTGGGGCCCCAGAGGCCCCCCCGGCCCCTACGCCTGAGGACTGAGAGGGCAGGAGGAGGGTATCCCAGGGCCCGCCCCTGATGTCCTCACTGGGTGGGGGCTTGGGAGTCCAGTGTTCACACTGCTTGCAGCTGCAGTGAGGGCGGGGGGAGCCCCGGTCTGGCCGGCGTCACCGCCCCGTGGCCTCGGAGTGGGGCCTGGTTCTGGCACGGCTCCCACTGAGGCTCGCTGGGGACGCCTGGCTCAGGGCACTGCAGGCCTCGGCGAGCACAGGGGACCCAGGAAGTGGTGCAGGATGATAAGGGCGGCCTCGGGGTTATCTGGTGGCCACTGCTGGCCGGAGGGAGGGCAGGAGGCTGGGCAGGAAGCACCTGGCTTTGGGCTTATCGGGCCCTGGGGCCCCGCAGCCCCAGAAAGGGCAGCCCCGACGGTGGGGCGACATGTGCCGGAGCGCTGAGGAGGGGCTGAAGCCAGGCCCAGCCCAGGTGTCCCTTGGCCGACAGCGACTCAGCTCTTGGTCCTTGGCAGTTGGCCTTGGTGGCTTGTCAGAGGCAACCGCTCTGCCCGGAACGAGGCCCACTTTTCTCTGGAGCGAAGCGCATGGGTTCGCTTGCTCGGTCCACTCATTCCAGTCTTTCTAAGGAAAACCTGACGGCGGCCAGTCCTGCCCTGCCACGGCCACCGTGCGGCCCAGGGAGTCCCAGCCTGTTCGCGCCCAGGGGCCAGAATCCCCTTCCTCCAGATGCCAGCTGGGGTGGAGCCTCGGGCCGGGAACCGGAGGGGGCACTGTCGGGTGGCCTGGGGGAGGTGGCCGTGAGGGCAGGGGAGGAAGGACCTCGATCTGCCCCTCCTTGGCTGCGGGACATGACTCAGCGTGAGCGCCTCGCCCACGCGGACTTCAGCCTGATTATTGCCTTGACGCGGAGGACTCTGATTTCCCTGCCTCCCGATTGCTTCACCAGCTTGAAGCCGCGCCACCGAGGAGAGCAGTTGCCCCAAGTACCGCCAGTCCTGCTCAGGACGAGGATGCTTCCCGGGGGCCGGGATGGAGGGAGAGCAGCGCGGTCGGGGAGGCCGTGCGCTGTTGGCACCTGTTAGGGGACGGAGAGCCTGCTGCCCCAGCCTGGCCCCGCTCTGCTTCGTGCCGTTACATTTTTTAAACAGAGGCATGACTTAACATATGATAGAGGCACAGCCTTTAGATATTTTTAAAGATGGAAAGAATCCTTTTTTATAAAGGCCTCACACCCAATGTGGGGCTTGAACTCCCGACCCCAAGATCAAGAATCGCATGCTCTCCCCAGCCAGGCGCCCTGAGATGCTCAGACTTTAAATGTTTAGTCCAAGGAGTTCTGACAAATGTCTACACATGTGTAACCACCACCACAGTCAAGATAGAGGTGAGGACAGGTATCTGTGTCTTCAGTGACTTTTATTTTTTAAAAAAAGATTTTCTTTGAGAAAGCATTAGAGAGAGCGAGAGAGCGGGTGGGGGCAGACGGAGAGGGTGAAGCAGGCTCGATCCCAGGACCCTGAGGTCATGACCTGAGCCGAAGGCAGACGCCCAACGGACTGAGCCACCAGGAGCCCTGTCTTCAGGGATTTTTAAAAAGAGTTTCTGCTTAATAGAATTCATGCTTCTGGTGGAACGGGAACTGCAGAGAAATCCAGGGCAGGCTGCGGCGGGGCTTCCTCGTGGCACGTCCTCGCGCCGTCCCCTCCAGCTGTGGGACTCCCGAGGGCAGGAGCCGGCTACTTGCTACCATCCCACCAGCCAGACAGCCGCAGCCAGCATTTCGGTGTATTTTCTTCCAGTTTTTTCTATGCACATCCATAGATGTCTTCAAACATTCCCCCATGCCTATTCTTTACACACACGACATCAGATCACTTAAATAATTGAGTATTTTAAAACTTACGATAAGCATTTTCCTGTATTGTAAAAATGCTTTGTAAATAAGACTTCTCAGAAGTCTTTGGTGTTTACTTTGCCGTATCTGACTCCCTAGTGTTTTTTAAAATTTTTTTAAATTTTTAAATTTTTATTTTTTGACTCCCTAGTGTTGACGGTGTGAGGAGTTCAGGTTAGGGAGCCCCGTTTTTAAAATGTGGATTTTATTTTGAAATAATATACATTTACATGGCTTGAAATTCAAAAGATACAAAAAGATGCATATGGCCCAGGCAACCTCGGCGACCAGCTGCGGGGTGACCTTGGTTCTTATGGCCCTTCTGCGCAGCTGGAATGACGGACCATTTCGAACCCCCCAAAAGTTAGGAGGGTGCGCGTGCCCGGGCCCGCTATCCCCGTCTCTCCTGTCTCCCGCTCTGCGTGGTCTTCCACCAGACCACGTCGTGACGCGCTGCGGACAGTTGGCACCACCGCGCTGCAGCCGGGCCGGCCCGCCCAGGACACCTGCTCCGTGACAGCTGCGCAGGGGCTGCTCCTCGAGGCCACGGGCCGGTATTTTACAATCACAGAACCGCCTGCACTATACGTCTTCCCCGATTTAGGGTTTGTTCTTGAGGACAGGTTTCCAGAGGTGGAGTTTGTGGGTTTGCGGGCTTTACGATCGCTCCCCCTGCTCTGTCCGCGCCCCACCTGGGTGCCAGGCATTTGCTCTTTCATCTCTGTCCATATGAGTGCCTTAGGTGTTCCTCCGACTGCTGTGTGCACTTTTTTTTTTTTTTTTAAGATTTATTCCTGAGAGACAGAGAGACAGGACATAGAAGGAGAAGCAGGCTCCTCGCGGGGAGCCCGGTGCAGGACTCGATCCCAAGACCCCGGGATCACGCCCTGAGCCAAAGGCACACAACACTGAGCTACCCGGGTGCCCCTGGTGTGTGCACATTTTTTAAGGTATATAGTCACCATCCATGATGTCACAATTTCCCCTTTTAAGTGGGGTTTAAAATTTGTAAAATTTTAAGATTTTGAGGAAATCAAATCTGTAATTTCCTCTGTGGTTCTCCTGTCACTTTTGAGTCTAAAATCCTTTGCCATCCGGAAATCAGATACCATTCCCCCTTTTTTAAAGTTTTTTTAAAGCAGGCTCCACGCCCAATTTGAGTCCAATGTGAGCATTGAACTTGTGACCCTGAGATAAGACCTGAGCTGAGATCAAGAGTCGGACGCTTAACCGATGGAGTCCCCCAGGCTCCCATGGTTTTAAGACACTTTAATCCATTTAATAGGTTTGCCCAGATAATGAAGGGGTGGTGCACATCAGTTGTGACCTCACCCGCCTGTCCCGATGTGCCTTCATCATGTCAGCTCCCGCGGGTCCGGTCGGGCCGCCTGCCATCCCTGGCCCTCCCTCCCACGCCATACTTTAATTCACCTGCTGCCGTCAGCACCCTTGGCAATTCCCACCTGTTTCTTCCCAGGACAGTGAGGTGGCATCACGCAGCGCTGGCCTGGAGTTCTGCAGAGCTGGGCTCCAGTCCCAATGGCCCGTGAGTGGCCTCCAGCAAGTACGGAACCTCTCTGAGTGTCACCGAGGCCCACAGTGCTTCCCGCAGGGGCTCGAGGGGGACCCGAAGCTGTGCAGGAGCCCCAGGCGCACGTCTGGCAGTCGGGGGGCACCTGTGGGCACGAGCATCATTGTGGGACCTCCCCCGACACAGACCAACATCCCAGTGAGGCTCCCCCCAAACTGAGTTAGAGCCTTTGGAAAGGACTGAGGTCTTCGCAGCATCCTTCGTCTTTCCTGAGGGACGTTGGACGTCGTAATTCAAGTGTGCCTCGATGTCTTCGGTGAAGCAGGACATTCCCTGACACGGGGCAGACGTTTCTCGCTCAGGCCTCCGTGGCACACGACGCGTCCGGCGGCCGAGGCCCTGATCCCTCCCTGCAGGGTGCTTTCCACTAGGGCACTGCTGGCCTTTGGTTTCGTTTCTTGGCGGCGGAGTCCTGGGCTCAGGGCCTCGACCCCCCCAGGCCCGCCCACAGCGGCCCGGCCTCGGGGGCCTGCGGAGCGACCGCTCCCTGGGGACAGCCGTCCTGGGTGAGCCGGTGCGGAAACCCCACGCGGGCCGGGCCGCCGAGCGCCACCGCAGATCCTTCGGGCACAGGTGGGCACGCCACCGTCGAGGCTGCGCGGGGCCCCTTCTCACAGCCCGGACACCAGACTCGACCAGGTTTGGAAAAAGTCTAGTTTATTGCACTGTCTCAAAGCACAACTAAAAATTAAAACCGGAAGGAAAAACCGTACAAAGCACTGAAGCTAAAAGTAGTTTAAAAGTATCAAACTAGACTTGGGTTTAATTGCACTAAAGTCCCGTGGGTTTAGGAGGGCTCTGCCGTCCAGGGGCCGCAAGGCACAACGTACAGAGGCGCGGCCGCAGCCGGGCCGGCCTCCGCGCTCGCCAGACTTCTGAAACAAGGGTTCTCTAAGCGTGGAGTGTGAAGCAGGGCCTGGGGTTGCAGCGTCTTGTCCTCCTCTGGGCCTGGAGCACCTCCGTCTCCACGGCTGGCCGGGTCCCGGCAGGGAACACGCCGTATCGCTCTCCCCCTGCGGCCCGGGGGCTCCTGGACACGTTCGCTTAGTAGAAAACAGGCGTCGAGTCACTGGGCCCTGGACCAAGGACAGGCTAAAAAAAGCAGCGAGGCCGAGTCCCACTTGGGAGCTGCCTCCGGGAGGGGGGGGCGGTGCGCTCAGGCGGGATGTGGGCCGGGCTGCCGAGCCTTGGGCCCAGATGCCTGCGGGGACAGTGGGCACCGCAGGCCGACCCCAGGGACCGGCGTCTGGCGTGGCCACAGCGGGCTCGGTTCGAACCTCCTGGGGGCATCAACCCAATGCCTGCTAATGGCACCGGTGGCCGCTCAGGGCCAGCCGGCAGGTGCCACGACTGCCCCGCACGTGGAGGACACGCGGGGGGACGCCTACGCTCCGTGAAGCTGCGGCTGAGGACAGCGCCGGTGCAGGGTAAACCATGTGAAGGAACGAAGGGCCTTCCACTGGTTTCATAAAATACATTTCTCCTCTAAATTTATAAGAGTTGATTTCAAATGAGGTATCTTATGCAGGTTTGTAATATAACAAACAAAAAAGGCAATAATTAGTAGACTCATCCTGTGAGGATGCTCCTGGTCTTTACGACGTCCACCAGCAGCATTAACATCACTCAAAGACACTGCTGAGTCAGCCACCGTGGCCGAGCTCCCCCACCTCGGCCACACCTCCCAGGGCCACCGCTGCCTTGGAAACACGTGCACCCTTCACGTCCATGTCATCCACTGGCCTTTATTGTTTTGGCTGAAGTGTGTTCTCCAGGAGGCGAGTGTGCTGTGCCCTGTGCGTGGGCCGGGAGGGCGTGCGTGGTGTGGGCGTGCATGTTGTGGTGTGTGTGCGCGTGGGTGCTGCAGCCTGGCACAGACCAGCACCCCACTCTCCGACACGGCCTTGGTTTCCCCACTGGGGTGTCCAGCACGGAATGTGTGCCGGAACTCGTGTCCCTGTGATGACCACAAGCTGGCCCAGGACCCCCCTCAGTGGCAGGGAGCACTGACCCCCGGGTTGTCCCCACGGCGGGCCAGGAGCGCCAGGGGACGCAGCCTCGGCAGGAGCTCAGAGGCACTGCCGCTCTGGCAACGGCTCCACATCACTCGGCCGAGGCTGTGGGTTCTGGAACAGACGGAAACAAACATGGATGAAAGCAAGTGTGGTTGTCCGAGCCGGCCTGGCATGTCTGGACGAGGGCTGATGAGGCGTGGCCGAGAGCGAGCGACTCCGAAACCACTGTGTCCGCCACCGTCCCGGCCTCCTCCCTCCTGAGCAGCCCTGCCCCAGGCTCCTTCAGATGACCTCCCACTCGTCCTCCAGGTCCTCGGGGTGGGGGGTGGTGGCGTGGCTGCTCGGGGCGCCGTGCGAGTGGCTGAAAGTCCTCGTCAGCCGCTGGAGGAGGTAGCCAGGGGGGCCCACTGCCCACAGCTCATCGGACGAGGTCACTGCAGGGACAAGAGCCGCCGCACGATCGTTAGTCACCCAGCCCGGGCAGCAGGCACAAGTGGGGTCAGGGCTGGCTCCACATCCTGACGCGGCACTTTCTAGCTCTGGGCTCCGGATCCACCACCCTCAATCTGTGCCCCAGCTCCCCTGGCTCTAAAGTGGGTGGCCCCGGTCCTGGGACACTCTGGCCAGTGGGGTGCGGGATGCCCTCCTTCGGGTGTGACCCTCAGCGATCTGGAGAGCAAGCCCCGTGGGAGCAGCCTCCTGTGGAGGCCCCACTGACCTCGCCCAGGGGAGCCCTGAACCTGATGAGAGCCATGCAGCCCCGAGCCTTGCGGAGCCCTGGCACTTGCCTGTGAAACACGTCACGTTGCCAGGTATTTTCTTCCAATAGTCTCCTGCAGGGTTCTTGTCGGTGACGCCGTACCGCCGGGCAAGATCACCATTGGGGCAGCGGGCCCACACGGTCCTGGTGCTCAGTGCCAGCTGGCAGGCCTGCAACCCTGCACGTGAACAGGGTGTCCGTCTGTCCTCAGCCCCGGCTGCGGAGAGGACAGGCCACCCCCTCCCACGAGGCCGCTCTCTCACATCACTGGGCCCTGTCGACCAGGAAGGCCCCTTGCTGGCCGTGCCCTGCACTGCAGGACTCGGAGTGGGGGCTGAGGGAAAGGGTGCCCCACCGGCAGTGTGAGCCACGCCACCAAGGGCCCAAGGCCACAGGGCACACGGGTCCGGGCCATCTGGGAACAAACATCCCACAAAGAACCCCAAGGGCATAGGGCTGGCTGCAGTCCTGCAATGCTGGGTCCCTCAAGGAATATTCCGTTAGACACCTGTTGTCACCTGCCTCAGTAGGACAGGCTGCCTGAAGGACCAGGTGCCCAGGGGAGGGGCAGCCACGCCACGCTCGCGTTTCTACCTGGCACGTGCTCCCAGTCGGTCCCCACTGGCATCTCTTCGGTGATTCCAGCTCGGACGTGCACGTTCCACCTGCTGTCGAGCGCCCACAGCATCTGGTCGTTGGGACTGGAGTGGACGCTGACCAGTGTGACCCCAGCAGGCTGCAAGCAGGAAGAGACTTTCCTCAGGGGAGGAGGTGGGGGGCATGTTATTTTTGGAGAGAGCAAGGACAGAAGGTTTGGAGCCCCAGGGGGAAGCAGAGTGGACCTCGTCCTGCCCTCTGAGCGCGGCCTGCCACGTCTGGCAAACCCAGCCTGAGGAACCTCCCACCAAACCAGGAAGCCCAGCTCGTCAGCGACAGCATGTCCTGAGGGACAGAGAGGCCGAGATGGGCCAGATGACAGGAGGTGCAAGAGGTGCACATGGGGTCCTGGGCTGGGACGGGCAGGCGGCGGGAAAGGACAGCGACGGAAGAGCACCGTGTCCACACCGTCCCCGATGGGGACATCATCACCTGATGGCAGGTGACGCCCAAATGGCAAGGCCAGCTCTGGGGAACACGGGCCTCAGGGCCGGGCCTTGGGGGGGCCTCACGCGTGCGCACGCAGCCTCAGGCTCACAGCTTCATGCTCACACAGAGGCGCACACGGCAGAGTGTGAACAGCGGCTGAATCTGGATGAAGCGTCTATCAGGCTTTACTGAAATACACCTGCAGGGTTTCTGTTGGCTTTGAGTTTTTTCAAGATAAAAACTTTAATTAAAAAAAATTAGAGGGGGCAGCCCGGGTAGCTCAGCGGTTTAGCGCCTGCCTTCGGCCCAGGGCATGATCCAGGGTCCTGGGATCGAGTCCCACGTCGGATTCCCTGCATGGAGCCTGCTTCTCCCTCTGCCTGTGTCTCTGCCTCTCTCTCTCTCTCTCTCTGTGCTTCTCATAAATAAATAAAAAAATTTAAAAAAAAACTACAGAAATGGGGGACCTGGGTGGTGCCGTTTAAGCATCCGACACTTGATTTCAGCTCAGGTCATGATCTCAGGGTCGTGGGATCCAGCCCCGCGCTGGGCTCCGTGCTCAGTAGACTCTGCTTAGTACAGTCTCTCCCTCTCCCTCTGCCCCCTCTCGTGTTCCCCTCACGTGTTCCCCCTCCTACTAAAATAAGTAAATAAAATATTTTTAAAAATCATAGAAATAAAACCAAGGTATGCTATCACTGTGGTGGGCGCTGTGGGAGAGGTACACAGCAGGCAGCACGTGACACCCCTGGGAGCTCCATCGAGAGCGTGGACGGCTCGGGGGCGAGTGGTGGGCCTCCCCACACACTCTGAGCCTTTGCCTCCACTCTGCTTCTCATACACACGGGACAGGCTGAAGGCAAGGCTGACATCACAGAGCGGCTGTGTCACTGCAGGAAATGGGGACTGGCGGGCAAGAAGGTCCGTGGCCCTGCCCGCCTCGCTTCGGCACAGCTGTCTGCAGGGTCCAGCCTCTGGTCAGCAGCAGTGCTGCTCAGGACCGACCCTGGGGTCGGCTGTCCTCCCCCTAGCGACTGGCGCTGTCCATTTGCCCTGGGCCTCTTGGTCCCGGTTACATCCCTGGTCTTGGGCTCTGCCTTCCTGGTCTGCCTCAACCGGACCCAGAGCAGTCACCGGCGGACACTCGCGGCTGACACGCCTCTGCCGCTCTGTGCTTCCTCCTCCTGGCTACGGTGAACGCAGTCCCGGGGCTTCCTGTCGTCATCTGACACCACACAACTGCCAGTCCGGCCGCCAGGCGCTCTCGGGCACGTGGGCAGAGGGGCTCACCTTGCTCTCCGCCCCGTCAAGGCGGCCGGGGGCTCCGGGCCGCAGCTGCTGGCTGGCTGGGTGGATGATGGACCAGCCTGTGAGGAGGGAGGGCCACCGGGTGGCCAGCAGCGAGCTCCCGGGGCGAGGCCTTCAGCCGATGGGAGGCCAGGGGACACGGGGAACAGCAGAAGGAGGCGCGGCCGCTTCTCTAGAGCGTGGCTACTAGCTCTGCGTCACCACCCACCCTCGGGAGCCCCACCATCTGCCTTGCCTGCTGCGTGGCCCTCAAAATAACGTCCAGCGCTTTCGGAGTTGGGGAGGCCTGAAGCTGCTCTGGCACACTGCCAGAGACCGGGCGCTTCCCACCTCCCTCCCAACCTGGGCCTGACTCGGGCTGCTCCAAACTTCTCCCTTACATGGAGCGCACAGGCACACGAGTGGCCACGCGCTCCCAGCCTCGCAGCAGGGCCATCTGTCCATCTGTAGCGTTTCAAGAGAGAACAGGCATCTGTCCTAAGAGACCTATTAGCAAAGTGCTCCCTCCTTGGCCGCGTGCGAGGAACCCGGGCTCCGCTCATCAGGCTGCAGACAGCAGGCCCGGGGAGCCTCGGGGAGCACCCAGCCTGCGCAGGGGACAGGATCGGCCAGGCAGGAAACATAAGGCTTTTGAAGACTAGTTTCAGGTGAGGACAGGTGCTATCAAGAAATAAAAGGAGCACTGTGCTGGAGGAGGCAGCCCTGTGGCAGGGCACGGCCAGGAGAGGAGGCGGCTGAGGGACGAGGGGCCAGCGCGGGAGGCTCAGTGGGGAGCAAGTGTGTCGGGGAGGGGTCGTGCAATTTATTCTACAAGCTTTTAGTGACCACGCTACCAAACCAGTCCCTGCGGAGGACAGGGGGCTGAGATGCCGCTGAGGCTTGGCACATCCCCACACAATAGTCACCAACATAAAACAGAACAGCATATAAAACCCGGAGTCCCTTCCGAGCGCCAAGCCACAGACGCACAGGTGAGGTCGGAGGGAGCCCCCGCCACTTCCCCGTCCCCTGGGCAGCCACGCACAAAGCCACAGCGCCTGCCCCTGCTCTGGGCTCTGAAGGGCGCTAATGTCCAGTGTGCCTGGGCCTTCCCCTCCGGGAGTACACACACCTGTTTGGTCAGCTTGTTTACTCCACCCTTGTTTGGCCATGAAATCCCCTCTGTTACACATTACACCTACTTCATCCCATGACCTGGGGTTCCCTTTGGGAAGTGCTGCTCTAGGCCCAGCCCTGCCCCATTCCGTGGAGGATGGACGATGGGGGCTCCAGGGAGCGGAGGGAGAGGCAGGCGCTAGGTGGAGGGAAGAATACGCGTCCTCTGTAGCACGTGGGCACGTACTGCATACGGCCCCACTGACACCAGATCTGTCCCCCTCCTGGAATCTGATCTGTGACTTCTCTGTCCAACAACACATGGCAGAAATAACTTGATGGCAGGCCGAACGTGGTCTCTGGGTTCCCATCAGAGCCTGCACAGTGGGGTGTGCAGGGGCCACGTGGAGGTGGAGGGAGGCGCACAGAGAGGCTGTCCACGCACACACTGCCTACATCCGAGGGGAAGCAATAATTTACCGTCTGAAGCCATTAACTTTCGGGGCAGTGTGCTGGGGACAGCAGAACAACGGGAGGACACAGAAGGCTGTGATGGGCCAGGGAAGAAAGAATTGGGGTGACATGATGGGGAGACAGCAAGAGAGGGCGGGCAGAGAAAGCCCCGAGAAAGAGGCAGGCCGGGGAGGGGGAGGACGAAGAGAGGCCATCAGACAGCCAGGCCGTGCCCTTCTCTCCCCTCCATCCTCAGGCTCCGCCGTCCCCTACATGTCTCTCGGCGGCCCTCCGCCTTGCTGGGGGGCTGCCCATAGTTCTCCCTCCTGCAGCCCCCCCTGTGGCAGCCTTCCCAGGACCCCAGGGGCCCACAGAATGCAGTGGGGCTTCCTCTCGCAGCCCAGGCTCAGCCTGAGTCCGCACGTCCTCTGCGTCTAGCCACCATTCCCTTCCCGCACACTGGCCCCCTGCATGCCCTCCTCCCTCCGCCTGGCAGGCCCTGAGCCTCACCCCACTCCAGTGCCTGCCCACAGAGCTCCGGCCTGGCCTGGCGAGGTATACCCGCCTGCAGGCAGAGCCACTTCTTGTCACTTCTGGGGTTGCTGAGGAGTGCTGGCAGGATGCTCGCACTGCTCCCTGCTGAGGCGTCATCTGGGCCAAGTTCTTTGCTTGCTCTCATCCAATAAAAGGACAACTTTTTATCAAAGGATCACATGCATCCAAAAAAGCACACAAATCCTAAGTGTACAGCTCAGTGGGTTTTCATAATCTGAGCACGGCCGTGTAACCGCACCCAGTTACCACCCCCCGCTCTCCACACCCCACACAGGACTTGCACCTGACTCCGATGGAGCAGGTGGAACGGAGGCTGCATCTCAAAGAGGTAATGGCCCTCCCCAGGGGGAGGCCTGCCCACAGGATAGCCCAGGGGAGGCCAGGGGAGAGGGAGGACGCAGGCCAGTTCTCAAAGGACAGAGGCGCCCAAGTGGCAGAATAAAAGCACGCAGGGATGCCAGTAACTGCACAGTAAAAGAGGAAGAGCAACACGTCCTTAGGGACAGACCTCATGAAGCACAGCATCTTGCAGCGTTTCCCAGACTGGGTCCCACGGAACACCATGCCACCCCCACAGGGGTGCTCCTGCTACCTTAGCTCTTGGACTGTCTGCCTCCTGAACATTTCCGAGTGGGGTCACTCAATCATGTACTGGACAGCACGCCAGGCCCTGTGCTAGGCACCAGGGGAAACCTCAAATGCAAACAAACCACACATCCCTGCCCCCAGGAGCTTCCATTCCACTGTGAGGGCTGGGTGGGCAGGAAGGGTTCCCTGACCTGGCCATCCCGGGAAGGCAAGCCGGGCAGTCTCAGTGAGTGCAGAGCCTGGAGACAGGTGCAGGTTTGGGAATGGAAAGGAGGTGGGGCGGCCGGAGCCCAGGGACAGCAGGGAGAGGTCAGAGGGTGTCAGGGCCACAGGCTGAGGGAGGAAGTGGACTTCATGCTGAGTGAAGTGAGAAGCCACTAGATGGTTCTAAAAACAAGAGTAGCACAAAATGACCCTGGCTGTCATGAGGCCGGACCTCAGGGAGGCCTGGGTGGAACGGGCACCTTGTTCCAGAATCCAGGTGAGACGAGAGATGGCCTGGCCCCAGGGTGGTGGTGGATGGCCTCAGAGCAGGCCTGCAAGGTGGGGGGCACGGGGTCTGCTGAAGGACCAGCCAGGGCAGGGCTGCCCTGCTTATCTGGATCCCTCAGAGCCCTCGGCACACTCGGGTTGATAAACATAAACATGAGCACAGCGGCTGCTGAGTCAGACAGTGAAGACAGGGAGAAATAACCTGACGTCCTTTCCAAAAGAAGAGAACAAATGGCTGAAAAGTTGGTGAAATGGGGGCTTGCTCTGCTGGCTGCTGAGAGGGTGGGCAGTGGAGAAGCCCGGTCTGCCACATGGTCACGAGTGAATGCCCGAGAGCCAGCCTGACCAGTGGGGCTGCACGTGTCCTAGGGTCAGAAACCAGGAAAATCATGGGAGCTAAAAGCAAATGACTTCCTCTTTCTCTGGAGGAGACGGTGTCTAACAGGGTCATTCCCAGTGGGAGACAATGGAGGGTTTGGGGAGCAGGGACCCCTGGGTGCTCACATACAACGAGCAGTCATGGGCTCTGCTGTGGCTCACCTGGCAACGGCACTTGTCACCCAATTCATTAGCAGCCTCCCTGGGCCTTTGCTGAATTTATTTTATGAACTCAGGTTTTTTCTTTGGTAATTGTCACCTTTGGATTTGTTCTTTTGTTCATGGACTACTGTTCACATTTTTTAAAATTGGAGTATAATCACCATACGGTGCTATATTAGCTTCAGGTGTACAACACAGTGATTCAACTCTTCCATACGTCCCCAGGGCTCCCACCGTGTGGTCGCCACCTGTCACCGAACAACGTGATTACATACTGTCGACTAGGTCCCCTGTGCTGTACTTTTCATCTCCGTGACTTATTTCATAAATGGAAGTTTGTGCCTCTCAATCCCTTCACCTATGTCACCCATCCCTAAGACTGTTTCTGTGAAAAGCACTGACGTAAGCCTAGGTGCCTCCATGAGGACAGCTGGAGTGCAATGTCCCTGGGCCTCCTCTGAAGACAGCCGAGGGCTTCTGACAGCGCGTGGGGCCCTCAGGTTTACTGGCTGTGCTGCTGCGTGAGAGGGACTCACATCGTCTTCTTGTCGGCACCACAGAGTCTGGGGGCTAAGTGAGCCCACGCATTTCAACGGACAAAACTGAGCACATCAGAGCCTTCTGGACAGAGTGGGCATGACTCAGGATCCCAGTGGTCTGCTAGTGAACAAAATAAACTCTCAACCACTAGGCCGTACCCTTCTATAGACTTGTTAGAGAAATGTGAAAAACAAAATAAGAAGGAATTGTAAAAAGTGATTTTGAGGACACTTACTGTTAATACTTTATTTTTAGCTTCTTTCCTATGTAAAGCTTTTTATTTAAAAAAAAATCTGGCTTATGTCATTTTGTGTTCTGCTTTTGGCTCAGTTCACAATATACGAAGCTTTTCCCCCATGCCACCACAGCTGTGATTCCAACAGTGGCTCTCCCCCAGTCACCCAGGGGGCTCTGGAAAACACACCTGGGCCTTGCATCAGGTGCTCTCAGGAGGGCCCGGGCCTTGGCATTTATGATGCCATCATTCTGGGGCACAGTTCCCTGATGGTGCGGCTGGGGGCTCCTTGAAAACATCTATACCCAATGGGATAGTAACAGAGTGGCAAGCAGGAAGGGCTGGACACTGGTATCGAGTGTGACTCAGAGGTCAGGGGGAAAACAAAACGAGGTCACTAGCAGTTCCTGGAGACCTGAGGGGACAGGGACCAGGCTGCAAAGGGTTAAGAGTGAGAAGTGAACAAAGTGGGACAGGAAGGCAGGGGGTAAGGTATCTAAGCCTCCAGGAGGGGAGGGCACAGGGCCTGCACCCAGTCCCACCCTGGAGGAGTGGAGGACTTCTTCCTTAGGGGCCCTGTCACAGGAAAGGAGGAGACCATGCAGAAGAACCCTCAGCCACTCGGCCCACCAGCCCCACATGCTCCCACTAGCCTCTGGGACACAGAGGCCCTGACAACATACTGTGTCTTAGTGACCTTTGTTTCCTGAAGGAGGATCAAATAGTAGGCTCTGAGAGATGTTTGTTGAAGGAGAGAGAAAGGAGGTTCTGGAAACTCACTGGTGCTTGCCAGCCTGTCAGCTAGGCACTCAGCCACCCACCCACCCATCTACCTTCATCCACCTTCATCCACAGCAGCCTGCCCCTCATGCCTCCACCACGGTCCTACCAACCCATCCAACGGAGATCTACCCAAGCATCTACTGTGTGCCAGGCACAGTGCTAGGTGCTAGGGATCCATTTCCTTGACTCCTGGATATTAAAGTCTGGTGACAGATAGATACATCATTAACCTCACAAAGAAACTTAAGACGGCAACAGGGAAGGCTACTGAGTGAGGAATTCTGAGAATGGATGGTGTACGTCAGACCGAGTCCAGGAGGGCAGGAAAGGCTGACCCAGGAATGGACAGCCAACCTGAGGCTGAAGGGCGAGCAGGATTGAGCCAGGGCAGAGGGCCAGGAGAGTGCCAGGTAGAGTGAGAGCACAGGGAAGGAGCGAGCAAGGGACCTGGGGCTGGACACCGGGCCGGGCAGCTGGAGTGGGAAGGGTAGGACAGCACCATATAAGGCTCGCCTGCCTGGATGTTGCAGGAGGATCTGCTGGGGTCCGGGGCTCTGAGACTGAAGGTGTTCAGGGAGGCAGAGGCTTAGAAGAGGGACCAGGGCAGCCGGCAGGAAACAAGACGCAGAGTACAAAAGGCTTCTCGGCGGAATTGAGGACTCAGCAGAGAGCACAGCATCCTGGCCTCTGTGAGAAGAGGGGTAAAGCTGGAGGCAGGATGGAAGACAGGCACCTGCGTAGGGTGATAAGGCAGCAAAGGGTTTCAGAAATGTCCCTCGCCCTCAGCCACTACTCTGAGAGCTCCTGAACACAGCCCAAGACACACACTCTTTCCCAAATGGCAACCAGTGCAAGTCCTGGCCACCTCCCTCCCCACGATAAAGCAGGCCCGGATGCCGAGGCGAGGTGAACGGGTGGCAGTCTGTGAAGAAGCATCACACATGGGCCGACTGCAAAGTAAGAAGCTTGTTTTTGCTGAACCCAAGTCGCTCCGGGGACAAGGTGAGAGAGATCAGGGTCCAGCGGCTCTTAAACCTTACAGCCCAGGATTTGTGTGGGGAACTTATAAAACGGCACATTCCTTATTACTCAGCCATAAAAAAGAATGAAATCTTGCCATTTGTGGAGGGAGCTGGAGGGTATTATGCTAAGTGAAATAAGTCAGTCAGAGCAAGACAAATACCATGTGATTTCACTCGTGTGGAGTTTAAGAAACAAAACAAATGAGCAGAGGGAAAAAGAAAGGGGGGGGGGGCAGACAAACTAGGAAACAGACTCTTAACTACAGAGAGCACACTGATGGTCACCTGGGGGAGGCCGGGGGGATGGGCAAACAGGTGATGTGGGTGAAGGGGGGCACTTGTGATGAGCACTGGGACATGTATGAAGTGCTGATCACTATATTGTACGCCTGAAACTAATATTTCACTGTATGTGGACTAACTGGAACTCTGAACAAATCAAAGAATGAACGAATGGCACATTCCTGGGCTTGGGTCAGCCTTTCAGCATCAGACTTTGGGGCTAGGGCCCAGAAATGACTTTTTAGACAAGCACCTCAGGCAATTTTGTTCAGGTTATCTGTGTATTAGCTTTTTTAAAAAATGATTTTATTTGTTTATTTATTTGAGAGACAGAAAGAGAGAGAGAGAGTGTGGTGGGAGGACCAAAGGGAGAAGCAGACTGTGCTGAACACGGAGCCTGATGTGGGGCTGGATCTCACAACCCTGAGATCATGGCCTGAGCCTAAATCAAGAGTCAGATGCTCAACCATCTGAGCCACCCAGGCGCCCCTCTGTGGGTTACCTTTTGAGAAACAATGCTCTGCACTTTTCTCAAGAACTGGGGCACCTGGGGGTCTGCCTTCGGCTCAGGTTGTGATCCTGAGGGTCATGGGATCAAGCCCTACATTGGGCTGACTGCTCAGCAGGGAATCTGCTTCTCCCTCTTCTGCTGCTGCTCTTCCTGCACACACACACACACACACACACACACACACACACTCTCTCTCTCTCTTCTTCTTCTTTCAAATAAATAAATAAAATCTTTAAAAAAGAGAGAAGTAGGCAAGACAATACTACCAAAAGCAGTCTACAGATTTTATTGCAATCTCTACCAAACTCCCAGCTGTTCAGCAAAAATCGAAAGGCAGATCCTAAAATTCATATGGAATTACAAGAGACACTGAGTAGCCAAAAAAAAAAAAAAAGAGAGAGAGAGAGAGAGAGAGAGAGAGAGAGAAATTTGGAAGCTTCGCATTTTCTGATTTCAAAACTATTATGTAACAGTGTGGTACTGGCCTAAGGACAGACATATAAATCAATGGAACAGAACTGAGAGTTCAGAAAAAAATCCATACAGTCAAGTGATTTTCAACAAGATTGCAAAGATCATTCAATGAGAAAAGAACAGTCTTTTCAACAAATGGTGCTGGCACAATTGGATTGCACACATGTGAAAGAATGAGGCTGGACACTTAACCTCATACCATATACAAAATTATCTGGAAATGGATCAAAAATAAATATAAGAACTAAATCTGACAGTGGTTTCTTAGATATGATATCAAAGGCAAGAGCAACAAAAAGAAAAAAAAAGAGAAATTGGACTTCACCAAAATGAAAAACTTTTGTGCATCAAAGGGCCCATGAAGAAGGTGAGAACACCGACCACACAATGGGAGAAAATATTTGCAAGCTTCATATCTGATAAGGGTCTAGTGTCCAAAATAAATAAAGAACTCTTACAACCCACAACAAAAACACAAAGAACCCAATGAAAAAATAGGCAAAGGACTTGAACAGACACTTCTCTAAAGAAGACATACAAATGGCCAACAAGAACATGAAAAGATGATCGATGTCATTCGTCATTAGGGACATGTGAATCAAAACCATGCAACAGTATTTCATACCCACTAAGATGACTAGAAAATGGAAAATGGGAAGTTGCAAGTGGAGAGGATGTGGAGAAAGGGGAACCCTTTTACCTGCTGAGGGAATGTAACGTGCTGCAGCCACTGTGGAAAACAGGCAGTTTAACCTCCAAAGGTTAAACACAGAATTACCATATGACCCAGAAATCCCACTCCTACATATATCCCAAAG
Organism: Canis lupus baileyi; assembly: GCF_048164855.1. Taxonomy (NCBI): domain Eukaryota; kingdom Metazoa; phylum Chordata; class Mammalia; order Carnivora; family Canidae; genus Canis; species Canis lupus. Next base: position 71,880,641 of record NC_132846.1, on the reverse strand, counting down.
AACTGGATCAGACGTTCAAACAAAACTTACACGAATGTTCATCGCAACAGTGTTCACAAGAGCCAGAAAGTGGAAGCAACCCAAATGTCCGTCAGCTGACACGTGGATAAATGACATGTGGTCTGTCCGCAGTGTGGGACAGCATTCGGCAGAGGTACTGATATGGAGACAACACAGCTGTACCTTGAAAGCGTGAAGCTCCGTGAAAGAAGCCCACTGTAAAAGGCCACCTATGACATAAGTCCCTGTATATGAAACGTCCAGCAGAGGAAGATCCGCACAGAGAAAAAGCAGATGAGTGGTTGCCAGGGCCAGGGTAAGGGGCGCTGGGGAGTGGCTGCTTTGGGCACAGTGTTTCCTTGAAACCTGATGAAAATGTTCTGGAACAAGATGGTGATGAAGGTTACATAACATTATGAATGTGCTCAATGCCACCGATGGTGACTTTTATGTTATATGGACTTTACCACAGATATTAAAAAAAAACAAAACTCGATAAGCCTTGGTTTTCATGATGTAGTACTGTTTTGCAAAATGTTATCACTGGGGAGGCAGGGGAAATGGTACTCAGATCTCTATTATTACAAATGCATGTGAATCTGCAATTATCTCATTAAAAATTTCAAAAACAAAAAAGGCAGCCTAAAATTTTGCCTTACTCATATTCAAAACTTCATAAAAATGGAAAAAAAAAGAATGAAGGGTGCAAATGTAAAATGGAGTAAATCGGAAATTAAGATTTAAAAATCACTTGGATGGACGCCTGGTTGGCTCAGCAGTTGAGCGTCTGCCTTTGGCTCAGAGCGTGATTCTGGAGTCCCGGGATCGAGTCCTACATCGGGCTCCCTGCACGGAGCCTGCTTCTCCCTCTGCCTGTGTCTCTGCCTCTTTCTCTGTGCCTCTCAAGAATAAATAAATAAAATCTTTAAAAATAAAAAAAAATCACTTGGAAATGCTAAGGAATTATGTATAGCTTTGATGTCCTTCCAAAGACTATGTGTGCCCCACTCCTGTTTATTTATTTTATTTTTAAAAAGATATATTTATTGACAGAGAGAGGAGACAGCACAAGTAGGGGGAGCAGCAGAGGGAGAAGCAGGCTCCCCATCGAGCAGGGAGCCCGACACGGGGCTCGACACCAGGACCCTGGGATCACAACCTGAGACTGAACCACCTGGGCACCCCCACTCCTGCTTATTTTTGTGTCTTTCATAGATGAGCTTCAGGGCAGGCATGGAGAGAGAGCACATCCCCTTTCTGGAAGGACGCAGTGATTTAATGGACAAGTCAAAGGGGCTTCTCACAGTAGAAAGCTTCCCTTGATCAAGACCTCATGGGGGGCAGTGGGGTGGGGGTGGGGGAATCAGGCTGCTATCCTGTGTTCTCAAACGATAAATGCTCATTACTAATTATTAGCCATAGACTGTATTTTATTTATTCCAAGTTGCCAGTATTACAGAATAAACCATTACTCTTTCCCACTAATGAGCAAATTCTACAGGCAGAATTTACTTATATGTCGAGATCCCGACCGACATAGAGTTCAAGTGAAGGAGTGAATCCTTGGGATGCATGACTCTGCCCGCCCACCCAGGGCCCACGGGGACTGTCCTCAGATTTAGGGCTTCATCTTATTTGCCAAGGGCAAAGAAACGTTTCTTGCCTTAGACAATGTGAGCTAGAAACGGGACAGATTCTGTTTCCTGATGAAGCCAAGCTTGTTTTTGAGTTACATCCAGGATTTGCTAGCTCTGACCCCAACGCTCTCATCTGGTATCTTCCCCCAAGAACTGGGACTCCAGCTACTGGATCACTTGTGGCAAGACCATAGTCCTAGGAGAAAGGGTTGTGGCGACCAGGTTAAGATTGTCGCCAAAGGTCCTGCTGCCTGCTGGCCATAGCTCTGCCGGTGGCTTCCACCAGCAGGGAAAGGTGGGCAACCTGAAGGCACCTCACCCAGTGACTCACCCCAGAGGTGGGTTTCTGTCTGATTTTACGAGCCTGAGATGCCACGAGGGCAGGGCCTGGCTGACGCCTGGTGCACAGGAGGTTCTTTACGTGCAGTCCTTCGGTGTGTGGAGGCTGCCCAGCGGTGCCCTGCACAGACTGCTCCCAGGCCCCCCTAACAGGTCAGGCCAGCCTTGAGGGCTGCCGGGCACAGCCCCTCCCTGCAGAACAGCCTGCCCCTGTGGTACGCACCCTGCACCCCCACCAGCAGGCAGCACCTCCTCCGGCCTCACGGATGGCCAGGCCCCACAGCACTGGGCTTGGCGTCCCACCTCCCCTTCATGACTTCACCTAAACTCCCCCTTGTGAGTCCACTCTTAGAACCCTCTGTGCTCTGTGAAGCTCAGCCCCCAACTGCCTGCTTCTAGAGCCTTCTGAAAGACACCCTGCTTCCATGGACCAGCCTGGAGGGGCCCCCATCCAGTGTACCCCCCCACCTCATTCCTCTCGCCTGGGCAGACTCAGGCAATTGGCTGCTTCATTTTTCACAGCCCACGAGGCTCCAGGTGTCACCGAGTTTCATAGAGCCCCTGCCTAAGGACTGTTGGTGGAATTGGCATTCTGAGGACAGCACGCCCCAGGCAGCTCCAAATGAGAGGGAGGGCAGGACTAACTCCAGGTCCCACAGAAACGCCTCTAACAAAATCTCTGACTTCTGTTTTAAGGGCTCGCTCAAATGATTTGGGGCTGGAAGGGACCCAGGAGACCAGCTAAACGGGACTCCCTCGTATTCCAAGTGAGCAGTGATGAATCTGATGCTCACAGTAAGGGGCCCAGGGCAGAGCTGAGCCTAGAGATCAGAGTTCTCCCCACTCCCAGCAGGTGAGCTTTCACCCTCGGAAGTGCTCGCACGTGTGCGTGCGCACACACACATGTACAGGTGTGCACATGCACCCCCTTAGCCAGAATGTGAATAAACCTAGGGCAAAAGGAAAAAAAATACATTGAAAACTTTATAGCTAAAGTAAATGTTTGTCTAGACAGATCATCTGGGGATGGGCCTTATGGGAACCTGGATAAAGTTCAGCAGGAACATTTCAGGAACACAGAGGCGGGATAATCAGAGAGCCAGCAAAGTGGCAGCACAAGGGCACACATCTCCCTGGAAGATGCCTGGCAGGGGGCAGTGACCAACCCTCTGGCCACCACCTTCCAGACTCCTCCCCTTTGCTCCTCCCAATATCTCTGTCTCAATGAATCCTCAATCCACCTCACATTTGTGACACATTCTGTGACCTTGACTCTTCCTCGGTGTGGACCGAGTACACCGGATGCTGCTGCAGTGATGCTCTCGGGGGCCGCTGACCCAGGGGGTTTGTTTGTTTCTCTGTCACATGACCCCACGGTTCTTGTATGTTCTGACTTTTGTGTGCTCATTTGAGGTCTTCTGTGTCTTCCTCTGTTGCAGATCCTCTTCCTGCTTCTGGTCTATTCCTTCTAAACTCAGATAAACTTGAAAATCAGACACCAATACTAATAGGCCTGTATTTAAAGCAGGAGTAGACTCTCAGGGAGAGTGAGGGCCGAGGGTCTGAGGCTTGGACCCTGGTGTCTTTTGCTCCCCACTCAGCGTGTGACCCTCCTGCTCAGGCTCTGTGTCCTTGGGTAGAGGGCAAGCCAGATCATCTGCCAGGCTCCTGACTCTGGGTTTTCGTGCTCTTAATGCTGGGATGCAGCAGGTGGGGCCTGCCTTGCCGAATCCTCTGTCCTCACTGCCTCAGGGCTGCTGCACAAGGCATCCTGGGCAGTTTTATGGGAGCAGCTCTGCTGTTACTTGTTGAACACATCAGGCTGAAGTGTAAGATTTTATTTGAAGAATGAGTTCCATTGCTAAAAATGTTTGAAAACTGCTGGTCTAGCTGAGTGAGGATATCAGAGGCTGGTTCTGGGTTTCTGGATGGCAGAAAGGCTCCCTTGCTTCTCACTTCTGGTCGGCCGACTGCAAAGCCAGAGGCCCTCTCCTGTGCCACTCCTGCATTGGCTCCAGCGATTTCCTACACCTCTGCATCTGGTCTGAAGTGTGACCTGGAATCTGCTAATCGCAGGCGGATATCCTAAACAAAAATGATCAGAGGTAGCTTTCCTGGGCAACTGTCATGTTCTTTCCTTCCTGAGTGGGGGCTGGCAAAGCCGATTGTAGCCACTCTTTCTACCACTCGAAACCCCATCACTGACACCAGCCTGGCGACTGTGCCGTGCTTAGTCAGGGTTCTAGTGCTGTAGTGACATGAGAAGTCTGCAGAAACTTTATCCCAGCTGTACTGGCCCCTCGGTGTCTCTGATAGTTGATCTCATGGCAGCCGCTCAGGGTATGCCTAGCACCGTGGTCCTGCTCACCAGCTGCTGCACAGGCAGGCTTCGGGACTGGCCCTCCAGAGGAGTGACGCCCACAGGAAGGGACCCTGTGGCTTTGTGCCTCTGGCTGGCGTTCAGACCCTTCCTGGTGCTCACAGTCATGTGGGGCACATGCCTGTCAGGCTGGGACATGGGACAGGGTCCTTGAGTCCATGTGGTCACGTGCATGTTGCAGATTGACAAGGGGGCTGCTGTGGGCCCTGGAAGCCCATGTACCCGGCGGTCCTTTACAGGGAACTGCAGTCTTCCAAAATGAGGAAAAGGCTGAGACTCAGCTATCCCGGAGAAGGGTCACATTTCTTCACAATGGGGCCTGAGGGGGAGAGCTCAAGCACAACCTCTATTCAAATGAGCTACAGGAAAAAGGGCAGCATGGGGAAGAAATAAAGGAAGTAGCCAAAAATTGAGTTTTCCTCAAGTTGGGGCTCTTATTCCAACAGCATCAGACACCATTTCCGGAGGTCCTCTACCTTCATTTGTGGGCAGCTGCACTGAGTTCACCAAACCCTGGATGTGTATGTAAAGGGAACCACATCCTCCTAAGCACCACTCAGATTTCTGAGGGCTAAAGGAGAGTGGACAGGGGACGTGGGCTGGACGACGGAGTGTGGAGTCCAACAGGGTAGCTTCTACCCAGGTTCTCAGCACGAGTGTGTCAGAATCAGCTGCGGAGCATGAAATCCCACAGCCTCCTGGGCTGTGACAGCAGAACGAACACACACACCTACCTTCTCACTCCCTCTGCAACACACAGTGAGAACAAGAGCTCAAAAAGGCTCAAACCTCCTTTGCACTGGGAGAATGAGATGGGCAGGCGGCACCTGACCGTGGAAGCGGAAGGTGTGGGGGAGCAGGAAAGGCCTTGGTGAGGCCAGGAGGCCAAGAGCAACCGACCACGAGGAGCCAGCAAAACAGCCCAGCCAGGCCCCCGCGCAGGGAGCCCAGCAAAGCCCCTCACTCCTCCCAGCAGTGGGCCCCACTCTCAGAACCAGGACGGCCAACATCCCAGGCAAGCCTCTGCCACGAAGAAGAGAATGATGCAGAGAACAGGCAACTCCAGGGCATGGAGACCATAAAGAAGAAACTTCAGGAACATCAGCGGGGCAGGGGCGTGGGGGTGGGTGGGGGCGACGATGATGGACACCAGGATGAAGCTGAGAATGTCTTTTAGAAAGCAGGACAAAAGCACAAGAAGAGAAAATGGGAGAGGGGAGAGATGTGGAGGCCGGTTTAGGAAGTCCACAGTACAGAAGTAGGAATTCCCAAGAGAGCAAATAGAGAAAACCGGAGGGTAGAGGCAGGAAGCAGGTCGCCAACAGGGCAGCAGGACACAAACTCTAGGCTGAAAGGCCTATCAGCACAGATGCTAAAATAGGCCCTCCCCGGGGTGCACTGCTGTCTGTTCTCCGAACACTGGCAACAAAGAGATGTTACAAACTTCCAGAGAGAAAAGCAGGTCAGATATTAAGGCCCAGGGATCAGAATGGCTCAGACTTCTCAACAGCAATGCTAGACACCAGGAGATGATAGAGGAAACCCTTCAAAATTCTAAAGGAAAATGATTTCCAACCCAGACTGCTCTACTCAGCCAAGGCCAGGGGCAAATGCCAGCAAAAGATTTTCAAGTTACCTATCGTGAGCCGTTCTCAGGAACCAGTTGGAGGATAAAGCTCACCAAAACAAAAAGGAAGACATGGGATCCAAGAGAGAGGGGACCCAACATGAAAGGGTGTGGGGGGCAAAGGACAATCCCAGGTAGACGGGTGACCGGGCCAGACAGGGGCCAGCCAAAGCCTCCAGGAGAGATCCCTCCAAGAGGATGAACTGCATGGAACCAGATGTGCCTACATGTATGGAGAGGAAATTGAGACAACCGGCAGAGTGTGGAGTTGAATATGAAAAACCACATAGAACACTAGATGGAAGAACGAGACATTTATCGAGTCCAGAGAAAGGAAGAGTCGTACAGACAGGGAAATGCAGTGCAGCATGTCCCCTACCCCAGCACTGTGGACGCGTGTAAGGGGCGCTGTGGCAGGTGGGCAGGCTGGCGCGGGCACCAGATGATGAATTGCTCTGCATCCTTCTCTCCCAGCAGGGAGTCAACACTTAGAGCTAGAAGGATCTAGAGATTGCTCCCTAAGCAGTCATTCAGGCATATGATATTAAAGGGAAGTAGCTCTCCAGAGAGGGGAAAACAGGTAGAACCGAGCCAACACGTTAACCTACGGACTCATGTGCGTGGCTTGGATTAAAACTGACCAACCAGGGGATGCCTGGGTGGCTCAGTGGTTGAATGTCTGCCTTTGGCCCAGGGCGTGATCCCGGGGCTCTGGGATGGAGTCCTGTGCATCAGGCTCCCCACATGGAGCCTGCTTCTCCCGCTGCCTGTGTCTCTGCCTCTCTCTCTCTCTCTCTGTATCTTTCATGAATAAACAAAATCTTAAAAAAACAAATAAATAAAACTGACCAACAGGGACATCTGAACACCACACCAGGACCTCTGAAAACATGCCTCATATGGTCCTTGGGTGGGTCTCATTCTCCACTTTACCTGGTCAGGAAATGAAGGACCAGTGAGTTTGGGCAACTTTCCCAAGGTCATTTGGTCTCACAGAAAAAAAGGAGTATTAGTTCAGGTTCTTTGGATATAAAGCAATAGGCTCTGCCTCTGGTGGGGATAGTCCTGGCTGGCAGGGCCACCGTGGCTTCCCAGTGCACCGCGCCCCCCTCCGAGAGCGGAGGCCCCTGCAGGCTCCTGGGGAGAAGGCCGGCATGCCCACCTCCTGCCTGTCTGTCTGTGGCAGTTGTGTGCAGACCGGCTGGGAGTGAAGCCCCCTGCAGCATGGTGAGAGCATGCCGGCTCAGCAAGATCCGAGTGAGGTCACCACAGGGCCAGCAGGCAACATAAGGGGACTGGTTCAGACACTGAGAGAAGGCTCAATCCCAGCATGGGGTGGCTTCCTTCACCCAAAAACATTCCACGTCTCGGCCCCCACTTCCATTCCACCTCAGCCCTGAATCTCACAGATGCACACAACAGGTCCACTAAACCAGGCCAGAGAACTTCCCGGGCTCGCTGCAAACCTTTCTCATTCAGCTCCCGCCCGAATCTGGGCCAGAGGACATCTTGAGTCTTCTCCTCATACATAAATTCTCTGCATCTTACCATCCCGGTTCTCACTTGGGTGTTGCTAAGTACTTAGTGCCGAAAGGCACAAGAAACTAAGGTCTCCCAGTGCTCTGCAGTAGCCCTGCAGGGTGACCAGTACCTCTGCTCCAGCACACGCACTGGTGCCTCTCTGGTCATGCTCATGTGTCACGGTTCCCTCAGCTGGGAATCCCTTCTGACCAGCCAACCTGCCCAGGTCACGTTCTTACAGCAACCGTGCCTCTGTGAGAGGCTCCTGACCACTATGGGATATGGTGCTTTCTCCGCTCTCCCCCAGCTTGTTCCCACAACCCTGTAAGCATGGGGCTGGCATTCTGCTTGAAGATGAGGGCGAGGAGTTGGGGCACAACTGTTGAGCACCTGGGCCCAGGGAATTTGCTTCATCCAGCTCATCTCTCATCACCTATGGAATGGGGTGGTTTGGCCACATATTTTCCAGTCTAAAAATCCTTTGTGCATTGGGTAGGGTGGAGTGGAAAGACCCATGGGGATTCAGATTTATATGGGCCAAGGATGTCTGAGAAGGTGTCCTGGAGCAAAAGGGCTGCACCTGACTCACCAAATCTGGGTGCTCTGTAAAATATACCTATTTCTCCCCAATTAGAAAACAAATTTCCTGCCCATTATAGGAAAATATGGAAAGCTGAGAAAATCACTCACAATCCCTTGATCAAAAACAGCAATCTTTGTTGTAGTTTCTTCTAGGTATTTAGTGGGATTTTGTAATTTCGTGTTTCTGTTTTTTACAGAATTGGAACCACACATACACATACATGGCATTTCCAGGCCTTGTGAGCACAGCAAGAGCAGACCTCATCTACGGGGGTGTGTGAGAGGAGCCCGGGGTGCTGCATGCACATCGTCCTTCATCCTGGTGACAGCTGGGAGAGTGATCACCCTTGGGGCCCACAAGGAGGCATGGCTCAGGACTGGCCACCACCTCTGATAAGCGGCAAGGGCCAGCTCCAAAGCCACTAGGGCCACCCTCCATTTGGAACAATTCTCCTTACTGATACTTGCCAGGACATGATTTTTTTAAAAAGATTTTTTCATTTATTATTTGAGAAATTGAGAGAGAGACAGAGCATGGGCAGGAACAGCAGAGGAGTGGGAAAGACAATCCTATACAGACCCTGTGCTAAGTGTGGAGCTCCATGCAGGGCTCAATCCCATGATCCTGAGATCTTGACCTGAGTCAAAACCAAAGGTCAGACACGTAATTGTGCCATTTAGGTGCCCCTTACCAGGACAGGATTTTTTTATTTAAGATTTTATTTATTCATGAGAGACAAAGAGAGAGAGGCAGAGACATAGGCAGAGGGAGAAGTAGGTTCCCCGAAGGGAGCCTGATGTGGGACTCGATCCCAGGACTCCAGCATCATGACATGGGCCAAAGGCAGACACTCAACCACTGAGCCACCCAGGCGTCCCCCCAGGACATGATTTTAAATGGCTTCTCAAAGTACATCTGTAATTATTTATAATAATGGCCACTAGAGTAATTTGCTAAGGGGACTTTCGGCCACAAGGCGGGTGATGCACCTGTTTCACTCACTACACACAGCCTCACTGCACCAGCTAGAAACAGTGTGACAACAAAAGCTTTAGGAACATTTATGATTACTTCCTAAGACTGAGTCTTATTTAGATTATTCAGAGTTATGAGCTACTTACTCTGTAAGTAGTGTAATTTCATTGCCAGATTTTCAGAAAACAGAGGTAAGCAAAAGGAAGAAAAAAATCAGCCACAATAGCACCACCTGGACATAACTAGTATCATTCCCTATATGTCTCGACAGTGTATATATCATTTTTTAAAAATGAAAATAGAATCACTGAGCATGTTTTGTAACTGACATTTGTACTCCACTATGTGCTGTGGGCATTTCTCCACGGGAATAAAAACTCTTCTGTGGAGGATTGTGTAAGAGTTGTGGTGGATTTCCCCAAATAAACACATCACAGTTTAACTCAGCTCCTGCACAGCAAATCCTAGTAACATCCCTCCTACAGAGCAGAGACCTCCTAGACACTAAACATGTAACTGATAATGTCTTTTTCTTTCTCTCACTAAAAACAGGGACTCTCTAATGTGATCCTGTCTGTTGCTCTGGCCCATGAAGCTCTGTGCCCCATCCCAGAGGATGATCATGCTCAGGGCCACTGGAGGACAAGCTGTGCTGGGAAAGTCCAGTTAGGGACAAGGCTGACTTGCTCTCAATTCTGTGCATTAGCCTGAGACAGGGATTGAACCCACGACCGGCAAAATGAAGCGTTGGGGATCTGCTTTAATTATTCCCAAAGCCTACTAGCACTTTTATTTCAGGAGAAAACACTAGACATTAATCAGAATACCCCAAACTTCTTAGAAGCTGCTGTACCCACAGAGCTTGGCTCTCTGCCTGTGGTGCCCCCTCCTTCTACCATCTCTTCTGTTGAGAGTGACCTGTGCCAGGTTGGTGGGTAACACCAGAGGGTGCAGGGAGCAAGAGTGTCATCAGAGCTGCTTAGCTGTGCCTTCAATGAGGGGTAAGGACAATGAAATCTCCTTGGACTCTGCAGTGCTGTCCTGAAATGACTGTCACCTGGATGAATGCATGGAAGGCCAGTCCAGGTGAGGGTCTCTTCTAATGGTAACCCTTCTCTAAGGAAAGCTTTCCTGCTGTGAGGTGTGAACTTCTCCAAATATCTCGATGTGTAAAGTTACGTCAAGTTACAAATCCCCACTGGCAGATCTGTGGGCATGGCATTCTTACCGGTATTCTCTGTTAAAGCTTACATACTTACAGAGCTAGAATCCAGGCAGAGTAAATGAGCCCTAGAGAATTGGCAGCAGTCCACACGGGAAGGATGGGCTGCAGGGTCCCACCACATGAGGCATGGGACCAGGGGGTAGGAAACAGCGTCTGCTCGGGAGAGAGAGGGGACCAGGGGTGGAGGGAAGTGAGTGTGCTGGTAAAGAAGACACACCTGAAAGAAGTGGGGCCAACCTGGGGTGGGGGCAAGCAAATGCTCCTCTTCTTTTACTGGGGTCCTTGGTGCCCACAGTCATGTGAAATTCCCATCATCAATCGAGCTTGCTTTAGCACTACCTCTAATATGGACAAAACTTTCTCTAACTAAAGCAAAAATGCAAAAAAAAAAAAAAAAAAAAAAAAAAAGTCCGAATCACAACTATAAATATTTTTCGAAAACCTTCCATATGTTAGTAAGTCTGAAAACTGAGTCATTTGTTTTGAGTACTTTGTGAAAACTTCACCCCAAAACTACTACAGCGGGGAGGTTTTCACCAGGGAGGATAACAGGAAACAGAAATAGAGTGAAGGATTTCTGCTGCTTCGTGCCCATTAGCACCTACGACCTGCCTCTCTCTGTGTCAACTGCAAAGACATCCTACCTGCAGGTCAGGAAGCTCGAGGTGAAGAATGAATAAAATAAAGGGGAAGAGGTCACATCGCAACATGGAAACTCCATTTAAACTCTAATACTCAGGTCCAACCACACGGTGGATCTAAATGCTTCTGAAGCATCACTCTCAGTCCTGGTGGTGCAGCGGTTTAGCACCGCCTGCAGCCCGGGGTGTGATCCTGAAGACCCGGGATCGAGTCCCGCATCGGGTTCCCTGCATGGGGCCTGCTTCTCCCTCTGCCTGTGTCTCTGCCTCTCTCTCTCTCTCTCTCTCTCTCTCTGTCTCTATGAATAAATAAAAAATCTTGAAGCATCACTCTCCCCATGGCCACACCCATCCTGTCAGGCCTTCGGTGACGGAGCAGCGGGTCCCAGGAGAGGCAGGCCCCGCAGTCTAACAACACGGTGGGCCTGGGTCCCGGTCTTGGTCACTCACTATGGTTGTGCTTCTGCCCGGCCACTCGTGGGTTCCGAGTCACAGGCTTTCTCTGCCACGTGGGGAGAGATACTCCTGACTTCTATGTCCTGTGGTGAATTCAGGACTACGGTAGGTCAGGGCCGGAAAGAGTGTGGTATAGAAGCCTGTGTAAGTGTAAAGTTGGAGGTTGTTTTCCCACAGGAACCAATCTGAGAAGCGTTTTGTATCTTTAAATTCCACAGAAAGTGAATGTCTTCTCCAGCGCACTAAAGCTAAGGGAGTCAGAAACGTGGCTCCATTCAGCGGAACAGCGAGTGTTGAGCAGCCCATTTAGCAATCATTACTTTATTTAGAACACAGCTGAGGCCATTTCATGTGAATTTGCTCTATTTGGCTATTTTCCTGGGCAAAGCTGTTGATCACTACAGTCAATAGAGCGCTCCAAGTAAAGCTTTCTCTCCCCAATTTGAGCTCCACTTCCTAGAGGCTATTCTAGAATCTAAATAGAGAAAGGAAGAGCAATTTTCAGGTTCACAGTCTTTGATGTAACACTATGGTTGAGCCAGAACTCAGCCAGGTGCCCGAGTGGCTCACGGCCGCAGAGAGGGGCCCAAGCGAGGCAAGGCTGGCTGGAGTCCACTACTGCTAGCGGCTTGCTGCTTGGCCCCTCGCTCTCCCATATCCTGGCCTTTGGTCTAAAGGGAAAAGGCAACAGCGTGCTCCAACCCTCTGCCACCACGTCCTGAGGGCCTTGCTCTTGCCCTTGGCAGTCCTTCACAGATGCTAGCATGGCTCTGTGCTGGGACTCTGCAAACTTATAGGCCTTGGTCACTCTAGGTCTTCTACAGGCATGTGTGACACACATTGTTGGGGACTCTCAGAGGAATATCACAAGCAAGTGAAACACTGTGCACAACAAGTTGTGGAAGAGCAAAGATCAGAGTGAAAACAGATGAACTAAGGGACAGAAAAATAATAGAGAAAAACCAGCAACACCTAAAGATGTTTTTTGACAAGATCAACAAAACTGACAAGCTTTTAGCTATACTAAGGAAAAAAGAGGGAAGGCTCAAATTACTAAAATCAGAAATGAAAGAGGGGACATAACTGTCAACCTTATAGAAATAAAAAGGATTATAAGGGATTACTCTGAACAACTGGAGGCCAATAAGTTAGGTAATATTGATGAAATGAACAAATTGCTAGAAAGACAAACTACTCAAATTGAATCAAGAAGAAACAAAATTCTAAATAAACCTATAACAAGTAAAGAGACTGAATCATTAATCAAAACACATATCACAAAGAAAAGCCCAGGCTTACACTGAAGAATTGTAAAAATGCTTAAAGAATAATTAACACCAATCCTTGAGAAACTCTTCCAAAAAAACAGGAGGAAGAAACACTTCTTGACTCATCCTAAGAGGCCAGCATCACCCTGATAGCAAAACCAGATAAACACATGACAAGAAAAGAAAAATCAAACACTCATATCTCTCATGGACACAGAAATCCCTGACAAAATACTAGCAGACCAAATCTAGCAACATATATATAAAAGATTATATAGCATGATCAACTAAGATTTATCCCAGAAACAAAAGGTGGTTCTGCATACAAAAGTCAATCAAAATAATACTTTGTATTAATAAAAGCAAAAACCCCACATGATCATCTCAGTAGATGTAGAAAAAGCACTTGACATAATCCAACATTCTTTCATGGAAAAAAATATCCACTTAACAACTAGGAATAGAAGGGAACGTCTTCAGTCTGAAAAGGGCATCTAGAAAAATGCACAGCTAATATCATTATTTAATGGTGAAAGACTGGATATTTCCCCCCTAAGATCAGGAACAAAATGAGCAAGTTCACTTCTCAATACCACATAGGAAGTTCCAGCCAGGGTGATTAAACAAGAAAGAAATAAAAGGCATCTAGATAGGAGAGGAAGAAGTCAAATTATCTCTATTTGTACATGATGTGATTTTTGTATATAATAAACCCCAAGGAATCCACAAAAAAGTTATTAGAAGTAATAAATAAGTTTAGCAAGTTTTCCAGACACAAGATCAACATACAGAAACTTATCCTAGCAACAAACAAGCTGAAGGTGGAATCGAGAAGACAATTCCGTTCACAACAGCATCAGAAAGAATAAATGACTTAGAAATACATTTAACAAAAGTAGTAAAAAACACATACTCTGAAATCACACAACTGCTGAAGGAAATTAAAGAAGATCTAAATAAGTAAAAAGACAGCTCATGTTCATGGATTAGAAGATTTGATACTATGAAGATGGCAATACTTCCCCCAAGTGATCTACAGATTCACACAATTCCTATAAAAATCCTAGTTGGCATCTTTTAGCAGAAATTGACAAACTGATCCTAAAATTCAAATGGATATGCAAAGGAGGCAGAGTAGTCAAAACAATTTTGACAAAGGAAAATCACAGGATGCCTGGGTTAGTTAAGCATCTGCCTTGGGCTCAGGTCATGACCCCAGGGCCTGGGATAGAGCCCATTGTCAGGCTCCCTGCTCAGCAGGGAGTCTGTTTCTCCCTCTCTCCTCTCTCTGCCCCTCCCTCCGGCTCATCCTCTCTCATTCACTCTCTCAAATAGATAAATAAAACTTTTTTTTTTTTTTAAAAAGGATAATTACTTCCTGATTTTGAAATTTATAACAAAGCTAAGTTATCAGGATAATGTGGCACTGGCTTAATGATAGACATACAGATCACTGAAATAGAATTAAGTAAAAAAAAAAAAGAAAAAATCCTTACATTTATGATGGATTGATTTTGACAGCCCCCCAAGACAATTTAATGGGAAAAGAATAGTCTTTTCAATAAATGGCGTAGGTATAATTGGATATCCATGTGCAAAAGAACGAATTTGGACCTACCTCACACCATATACAAAAATTAACTGAAAGTAAACCAAACATTTAAATATAAGGGCTAGGGGAGCCCCAGTGGCTTAGCGGTTTAGCGCCGCCTTCAGCCCAGGGTGTGATCCTGGAGACCTGGGATCAAGTCCCACGTCGGGCTCCCTGCATGGAGCCTGCTTCTCCCTCTGCCTGTGTCTCTGTCTCTCTCTCTCTCTCATTCTGTCTCTAATAAATAAATAAAATATTTTTTAAAAAATATAAGGGCTAGAACTATAAGATTTCGAAAAGAAAAGCCAGGTGCAAACCCAGGTTCAGAGTATTCCCTTATAATCTTCATATTGGATTAGGGAACAGTTATATATGCATCACCAAAGGCATACGTAAATCATATATCTGAGAAGGGTCCAAGTATCTAGAATATCTGAAGAACTTTTTTTTTTAAGATTTTAATTATTTATTTATTCATGAGAATAAATAAATAAACTGTCTTTGCAGTTGACACAGAGAAGCAGAGACACAGGCAGAGGGAGAAGCAGGCTCCACACAGGGAGCCCCATGTGGGACTTGATCCCAGGACCCTGGGATCATGCCCTGAGCCAAAGGCAGACTCTCAACCACTGAGCCACCCAGGGGTCCCTGAAGAACTCTTAAAACTCATTAATTAAAAGACAAATAGCCCAGTGGAAAAATGAGCAAAGGATATGAATACATAGTTCTCCAAAGAAGATATACAAATGACCAATAAGCATATGAAAAGATCTTCATCATTAGTTATTAGGGAAATGCAAATCAAAACCTCGAGATACCATTTTTACACCTATTAGGATGGCTAGAATAAAAACACTGGGCAAGAGGCACCTGGGTAGCTTAGCTGGTTGAGTGTCTGCCTTTGGCTCAGGTCATGATCCTGGTGTTGGGGGATCGAGCCCCACATTGGGCTCCCTGCTCAGTAAGGAGTCTACTTCTCCCTCTCCCTCTGCCCCCCTCCCCTTGCTGATGCTCACTCTCTCTCAAATAAATAAAAAATCTTAAAAAACAAGACAAAAAAAAACATCGGGCAAGAAAAATTTTTGGTGAGGATGTGGGGAAACTAGAACCCTTACACATTACTGGTGGGGTGTAAAATGATGCGGCCACTGTAGAAAACCATTCATTTGTTCATTTGATTTTAAGTAATCTCTACACCCAATGTGGGGCTCAAACCCACAACCCAAGAACCAGAGTCATGTGCTTCATTGACTGAGCCAACCAGCTGCTCCAGTTCCTTAAACATTTAAAAACATAACATTCACCATCAGACCCTGCACTTCCCCTTAAAGGTATCTATTCAACAGAACTGAAAACATAACTCCAAACAAATACTCACACACAAATGTTCACAGAAGCTTACACAGGGGTACAACTCAAATGTGCATCAACTGATGAATGGATAAACAAAATGTCCGGGCAGCCCAGGTGGCTCAGCGGTTTAGCCCACCTTCAGCCCAGGGTGTGATCCTGGAGACCTGAGATCGAGCCCCACGTTGGGCTCCCTGTATGGAGCCTGCTTCTCCCTCTACCTGTGTGTCTGCCTCTCTCTCTCAGTCTCTCTCATGAATAAATAAACAAATCCTTAAAAAAAAAAAATGTCCATCCATGGGATGGAATATTATTCAGTGATAAAAAGTAACAAAGTACTGATACAGGCTACAACATGCTACAGTACTTGTAACCATGATGCTAAATGAAAGGCAGCAAAGAAGGCAACATACTGCACAATTCCATTTATATTTATTTATTTTTATTTTTATTTATTTTTTTTTTTAAACTTTAGTTTTTTTTTTGTTTTGTTTTGTTTTAATTTATGATAGTCACAGTGGATATGACCACTAACCGGCAGCCTGAAAGAACTCTGACCTGACTCTGGGTTCCACTGCAGGGCCCCTCAGCCCACATCCCATGTCTGCTGGGAGGACTGGTGGTCCTCATGACTAGCCCTGTGTCTTGGACCCCGATTCCTGTCACTCTATCCCTGAGGGTTCACAATGTCCAAAATTTAGATGGTCATGAACACAGGCGTTTACCCAAACACTTCATTTCCTGCCAATCTCCATTCAAGCATTTGTTTGTTTGAGGACCAACTGCTCCTGCCCTACTGTCACCCCTGCAGATGGCAACTTCATTTTTCCCAACAAGGTCACAAAGTAGGGACTAGCAGGAGTTGGAGCAGATAACACTCACAAAATCACAGCCCCCCTCATTATAAATTGTAACAGAAATGTATCTAGTATAGCAACCAGGCCCATTCAGTCTTTAAGGGTAATTAAATAGTGTCCTCAAATCAGGCTTCTGCTTCTGCTATGAATTGTGGAAACAGTCGAAAGAAGAAAAACATTCAGAATACTAGGTGAGCTGAAACATGACAGGGGGGGGGAGTATGGGGGTGGAGGGGACAGGAAACAGAATTTCAACCAACCAGGAAAGGCATTCACAAAAAGATGGCAAGACATGGTCTCCATGGTGAGATTTTTTTTTTAAAGATTTATTTTTATTTACTTATGATAGACACAGAAAGAGAGAGAGAGAGAGGCGCAGAGACACAGTCAGAGGGAGAAGCAGACTCCATGCCGGGAGCCCGACGCGGGACTCAATCCCGGGACTCCAGGATCGTGCCCTGGGCCAAAGGCAGGCGCGAAACTGCTGAGCCACCCAGGGATCCCCTCCATGGTGAGATTTTAAGTGACCTTTTATTTCTTCACTATACTTTTGGGTACTATTTTATTTTATTTTATTTTATATTTATTTTATTTATTTTTAAGTAAGCTCTATGCTCTATGCTTACTTAAAAATAGGGCTTGAATTCACGACCCCGAGATCAAGAGTCGCATGCTCTACCGACTGAGTCAGCCGGGTGCCCGATTTTATTCTTTTAAAAAACGATGTTCAATTTGTGAAAAGTTACAATATTTTTATTTTGAGAGGAAAAAAATCTTAAGTGTTGACTCAGATCATCTTTATATTTTATTTATTTATTTATTTTCAGATCATCTTTAACAAGATATTCAGTTCTAAATTCCACAACTGGGATGCCAATGAGTAAGCACACGCACCTTGTTCCCGGGACACTTGCCTCTTCCCCCACTTGCTGAGAGGCCTATACAAGCGGGTATGGTCCCGCTTCCAGGAACTGCATCCTCACAGCTTCTGTCTTACTGAGGAGCAGCTTGGTATCAGTTAAGTTTTGCTTACCTGGACAGGTGGCTCAATCATTATCCAGGCTGGAAGCATCAGACTGGGATTTAGAGGCTGGGTTCCCACTCGGAAGTAAACTCCACCCCTAGAATCACAGGCCCAGATGTGCTGGTTTCCACATGCCAAGCTCGTCAGTTTTATAGCTCCTGTAGATAAAGGAAAAATCCACACACTAATTACTTTTGTAAAATGACAAATCCTTCATTTAATCTATGGACTTTGATATTATCCTTCAAAGAAAGAGGTGAGGCTGCACTTGTGGCGGACTGTGTTTTATCTGAGGGCAGCGCAGCTCAGGGGTTATTGAGGCCTCCGGCTGCCCCGCCACCTGCCTGGCGCCAGTGGGCATGCTCTCGGGCACCGCCAGCGGAGCAGTCAGGATGCTGGTGGCACGGGCCCTGAGCTGCTAAGCACAGATTAATATCTGCGCGGGCCTCAGCATTAGCTACATCACGTACACGCCTACCAGCAGCAAATTCTGCATCTGGGGGAGGGAATGCCTCTTTATTAGGAATCTTGATCCTGATGAGAATTCATATGAACCAGCTAAGTCTCCTAGAATCTTCATGTTTCTCTTCACATTTCTCCTGGTTGATTAAGTCAATTGTAAGAGAAAAGGAAATGTGTGGGGGCTTTGAAGAGAAATTACACTCGATTACTAGTCTACCTGCAAGAAGAGCACCGGTAGTCACAGAGAAGCTGCCGTGGGGCAGGGTGCAGCTCAGTCTGATAGCCTCACTTCAAAACCTGCAATAGTGATGCATGGTGACTCTGATCTCAAGTCACACACGAGGCTGTCGGGACACAGATATGGAGAGACTTGCCCAAGGTCCCAGGGCAAGGATGCGGCAAAGCCAGGAGGCAAAGGTCTGAAATCAGGCCAGCTCAACTCTTCCACACCAGCTATCTGCCCTCTGGGACACTGGTGAAGGCTCAGATGGGACATGTTCAGTTCAGTTGGTTTTGACAGATAAATATACCCAGGTCACCCATGTCCTGTCAAGTTACAGAACATTTTCATCACCCCAGGAAGTTCCCTCGGGCCCCTTCGAGTCAGTTCCCTTGGTCCCAAGGCACCCACTCCTTACTTCTGTCGCCATGAGTTAGGGCAGCCTGGTCTAGAGGTCCAAATAAGCAACCATGGGCCTGAACTCTTTTGGGATCTGGCTTCAGTCACCCAGTGGAACCGTGTTGCTTCATGTTGCTGAGCGTTACTCCACTGCATGCCAATAACTCAGTTTATCCAACCACTTGATGATGGACATTTAGTCACGCCCGCTTCTTGTGATCAGGAGTAAAGCTGCTATGGATGACTTTTTTGTGAACGTGTGTTATCTTTCTTGAATGGTACCTGGAAGTGAAAGTGCAGGGCCACGGGGTAGATGTACATTTGCCATTCTGCATGCCCACCAGCTGTGCATGCTGGCTGCCCACAGCCTCACCAGCACCTGGTCTTGGCACCATTCTAGTAGGTGTGAAGAGGTATCTCATCATGGTTTTAATTTGCATTTCCCTGGTAACTAATGGTGCTGAGAATCTTTTAATGTGCTTATGGGGCACAACGTGCTTATAGGGTCTATCTTCTTTTGTGAAATGCCTATTCAAGTCTTTTGCCCATTTTTCAAATTAAACAGTTTGTCTTTTGATGACTGAGTTAGAGGATTTCTTTGTATATTCTGGATCCAAGTCCTTTGTCAGATATACACATTGTGCATCTTTCTTCCCAGTCTGTGGCTTGCCTTTTCATTTTCTTGACTGTTTTCTGCTGAGTTTGTCATTTTGATGGGTCATTTTTTTTAAAAAGATTTTATTCATTTATTCATGAGACAGAGAGAGGGGGGTGGCAGGGAGACAGGCAGAGGGAGAAGCAGGCTTCATGCAAGGAGCCTGACATGGGACTTGATCCTGGAACTCCAGGATCACACCCTGGGTTGAAGGCAGGTGCCAAACCGCTAAGCCACCCAGGGATCCCTTGGTGGGTCATTTTGACTTAAAAGCAGTGGGGAAGAAGGTGGTACAGCCATGTTCTGTGGTCATGCTCCTGTTGGCCAGCTCACACCTGTCGCTGGTAGCAGAGGGCAGCCCAAAAATCTGCACTGAAGTACAAGCATGGATCCTGCTAGGTGGAAGTCTTATCAGGTGCCTTCAGTTATGACACCAGCTGAAAAGTATTAACTGACCACCACATAAAAAATCCTTAGTATCCTTTTGTGTATATGTTGAAGTTAACTGTAGTTTCTTCTTCCTTAATCTTTTATAGAATATCTTACCCGAGAGTTCAAATGGACTTCTAGAGCTCTAACATGACACAGAAGATTTGTACCAATCGAAATACAGTTCCTTCAGCCGTAAATCACAGAAATAGCCGAGAAACAAACATTAATTTAAAAATGTTAAGTGGGGCAGCCCAGGTGGCTCAGTGGTTTAGCACCATTTTCAGCCCAGGGTGTGATCCTGGAGTCCCGGGATCGAGTCCCACCTCGGGCTCCCTGCATGGAGCCTGCTTCTCCCTCTGCCTGTGTCTCTGCCTCTCTCTCTCTCTGTGTGTCTCTCATGAATAAATAAAATCTTTAAAAAAAATGTTAAATGAAAATTAATTTTTATGCTGGAGTCTTCAACTTGCCCTAATAGGAACTCCAGGCAGTGGCGATGGTGAGAAAAGTTCCACGGTGACAGGGACACACCAGGCCAGCAGCTCCGTTAGTAGTACCTAACAACACCGCCACCAGAACACATCGTTCAAGTTACAGGAATATTCTTTCAGGACAAAAGTAAAGGCTACTAGAATATACATGTCAGTATAGATGATAGCTTATTCTGAACTGAAGACACAGGTCAAAAAGAAAATATTTACCTGAAGGCTCTTCTGCATTTTCCTTCCTCACAGAGGCCCCCCCCCCTTCCCCCGCCGGAGTACAGTATAAGAGACTGTATTAGCTGAGATGGTCAGGACAGGGGCAGAGACTCCTGCCCTCCCCAAACATTCCAGGCTTCTCCGAGGTCCCTGCAAGTTAGGTGGGGCCCCGTCGTTAGTCCGGACAATGGGCTGTAGGCAGAAGCGATCAGCCACTTTTGAACTGAAGCATAAAGAGCTGGCAAGGGGTCTTTCAGCTGTCCCCTGCTGTAGTGACAAGAGAAGGAAGCCACAGAGCACAGCAGCGGCACCAGCAAGCTGCCGCCCAGTGGACACAATTCTAAGAGACTGAGAGCCAAAGGTAGAGAGCCAACTCTGTGGCACCGGGGAAGCAACACTCATTGTGGTAAGTCGCTGATATTTCGGGACCGCTACTACATTACCAGCCCGATGAACACAGACACACTACAATTTTCCTGCCTTTCCCCGTTTTGCTTTTTCTATTAAAAAAAAAAAAGGTTTTAATTACTTTATTCAACAGAGGAGACAGTTCCCCTTTAGGATTACTTTTGTTTTTTTATTTTTTTTCTAAAGATTTATTTATTTACTTATGATAGACATAGAGAGAGAGAGAGAGGCAGAGACACAAGAGGAGGGAGAAGCAGGCTCCGTGCCGGAAGCCCGACGCGGGACTTGATCCCGGGACTCCAGGATCGCGCCCCGGGCCAAAGGCAGGTGCTAAACCGCTGAGCCACCCAGGGATCCCCTAGGATTACTTTTTTTTTTTTTTTTTAAGATTTTATTTATTTATTCATGAGAGACACAGAGAGAGAAAGGCAGAGACACAGGCAGAGGGAGAAGCAGGCTCCACACACAGAGCCCGATGTGGGACTTGATCCAGGACTCCAGGATCACGCCCTGGGGCCAAAGGCAGGCGCTAAACCGCTGAGCCACCCAAGGATCCCCTGGATTACTTTTAAACATATATTTTAGAACAAAAAGTAACATTTATTTGGTGTTTTAGGATTTATTAAACAATTTTCTGCATAATTTACTGCTACCATAATCCTATTTGTTACCTACCTAAAGGCAAAAACTGACACTAAATATTTCCTCATTAAATGTTGTGACCAGATGAATTAAATTACAAAATTGCATTCGTTTGCTAAACATTCCAATGCCTGACAGCACACATATTAATGGGAAATGAAATGCTATCAGCATTTTAAATATCTGCTAAATGGTGCAAATTTTCTTCCCAAAACCAGGATTATAATAAATCACAAATTTCCATATTCGGTCTCTAAAACTGGGTTCAATAGCCAGACATTTAAGAATTCTCTTCATCTCAAAGCAGCAATCGATTTGGTAATTTGAGTAGAGGCAGAAAAGAGTGACATTAGGTCTTAAGAAAGAAATTAAAGGTAGAAATCACAATCATGGGGCAGCCCAGGTGGCTCAGGGGTTTAGTGCTGCCTTCGGCCCAGGGTGTGATCCTGGAGACCTGGGATTGAGTCCCACATCAGGCTTCCTGCATGGAGCGTGCTTCTCCCTCTGCCTGTGTCTTTGCCTCTTTCTCTCTCTCATGAAAAAAAAAAAAAAAAAAAAATCACATTCCTGACTTGATACTTTGCTAAAGTCATCCCTGGAACCGAAATTTCTGCTTGCAATGTGCAAGCTGGTGACATTCCCAACTTTACAATCACCTGGCACTACCATCAGGAGGTGGGCCGCATCACACTGTCAGCACCCACAGGACAGGGTTTCATTTTTCATGTTCGTAATGTCAGAAAACTCGTAAAGAAGAGGCCAGGACTGAAGATAAAAGCACAGATACATCACATCCCTGAACAAGCTGGTGGCAACATAGAGGTGGAGCAGCTACTTACCGCTCTTGAATCTGCCTGTTAGGCAGTTTTATTAGTGATTATCAATATCGAGGCCAAAGACAGGATCAAAACTCATATCCCAGAATTACTTAGAAATGTTAGTTACCAGTAATAACCACCTTCCCTGATGGTCTAATGTCCCTCTGGGCATGGATATGGAGAGCAAGTGGTCCCCCTCTGTGTGCAGACCCCGCTCAAGGTCAGACTATGAGGGCCACTGAAACAGAGCAGGGGCAAAGCACTCAGGGCACATGGTGGGCAGACGTCAAGGGAATGGGAACTGAAGGAAGCCAGTGGTGGGGTAGAGGCCGGAAGGAAGAAGAGCTGGGGAAGCTGGGGAAGGAAGGAGCCAGGAGGACGTTCTAGGCCGTGGCAAGACAAGCACGCACTATGCACAAAGGGGCCTGGCACAAGGGGCAGAGCCATGGCTGGTGGACCTGCTGTGATGGCCCTGGGCACCACCCTGAAGCTGGTGCGATGTGGAGCCCTTTCACATTGAGGGCACACCCCTGCTGTTTTAGGAAGACAGATCTGGCGACCACGGGGGAGGTGGGCCCACCTGGTGCCATGAGGTGGCTCCTGCAGTAGGTCACTACACTTTCTATTCACTACTATTTGGTGCCTGCTGCCTGATGACAACCTGCCATGGACACTCACATGTGGGGCTCTGGGCAGGGAGCACACAGCTGAACTTAAAATCTGTATTCCTGCATTTAAATAATAATTTAAGAAAATCACCGGATTCACCTTTTTGTCCCACAGGCTACAAAGCTCATCCCGGAGAGGGCCCAATAACACAAGGCCTGGTGGTGCCTGCCTGCCTTTTACTGCCCCGGACCCTGGGACAGTGGGAGACCAGTATCTTTCACATGACCTCCTACCCGCCTCTTCTGCCCCAACATGAAACCTACCAACTCAGGACATGCTGCATTCTCCTACATTTAGAAAATGGTAAAAGATCATTTATCCATCATTTCAGTGTCTGCTAGCAACCCAGATAAATAAACAAAACCTAGAGCCCAGAAAGGCAGTGTTTCCCACCAACACCCAATCAGGCACCTGGTGAGACAGCCCCCATGAACCTGGAGAGCAATGCAGCTAATGCTGGCTCGACAGGGACCCTGCACAGGACACTTGCCCAAGAAGCTCATGTTTACACAGGATGCTTCCTTGCATCATCTCTCTGTGCTGGGGACTGCTGTTCCCATTAGGAAGGTGAGAAATTAAGGTTTACAGGGAACCCAGCAGCTCACCCAGGATCCTGGAACCTGCCTAGGGTCAGGTCTCTTAAACCAAGCCTTCATCCCACCAAAGCTGACTTTCTCTCCTGGAAAGGATGGCCACCACCCCAGTGAAGCCCAAATGGGCACATCAGAGACCTGCAGTAGTCTAGCCAGCTAGCCAGTGCTGGGAGGGCTGCACTGATCTGGAAGGGAGATGGGAGCTGTGGACCCCGGGTAGAGGTGGTTCTGGCACCGTGCAGCCCGGATAATGCCACTCACTCTGTGTCCATGGAGCTCAGTGGTGTCCTCTGAAGGACGTGGACAGCACAGGGAAACAGCTCTGCCCCTCACCCAGACTGTGCAGAAGAGCAAGCCTCCCAGTTCTCAAGGTTTGGTGGTGGGAGGCCTGGCCTTCCGACCTCCAGGAGAAACTGGCAACATCTCCCAAACTGGTCTGGTTGCTGCTCAGGCCAGTAGATATCTGGATGGTGGCAGGCTTCCTAGGGCAGGCAGGAGGGTCCCCTGTCACCAGCACTCAGGGCCATAAGCAGCCCCAGCTTTGTCCGGTCAGTCACCATCAGTAACGGTGGCTGGTAAATACTCTCCAAAGCCAGAATGTGACAGCCCTGGTGCCGGGATTAGGGTCAAAAGACAGGGTATGAGGCCAAAAGCATAAGTTACCAAAATAACCCTGAAAAATTCAAATTTTTAGTATATGTGCTGCCAAACTGAGCATGGCCCTGGAACGTTCCTAGCTTTGGAACAGTTTGCTTCTTCAGTTGAGAGCCAGTCTGCCTCTTATTTAAGCTGGACTATATCTGGTCTCGTGCTGGACAAGGGAATGATGATCTCTCTATACAGCACCTTGCAGGAGCCACATGAGCTGAGAGCAGATGGGGCCCAGTCTATTTCATGGGATGGTGAGAGGTCCCGGGCAGCTGGAGATGCAGTCACAGGCATTTGTACATACACATTTTTAAAGATTTTACTTATTTGAGAGTGAGAAAATGTGTGCAAGAGAGAACAAGCATGAATGGGGGCAGGAGCAGAGGGAGAGGGAGAAGCAGGCTCCCCGTTGAGCAGGAGCCCGGGATCATGACCTGAGCTGAAGGCAGATGCTTAACCAGTTGAGCCCCCCAGACACCTGCATGTATATGTGTGCGCGCGCACACACGTAACTCTAAACCCAATGCAGGTCTCAAACTTAGGATTCAGAGATTAAGAGTCACATACTCTACTGACTGAGCCAGTCAGGCGCCACCTCCACTTTTCTCTACTTCTCTAATGAGTAGGTGTGTCTGAATCCTTAAACATTAAATGCTAGTAGAATTCAACCTTACAATCTACCAAACAAAAAACACTGGTTGTCCGTTTACCGAAACGGGAACCTGTATGGCAGGGGAGTAGTCCTAAGGCTCCAGTGGACCTTCTGGAGCCGCTGGAGCAGCCTCTGCCTTTAGACAAGTCTCTGCTGTCAGACAAGTCACACACAAGGATTTGCCTGGAGAATAACCCAATGTTGCGGGCCCACTCTGATACCTTGTTTCTTAGAACACAAATGAATAATTTATAAACAGCATCATGCTCCTTGGCTGGCTCTGGGACCCTGGACAGGAGACTCAGAGAAGAGCCAGAGAGGCACATCATCTCCTCAGACCGCTCGAGGAGGAACAGATGCCAGCCCGCTGGGCACTGTTCCAGCTGCAGAGGGACAGGTAAATGGGTGCTGATGCGGGACACACCTGTTCTTCCAGACTTAAAGGGCACAAAGAAATGTGCCATATTGTCAGGCTGGCAGAGTAGCTGCATCAGGCAGTTCTAGTGGCAACTTCTGCTGAGTGTGTGATTCTCCTGGGCTCTGGGAGCCCTATGAGCTGTATGAGGTAGGGAAGTAAAGCTCCTCCTAAGTCAGAGGCCCATTTAATCTGGACTGGCTGATCAATCTCCTGAATTTATACAACACAAGTTGAACCCAGGGGCCATACCTAGCTGGGAAAGGTCCAGCCGCGTCCAATGCATGCCTGTGGGGCAGCTCTTGGAGAGCGTCCTGATGAACACCTGGCCAAGGCTGTCCAGGGCCCACAGGGCGTCCTGGCAGGCGGCGTATGCCCTCATCTCCACGTCGGGAGGCAGCTGCACCGTGGAGGGGCGGGACTGGGCATTCTGGGCGCTGACACTGCACAGGTCCTTGCTGCTCTGGCACAGCCACAAGGAGCTTCCTGCGGAAAAGGTTCATGTTTGTTACTGACGAGACGCACAAGGCAGTTGTGGCCTTTGGGCAGCTGACACCTGATGGCAGATGCCACCACTCCTGGCTCCCAGGGCACTACTGTGCAGGAGAGCTTGATAGACCTTAAGCCAGAAGTCAGAGGTGCACCCATGGCCATCCAGTTAAAAAATAAGCTTGAGGTGTTCTAAAGGGAGGAAATAAAGTAGGGCTTATGAGATTTGGTGAAGGCTACGGTCTTGGCTCCGTGGCTCTGAACTTGGACGTTTCGTAAGGGTTGGGGAGTCTTTGACTTGGTGTGACCGTTGCTCTGGAGGAAGTGAGGTCAGCAATTCCTTGGAAGGATGGGTCTACAGTTCCCCTGTTCTGGTCTGGGGGGAGGGGTGAGGCTGTCGGGGAGGCCTGGAGAGCTAGAAAACCTTCTCTCCTCACCCTCTCCTCAAAATCCACTCTCTCTTCCTCCCATCATTTTTATGGAGTCCTTTGGTCTTAACAGATTAAGTTTTAAAATGCAGATAAACTCCGGGAAAGTTAATGTCTCCATCATAATATATTATTCACTAAAACTTGTGGCCAGCTAGGTTTTAGAATTCAAAACTGTTTTGGATTTTGAAAACCTAAGGTAAGGGGTATGCCATATATTTAAGTAATAGCCTCAGGGAGCCAGGCAGCAATGAAATGCAGTAACATTCCTGCCACAGAACGTGTGCACACTCATAATCAATGGATAAATAAGTAGCCCCACATTGGTTCAGGCCAGGTTTTGCTGCCAAATGATTTTGTGTCAATCTCAGGATATAACCCACGGTTTTCAAAGCTTACAGATGTCAGAATTATGGGTAGAATGATCAGGCGAGTAAACATCTTCCCGTACTGACAAGTTACGGAAATCCCAAATCTCGGTGGGACTAATGGTTTGAACTAACCAGGTGCTTCCTCTGAACCACAGGCTTCATGGCATCTTCTCATCTGACCCTCAGGGCAAAGCTAGGAGGAGCCTTCGGCCACCCCCCAGAGGGATCACCTGGCTGCCCAGGCTCCCAGCTCACTGGTAGCTGCACTGCCTCTCCGGCTCCAAACCCCATGCTCCAGGAAGGGAGGTGAGCTCTGATTGGAGCCAATGGGAAGTCTGCCCCTATAGACCTGTCCTAACAGGGCACAGCTGTGGGGCTCAGACTGAGCCAGAATCTGTAAACCAGATTCAAAGAGGCTGTTAGGAGGTGATGGAAAACTTCATGAGGGGAAATGGAGAGGCACCCCAAGAACCTTGGTGCCTACTGACTGCAGTGCTATGGCCCCGTGACATGTCACTGGACATCTCCAACTGCCGGCCCTAGTGGGACACTGTATATTCCTCTCCTTCGCAATGACGCCCTGCCTTTATACTCATTCAACACCCACACACCAGAGCCTTCTTTCTTGGTCAGGCCTATCCAGCTTGGAGGCTTTGGCTCAGCCAACAAGGGCTGCCTGCCTGGGAAGCCACTGCATTGTCTCTGAGGTCCACATAGCCACGCCTGGTCCCAACTAGGTCATGGTCAGACCATGGTTTTCACTTTTCAACTGCCAATTATGCATTGTATTTCTCAACTAACCTTCTTTTGTGGGAGCAGTGGAAGCCAGCACAAAGGCCCACTTTGTTGCAGAAGCTGTCCCACGGGGAACAACATTATTCCAGTAAGTGCCTAGAAAGAACCAATAGGAAGTGTGTTAAAGAAAGAAGAGGAGAACACACACACACACACACACTCCAGAGCATTAGTTCTATACTACAACTTGTCTCCAAAACCTCTTAGAGCTCATTCTAGAGTGCCCTTAAATTAGGAGGTCCACGCCAGCCAGTGCTATGAGGCCAGTCCCTTGTTTCTCCTTCCACGCTGATAAGCAGAGCCACAGTCTTGCCCAGGGTGTGGGGCAGGGGCTGGGGGGTTGTGCAGAGGGAGGAGAGCTGGAAAAATTCACAAAGCAAGGCTTCACTCATAAAAACAAAGCCCTCATGGGTACCTGTGGATTTACACCACCAGTTATAGATTCCCAGAGCCTTGCATTCTCCACAGAGCAAGAACTTTTCATCTCGGAAACGGGACTATTGCCTCTTACTGTGCTCTTTACATTTGGGTGGACGTTTTCTTTTTTCTTTTTTTTTTTTTTAAAGAGTTTATTTACTTATACATGAGAGACAGAGAGATAGGCAGAGTAACAGGCAGAGGGAGAAGCAGGCTCCTTGAGGGGAGCCCAATGTGGGCCTCGATCCTGGGACTCTGAGATCATGCCCTGAGCTGAAGGCAGATGCTCAGCCACTGAGCCATCAAGGTGTTCCTGGGTGGACTTTTTCATTTAAATGTGAAATTATTGGGATCCCTGTGTAGTTCAGCTGTTTAGTGCCTGCCTTCGGCCCAGGGCGTGATCCTGGAGTCCCAGGATTGAGTCCCACATCAGGCTCCCTGCATGGAGCCTGCTTCTGCCTCTGCCTGTGTCTCTGCCTCTCTCTCTCTCCGTGTGTCTCTCATGAATAAATAAATAAGATCTTTAAAAAAAAAGTGAAATTATGAACATAAAAATGAGCTCCATCTGCCTTTCCTAGATCATCATGGATTCCCAGTAGAAACTGGTCCCACACCATCCAAACACGGGTACCCAAGTTGTAGGAATGACGGACTGAAAACAAGGAAACTGCTACAAAACAAAAAGAATGCCTCCATTACAAACGCTTCACACACTGGCACCAAATTATCCTCTACAGCTGAGATCTCAAAGCTTTTCTTTCAGTGCTGGCTTTAAACTGAAGCTGCCAATCGAGTCAATGTGAAAAGAAAGGTAGTGCACCCACCGATGAGATTTCCTTTAGCGACATGGAATTCATTCTTGCCGGAGGAGATCCAGACACCACTGTTGTTTACCCCGAGAAGGCTCGGCTGGCACTGAAGCTGCTGAGACCAAAATGCCATGCGCAGCTTATCTGCCACCTTTTCCACGGGCACTTGTGCTGCCGTGGCCACCGAGTGTGTGGCATGGATTATGGTCTGGAATAAGCTGCACTGGTCAAACACCACGTAGTCTGTGATGCTCACCTGGAGGGGGAGACAGAAAGACATCCTTCTCTCAGTGCAGCGGTGCTGCCTTCTGCACGTGCGCTGCCCAGAGCTGAGGTCTGGCCCACATTCGGCAAACACTCAGCACACATGTGCACCTGCGCATGTGTGTAAGGACCAAATAAAGTCTGGCGGGAGACTACTGAACCAGTGACTGCAATTACTTCTGAGGGATTTGGAGAGATGGAAGAAAATGTTCATCTTTTGTTTCATATGCTTTTATATGACACAGATCTGTTACAACAGCATGTACTGTTGTGACCACCCCCTCAGACCCGTGATGCCTTTTATTCTAATCAGCGATAAAGGGTCGTTTTGCTTTTATTTTTTATTTATTTTTTTAAAGATTTATTTCTTTATTCATAGAGACACACACACACACACAGAGGCAGAGACACAGGCAGAGGGAGAAGCAGGCACCTATGCAGAGAGCCTGACATGGGACTTGATCCAGGGTCTCCAGGACCACGCCCTAGGCTGCAGGCGGCACTAAACTGCTGTGCCACCGGGGCTGCCCGGGTCATTTTGCTTTTAAATTTAGGTATCTCCAATGGACAACAGTGTGCAATCCTTAGAATAATAATATGTGTTAAAAAAAGTATTGTAAGCAGGGTGATGGAAGCACTTTCTGATCTGAACCAGGACTGTCAATAATTCCGCCAGAGCAACAACATGAAGCAGGACCATCCTACACATGAGGGGCACACTCTGCTCACACCTGCAAACTGCTTCTCTAACATTCCTGAATTTCTTTCGGGGTAACCCTGAGGAGAACCTCACTCTTATCAAGCAGCTCTAGCTGTTAGAAAGTTCTTTCTGGGCACCCTGAGTGGCTCAGTGGTTTAGCACCGCCTTCGGCCCAGGGTGTGATCCTGGAGTCCTGGGATCGAGTCCCATGTCGGGCTCCCTGCATGGAGCCTGCTTCTTCCTCTGCCTGTGTCTCTGCCTCTCTCTCTCTGTCTCTCATGAATAAATAAATAAAATCTTAAAAAAAAAAAAAAAAAAAAAAGGAGGGCATCCCAGGCGGCTTAGCGGTTTTGTGCTGCCTTCCGCCAGGGAGTGATCCTGGAGACCCGGGATCAAGACCCACATCGGGCTCCCTGCATGGAGCCTGCTTCTCCCTCTGCCTGTGTCTCTGCCTCTCTCTCTCTCTCTCTAATAAATAAATAAAAAATCTTAAAAAATATAAAGAGAGTTCTTTCTAAGATGGTCGAAATCTAATTCCACGTGACTTCCACGTATACTTCTGCCCTGTTGGGTTTGACTATAGAGAATGTGGTGCCCTGAATCCTAGGACAGCCTTGTGTAGGCCGCGTTCCCAGGTCTCACACAATGAGACGCTGAGTGAAAGACACATCATTTATTATAGGGAACTTAATTATAATAAACAAAAACAAATGAAAAGGAAAAGGAAATTATTGTAAAAGCCAGTACTTTGTAAGTGTACAAATATTCCCTTTTCCGTCCATGAAAGGACTCACATTAACTGCAAACCACCGGCCTAACGAAAGTTTAAGTGAAGTGCTTTACCACGTCAGAACCCCATGGCCCCGTGCCCATGTCAGTGAGCACTCCGCCAGTGCACAGGACATGGGGCACGAAGCTCTGGGGCTCACCATGCAGGCTGCTGTGTGCTGGCCCAAGGAGCTCTGCTTCTCCTCGGGAGCATGCCCATGCCAAGGCCACACAGAAAGTCTGTGGCAGCCTACCTTAGCACCCAACACTTGCAGATAAGCAGGATGCAAATTAAAAAAAAGAAAGGTTTAGCAGCCAAACATAAAGCTGACTCTGGTGCTACAGAGAAAGTCTTATGATATTAAAATAATTCTGCTTCCAAATACCTCACAGATGATTCTGTCAAATTAAATTTCTCTAAAGGTAATGTTCTGAATAAGTTGATAAACTGGTAACTAATTTTCTTTAGGTTACTTAAAAATGGAACTTGGTACATATATACACGTGTGTGTGTATGCATGTGTGCAAAACCATATAATATGCTTACCAGCATGGAGAAGGTACTTGTACAACTTTTCAAAGAGTATCAGACGTATCAGAGACCTGTGTACACATATGCTTACTGATCAGAGAGCAAACACAAGCTTCTTTTCCCACACTCTCATCTGATAGACTCAGGGGCGGCTATTGAACGACCTGCCCCCAGCATGGTGAGTCTGTAGCAACAACCTGACCTGAGCCAGTGGAGACAACCAATGAAGAGACGTTGCCTAGGTCCTAGCTGCTGAGGGTCAGAACCACCTCACTGCCACAGCAGGGGTTGGGGGGGACAGCTATGCTGAACAATACCAAAGAGAAGAACAATGCCTTGGAAAACACGTTCTAGGCCACCCCAGACATCTTGAAAAGTAAGCTTGCTTACACCCTTCTATTACACAGACTGCTTCCTTTTCTGGGAGCGTGTGGGAACATTCTCCTTTCTTTGTTGAAATGCCACTTGCTTAGAGGCCTTTGGAACAAGTGGGGAGAGATGATTTTTAATTGTAGGCTGGGTTTCCAAACCTGCTAGCTCGTTGTAGCCCATGTGTTCAGAATTAAACACCATTATTACCTAGGTCTTCAAAAGGATATCACTGGGCTTATTTGGCACGTAAGGATAACTATTTAATACCAAAACAAAAACAGGAATAATAAACAGAACCTGTACATTTAAGCAAAGAGAGTTTTACAAGTTACTTCCTACAACAAAAAGCCCTGGATATTTCTAATGTGCTCAAATACAGCAAAGTCTAACTCATCAAAAAGTGAATGTTCTTTATTTAATCCAACCTCCTCAATCTCTTTAAGGAGAAGAGAAGGGCTATAAAAAGGGGAGCAGAGCTCCCACCTCAGAGAGACCCCCTGGCCAGTGGCCCTGGAACTGAGCACCTACTTGCCACCAATGGTCATCATCTCCCTGGGGCTTCTTGGAAACGATGCCAGTTCTGAACCACAGGTTCCCTCGGATGTCCAGGGCCCACAGAGTCTGCTGGTCCCCGAGAGTTATACAGACGGGTTCCAAAGCTTGCTTTTCACTGGAAACAGGGAAGAGAACAGGGGAGTCAGCGCCCATGCACAAAGCACCTAGCCTGACAAGGAACGCCAGCTTTGGGTGTCCAAAGGTCGCTCCAAGGAAGGACACTTGAGTTTTGAGTTACGTTACTCTGCAGTGTATGTTGTTTAAACGTGTGGCAGCTTCTGAAAGATACTGAAGACCCAGCATGGTAGGGAAAGCTCTTGGGAGAAAATTACCTACAAGCAAAGTATGTGGGCACCTAAGGCACCTCCGCCTCACTGCTCCCTCCTGTACAATCAAAATCAAGCAAATGGAGGCGCCTCTGCCCCACCCGTGGACTGGGCTGTGTTGGGCAGCAGCAGCTGGGCAAATTGTGTTTCCCCTGGGGCAGTGCCCTTCCCCTTCCTGTCCCTCTGGTAAAGTTCTTGCCAGTGTCGAGGCTCAGCTGGGCTGCACTCTCTGGTTTAAGACTGTCTATGCTAACTGGCACCAGACAGTTACGTGGCTCCTGCTCTGGGGGAGGGCAGGGCTGGGGACAGCCACCTTCGCACATCCAGCCCAGCCCTGCTGTGGCTCACAGTAGCTACTTTTGCTCAAGCTGACTGGGTTTCTAGGTTCAAACCAAGAAGATCCTAGCCTAATTTTTCTAATCAGCAAAATGATTTGATGGTAATTCTATAATTGAAATTTTGAGTGATATAAGTAACCAAATAAATTACAACTCAGAGATCAAGTCCCATTGACTAGGATGATAATAAAGAAAGAGATCTGGCCCTAAACCACTGAGATTCTACACAGAAACCACCAGACAGCACTGGGTAGTAGTGAACAGAAACTGCCGTGAGAGGCTCATGAGTGTGTGATACTCCAGGTTACACAAGAGGGCACCAGCATTTCAAAAAGCTGAGCTATGACCCAACATCCAATCTGCCAGTCAGAGGCAGGCACAGGGCGTCTCCATGGTCAGGCTGCTACACTGACTCTGACAATTCCAGAGAACATTATTACCATGGAGAGCTTCAGAGAAGCAGCTTTGCCCAGGAAAGGCTCCCATGGGTGCGTTAAGGGGAGGCAAGCTGACAAAGAACCAAGGGCGGGACAAGCAAGATGATGAAGATGTCTCTGCTCCTCCTGCTGATACCTGACGATGTCACATTTCCACTGCTCCCCTTCAGGGCAGAAGCTGCTCACGCCCTCCCGGTACAGGAGGGCTCTCTGCTCTGTCAGTGCCCACACCACGCTGTTTCTGGCTGTGACCTGGGACAGTGGGTATGGACAGTCGACCTTTACGGCTCTGGCACAGGGGCGATCCACACTGAGACCTGCCAGGGAGACAGACAGGAAGCCCCCAAAGACATATATAATCAGGGTTTCACACCTCATTTGTATTCTGTTGTTTGGTTATTTTTCTGTTTTTGGTATTTTTCCATATTCTTTTGTAATAAGTATTTTGTCTTTTTAAGGTCTAGTCAACAGAAAAGTTAAGTTGTGCTTCAGTATGGCATATCTGAAATGTTTTCATATGTTCTTTGAAAGCTGAGGGAATAACAATTCAGAATCCTCTGGTATCCCAAAGTAGCTTAAGATGTTCTGAAAGAACAAGAAATCCCAGGGCAGAGAGCAGCCAGCCCTGAGCAAAGACAGCCCAGGCGAGAGCAGTACTGTTCAGAGATGCCCTCCATCTCTGTGCCCCTCAGAGGCTCAGGGTGAGCAGAGCTGCCGTAGAAGCTGCGGGAGGGGCAGGGATCTGAGGCCTCCAGGCATCCTCCACAAGCAGCTCCGACAAAGCAGCTGCCCTCTCCCGCTCCTACCTGGTTTTGGGGGTGGTTCCCTAGATGAAAGGCAAGGTTCATCCTACAGTAAGGCTATGGCAGGGCCAGAGCTCAGCGTCCCTGGCTCCTCATCTAGGGCTCTTTCCCCCACCTCCTTGCAGCCTGTCTACAGCTTGAAGGTGCCTGGGGAAGCTGGCGGAATGGCCGTTACCTTAAACCTTACCCTCTGCGGCATTAGCTGCAACTGTAGTTCTCAATGCTCAGATGTGCCCCGTGCCTGCTCACAGAAGTACCCTATGGTACCACATCCTTGGCTGTATTCTTCACCTTCAACCAAGGGGAGTCACCTGTGGGCTTCTCATGCTACAAATTGCCAGGCCAGCCGGGGAGACTAACACAGTAGGTCTTGGAGCTACTGGTTAACAGGGCACCCGCTCCTCAACCCCAGGCCAGAAGCACTCTGCTTCCTCACCAGGAACAAAACTCAAATGCCCCTGGAAACCGGATATGCATCTGCCTTTCCAGAGCTATTCCTACTTGAAGGGAAAGAGCAGAGCAGGCACATGGCCCAGGAGCTGGCGAGGCTGGCCACCAGGGCTCAAGCAGTGGCTTCTAGGAGATGCTGGCCCTCCCACACGTGAGAAAGAGCCAGATGTGCAAAGACGTTCAATCTCAGGGAATCATCCCTGGCTGACAGTTCATAACAGAGATTAAAACATTCTCTCCACATCAGCGATATTAAATGGTTAGAAGATTGATCTTTACGTAAATCCAATATGGCCTCTTAACCAAAAAAGAGCTCCCGCCATACCCTTTCCAGGTGCTGATAAATCACATTGCCTTTGGAAATTCATATCTCATTTTGCTGACAGTACATAAACACTCACTCTCATTAGTTATTTTTATTTTATTTTTTTTGCAGTTTATTTTTAATAAACAAGTCCCACTGAGTCTCCTTCAACAGTGGAAGGTTCCCCTCAGGGCAGTTTATTA
The DNA here is from genome assembly GCF_048164855.1 of Canis lupus baileyi. Lineage (NCBI taxonomy): Eukaryota > Metazoa > Chordata > Mammalia > Carnivora > Canidae > Canis > Canis lupus. The sequence continues at coordinate 71,846,095 of NC_132846.1, read as the reverse complement.
GGACGAGTTGAGCTGCTCCTTAGGTCAAATGATTTCTTGTTGTTTCTCCCTGATCCATATGTAAGTAAGTATACAGAAGCAGGACTTTGACCTAGCTGAAAAAAATCCGGTCATAACCTAAAGGAAACATTCTAATGTCATTTCCCTGTTATTCTTATCCCCTAACATCTGACACTGCAGCATAAGTGACAGGCAACGGCTAGCTATAAGGAGAGTGAAAATCTGTTTCTGTAGCTCACCAAATAATCCTATGAAGTCTTGCCCTAAACTTGTTCTGGGCTGAATGTGAGTCAGTAGCAGGAACTGCTTATATATTCCAATGACAAATACTTTCTTTCTGGAAGTGTTTAATTTAAATTTATTTCCAGCCCCTCAGTCACTGTGATGGCTCTAAGCAGGTCACTAACAAAGTGATTATCCCCAGGCCAACGAGTGCTAGAGTTACCTGTCTGCAGGTATAGATCTCCGTTTGTCCTGATGATCCATGCCGTGTCGTCGCTCAGGGCCACAAACACCGCCTGGGGCAGGGCTTCATACCAGTGCCGCTTCCCCTTGATGGTCACTTTTCCACAAGCAAAAGCTCGGTTAGATTTCTGTTCAATCTTCCACAGAAGGGCTCCTGTAGAAGTAAAACTTCTCTTCACTCTCCCAACAAATACTGAGAATTACTTACACAAAAGCCTTCATTCTGGCTTTCTACCCCAAGTGAGGAAAGAGCCTACAGCGCCAAAAAGCCTTATGCCCCTGGCTACCATCCACCAGCTGTGTGGCTTTGGGTGTCAAATCACCTACTGCATTCATGCCTTACTTCCTCATTTGTATCTTACAGGGCCACTAGGAAGACTGGAGGTGAGTACAGATTACTGACACGGTACACGGAGCCTTACAGGGACAATGGCAGTGCCGATGCATTACATTGAGAGACACACAACTGGTGCCTAAAAAGAGCTAAAAAGTCCTATAGGGATTCAGGGGGGTCACTTCTGGACCAAGTGAGGGATAAGATGCGTGGAAAGGAGGCATTTGATCTGGGCTGTCCTTCTTTACTCAGAAAGGGATTCTGATAAACAGAGATGAAGAAGGGGAGGGAAGGAAGGTGTCCTATGTAGATGAAGGGTGTGACACAGGCCAGGCGGCCACATGTAAGAAACCACTAGTGAATCACCAAGAATGCAGCCAGGCTGGACTAGAGGGTCTGACATGAAGAGCTGGGGTAAGAGGAGAAAAGCAAGACCAATGGTGAAGGCTGAAGCACACCCTGAATGCCATGGGGGCTCTGGTGCCCTCTCATGATGTGGGCACTGCAGGACAACTCAGCCAGGTACACTGATCTGATAGAGACAAGGGTCTCTCTCTTGATTCTGACTAGATCAACAAGGGTTGGAAAGTTTTGGAAACACAAAGTAATCAATAGAATCAGGACAGGACCAAAGTTTCTAAATGGCTGGGGAGATGAACCCAGAAGTAAATGACAGAGAAAGAATTAAAACACACAATTATATAACGCCAGCTAACGAAGCAGACTATGATCGCAGCCACTCTCTATAGAAAAATATTTTCAAACCAGCAAGGAGATAAAACAACCTTGAACAAACTAGTATTTTAAATAGTGACAAAGACCAGGAAGAGTTCAAGGAAATCCATCTGAAACAGTAAAATTACAGGGGATGAGTCTAAGTCCACAGAGTATGTTTTGCCTGACTTCTACTCCAGTGTCCTAACAATCAGACAGTTACCATGAGGCAAATATACATAAATACTTCTAGTCTACCTACCCACCCCTCAATGGGTGAACTAGCCAAATTATTCTGGACAGGGACTGGAGGTACAGGCTGAAAGTCTAGTAGAACCTGGTTCAGGAAATGTCTGTTCCAGCTCACTAAAAATGATTAGCTTGACCATGGCTTGCAAGAATGAATGCATTTTTCTTTTATACTCAGTAAATTATTCAGCCAAAGCATACATATTGCTCATTAAAGAATAATCTCTAGAAAGGAAACCAAATAATCTGAACATATCCAACGTATCCATAGGTCCATCTTCATTAGTTCAGTTGCTTTAAAGCAATTCTAAGAAACAGGAACATAGGGGTGCCTGGGTGGCTCAGTCTGTTAAGTGTCCAACTTTTGATTTTGGCTCGTGGTTTTAAGATTGAGCCCTGTGTCAGGCTACACTCTGGGCCTGGAGCCTGCTGAAGATTCTCTCTTCCCCCCACCCCCCCGTAAAAAAAAAGAAATAGGAACACATTTTTATAAGAGACTAATATGTTAATATAGCTTTTACAAAAAAACCCTCAAAATTCAAGCTATTTGCATAGGTTATAAAAACATGTTTGTGTTACCATTGCACTAAATAAGAAAACAAAGATTGAAACTAAACATTCACTTATTGGACATTTGTTAACTGATGTCAAATGAAGCAACCCTATTATTTGGAGAAAACCCCCCAAACGTGCAGGGATAGGCCCACATGGCGCATGGATGGAGCTTTGGCAGGGCCTGCTGTGTGCCAGGCCAGCTACGCTCGCTCGCAGGAGCAGGGAGCTGGGGAGGCCAACCTGAGGGTGAGACCGCCACCTGCTGGACGGCGTCCTCAAACTTCTGCCAGCGTAGCCCAGCGCCTGGCAGCGCGCTGCAGAACAGGCCGCCTTTGTAGTCCAGGCACCAAATGTACTTCTCGGAGACAGCCAAGCTGAGTATGCCGTAGCCGGGACCAGAGTATCCCATCCAGCTTTCTGCAAACTAACAAGGACAGAGCCTGGTGAGTCCTGTAGCAGAGCACACAGCTGCACTGTCGTTCTGTCATCCACGAGGAAAATATGCAGGATAGAATTCACGTCACAGAGCTGACGATCTCTGAGAAACCACGCAGGGACCTGCTACCTTTGGACCATGCTCTAAGGGAAGCGTTCTGAAATGGGAGCTGTTGTGCCCCGCTAGGACCCCAGAGGATGCCCAGGCAACGCTCTGTCATGTCAAAACACCCTTCCTGATGCAATGCTTATGTTAAAATGACCTAGCTTTACACATGCGTACTGCACTTTACACAGCGTGCATGCGGATCAGTGATTTGTGCATCAGATCCTTACAGAATCAGTAGGAGAAGTGGCACTACCGCCATCTCTGCGTCTTCACCCTCTGAGGGAAGTTCCCAGTCATTGCACACAGGGCACATCATGAAGCCGATGGAAATCTGTCCAAGATACTCAGCCTGGCTGAACCTTATAAACTGATGCTTTGTTGCACCGATTCTTTAAAAAAATCAAATCTGAATGAAGTTGATGTAGTTTAAGAGTTTTCTGAAACCGCAGAAGAAATCAATGTACTTGTACAATCACCCAAAGTTCGCTGCTTCACAGGGAATGGTGCCCTCCCCGTCTCATTACAGCCCTGTTCCCCATGATGAGTCTTCCCCCCCACCCCTTCTCATCTTCCCCTCCCTCCTCCTTCCCTCCACCCCTCCACAAATGCCACAAAATCTCTTGGCTTTCCAGCCACTGGAAGGGGAGGAGGGAGGAACCATGAGGAAGGGAGAAGTCCAAGGGCCAGGCTCAATCTCACTGGGGGTGGGGGGTTTCTAAAGTTCTGGCCTAGAATTCCAATAGCCTGCCCCCACAACACATCAACGCATGTCTGCCTGTCTAGTGCCATCCCTGGGCAGGCGCCCTCTCTGGGCTTCCCAAGCCCTGGATTTTGCTCACCACCATCAGCAGTCTTGCTCAACTGAGACAACTGGCACACATGCCTGACTCCTCCTTGAGACTCTGAGATCCTGACTGGCTATCCAGGCCCTGCAGCGCCCAGCACCAAACACAGAGCCTGGCAGCCAAAGGCACTCAAGAAAGGACGAGCACAGGCAGGACTGAGTAGAAAATCTAACCTTTGGCATTTGTCTCAAAACAAGTAAGCAGTACCTTTCACTGTCAAGGCACGACAGCAAAGAGGCTGAGAGAGGGCCCTGGGGCCAGCTGTGCCCTTCATCTGCTATGTGAATTGTGCAAGCCATTTAACCACGTCTCGGTTTCCTCCTCTGTAAAACGGGGACCACAGCAGTACCCACTTCATGGTTTAGTTTTTAGAAAAGCTAATGAGTTGAACTTGCAAAGTGCTTAGCATGGTGCCTGGCACATGGCAAAAGCTGCCCAAATGATATGCGTCATTAGCACCGAGAGAATTCAGCAATACATTTTGGAGAAATACATGTAGGTTTACACTCATAATCCATACCTTACAATGACTTAGAAAAAGTTATAATTTGGTTTGAAACCAAATACACTGAATAATAACCTGCTAAGAAATGTAAACACTGGGCAGCCCCGGTGGCTCAGCGGTTTAGCGCTGCCGTCAGCCTGGAGTGTGATCCTGGAGACCCGGGATCGAGTCCCATGTCCGGCTCCCTACAGGGAGCCTGCTTCTCCCTCTGCCTGTGTCTCTGCCTCTTTCTCTGTGTCTCTTATGAATAAATAAATAAAATCTTAAAAAAAAAATTTAGGGGATCCCTGGGTGGCGCAGCGGTTTGGCGCCTGCCTTTGGCCCAGGGTGCGATCCTGGAGACCTGGGATCGAATCCCACGTCGGGCTCCCGGTGCATGGGGCCTGCTTCTCCCTCTGCCTATGTCTCTGCCTCTCTTTCTCTCTCTGTGACTATCATTAATAAATAAAAATTTAAAAAAATTTTAAAAAATTTAAACATTTAAAAAATCTTTTAATGTAAAATGACCAAGAATAACCATCCTTAATGGCATGGGTTGGGGGAACCCTCAGGAAACTGGACGCCCCAAACCTACCTACCTGATCTGATTTTAGCAGCCCAGTGTCATCTGTGCCAGGCTGGCTCAGGTCCTGCAGGGAGCGACTACCACCAAGCTCCGTCACACTTGTCTCCGAGGAAGAGGAAGGCAATCCGTGAGCATAGATGTCCTCCTCGTCACTGGATGTCAACATCTGGTCCCGTGAAGGCTGCTCATGCCGAGGCTCACGGGTGCAAACCGCTAAGGCAGAGACTGGGGGTGTCAGCCGTCCTCCCACAGTCCCCAAGTCACATTCCGGAGCAATCACTTCCTTTAGGCCTGTGTCACTGTCGGTGACAGCATGCCAGGGAGTTGAGCCAAGGTGGCCAGGGCCCCCCATGTGCATGAGGAAGCCCTGCTCCTTGCTGGGCTCCTCGGCACTGCCTTCGTCAGCGCTGGTTGCCAGCAGCCGTTGCTCGGCATGGGAGGCCCAGCTGAGGCTGGAAGGCACTGGGGGTGAGTTCAGGAAGGGGGCTTCGGAGAAAGTGCTTTGGGAGTCATCAGGTTCCATGTCCCCCACTTCCCGGGCCTCAGCAGAGCTGTCCTGTTCTTGACAGGGTGACTGTCCGCTACTTGGTCCGTCATCTGTGGGACAAGACTCCTCTCTGAGTTCTGTAACATCACTGCCTTCCATGGCTTCCCGTAGCTCCAAGAGCGAAGTCCACACTCCGCTATGTGGCCCTATCTCGCCTGCACGGTTACACGGTAGGATTCCCGGTCTATCTCCATTCCCTTCGTTCAGTACATCAGGGGCCAGTGCAGGTACCTCCAGGACACTGAATGCTTCGGGGTCAAGATTTTCCTGCAGGACACCATTCACCTCCCCACTGAGGTTACTGTCCTGGTCAGGAGACTCTGTGCTCGACCGATCCACGATGCTGCCCAAACTTGATGTCATAGACAGCAGGTCTGTGTTCAAGGACTGGGGACTGTCACCTGGGAACTCATAGCAGGGGGTCGATTCAAGGGAACTGTGGCAGGTGTTCCTGCTTCCACCTTCTAATTTAAAATAAGAATGTTTAAAATGAGGTGTGACTCTACATAAATAGTAAGACTAAAAATTTTGGCTCAAGAGAAAACATATTTTAAATGAAGGATATTTAAGTGGTGAAGAATAAATCTCTCAAGTACGAATTATCCCAATGCAAAGGTGTTTTAAATGGACACAAACATCATGATGAGACACACTGATGGGCTCTGAGGCCTCACTCAAGAAATGTTAATGGAAGAAAACAAAGGAATGGATGGACTGCAGACTTTAAAATTATTATAATGCTTAGCAATCTGATAAGTATGTGTAGCTAGAGAGGTCTATCAGGAACCAAGGAGTCAAAAGTTAAACCATTTCTGTTAAATCCCACGTTCAGTAACCTATCCGACACTAAATGTAAAATGGATCCATCTAGGCACCAGCATGAGTTTTTAATTTCCACGACTTTCCATTCAGGCTCAGAGTCTCTGGCCTCATACGTGGTTATACAGGAATAAATCCAAAATGTTATTTAAATATTGAGAAGTATAAAACCCAGACCCATGAAGCAGAGTGGTAAGCACACAGGTTATATTATTTAAACCTCACAAAAGTACTTAGTTGTGCGCTGTACTCTTTTTCAATGTAAGAAATATTTCATAGTAAAACTCCTTTGAGGAAGGACACCTGGGAGGCTCAGCAGTTGAGCATCTGCCTTTGGTTCAGGGTGTGATCCCAGAGTGCCAGGATAGAGTCCCAGGATAGAGTCCCACATCAGGCTCCCCGCAGGGAGCCTGCCTCTCCCTCTGCCTGTGTCTCTGCCTCACTGTGTCTCTCGTGAATAAATAAATAAAATCTTTAAAAAACAAAACAAAAAAGTCCTTTGAGGAAAGAAGACACTTGTTTTCTGAAGGCCTTCTCTGCTTCTCACTGAACAGGCAAGTGCTCATGCAGTGAAAGCCGCCCTCCCAAAGAGTATGCAAGACCACCCCTAAGGAAGCAGGAGTCAGGGTGTGCCATGCTACAGACAGTACCTGTCTTCTTCTTCCTCCTCTTTTTCACTTTCAGAGGCTTCACAACAAGCTCCTGGTCAAAGTCTTCTGAGCTAATCACACTGAATCTCTGTGAGGTGGACTGGCCGCCCCTCCCCAGCTCTAGAGCTGCCTGAAGCCCAGAGCCGCTGTCGGTGGAGTTGAGGGAGCTGCTCCTGCTCCTCGGCTCGCTGGCCACGGAACTGGCCACAGAGGAGCCCCTGAGCCTTGTCTCAGACCCTGGAGCTCCCGATGGCTTCTCTGCACGCTGTCCAAGGGCCTGCTCTGTGCATCCTGGCGTCTCCAGACCATCTCGCGCTGAGAAAGAAGGGTGGAGTTTTACTGCTGCTTATCCGGGAAAGTCGACATGCCCTTACTCAGGTTTGCTAACCGTAAACACCAGCCTGCTAAATTTGGAGACTGGCGAAACTAAAAGAATCACACAAAACACTCCAATGGATGGTTCTTTGATCCAGGAAGCTCACACACCAAAATCAGGAAAATGATTGGCCATGGCTATTTTCTGTAAATGGCTTGGTAGGAAGGGGAGTACTAAGTATACAGCATTTCTCACATCAATTCACAAAGAATTCCTAAAGAAGAGAAAGTACCTGTTTCTAAGAAAAGGGCTTAGTGACATCCCCTACTTAGACCATGCCTTAAATATAACAGTCCTCAAAAGGCACTTGAAAAATATATGTGTGCCTGTATTTCTTGAAGTTTAAGGAGAGAAAGGGAATGTTCCACTAGAACAAACCCAGGACAGAGAAGCACATTAATGAAGTTAGTGTCCAGTGCGATCAGAGAGCAGTGGGACGATCTGGCAGTGGAGGGTGAAGTCACCATGCTCGGTGCCCCAGGACTGAGAGCCAGCAAGTTTCTCACTTTCATGGACTTGTCCTTCTCCACACACCACCACAAGGTCACATGGCCAGATCGGTTCCAGTCATCCAGCCCTCTACACAGGCCTGTGGACCACTCTGATCCACTCAGCCATCCTCCTGTTGCCGAGGATCCACCAGGAGCAGACTCCAGGCTGTGGTGCGCACAGCTGGGGACCTATGGGCAGGATTCTGCTCTGAGTGAAGCCTGGCCATGGAAGCGCCTTGTCAAAGATCACACGAGTTGATGGGAGGTCTTGGTCTAGAGCTGTCCTGTCCAATACAGCAGCCACTGTCCCACATAGCTATTTAAATTCAAAATCAAACACAATCTTGGGATCCCTGGGTGGCACAACGGTTTGGCGCCTGCCTTTGGTCCAGGGCGCGATCCTGGAGACCCGGGATCGAATCCCACATCGGGCTCCCGGTGCATGGAGCCTGCTTCTCCCTCTGTCTGTGTCTCTGCCTCTCTCTCTCTCTCTCTCTGTGTGTGTGACTATCATAAATAAATAAAAATTAAAAAACAAAACAAAACAAAAAAAAAACCAAACACAATCTAAAATTCAGCTGCACTCCCCACATTTTAAGTGCTCCGCAGCCACAGGTGGGCGGTGGCCAGCTACTGGGCAGTGCAGATACAGGCCGTTTCACCCCTGCAGAGAAGTCCCACCGGACGGCAGCAGTCTAGAGCTTACGTCTCCCCTGTAAGCCACACTGCCCCTAACCACGCTGTGCAGGTGCCAGCTCATAAAACTCAGGAGTCAGAGCTTATTCACTTTCCACAAAAATTATACACTGGAATGACAGTTATCCTGACTTACCCTCTGACTTTAGAAGTCATTCACTCCCTGACCCACCCCCTCCCTGCCATCTCATAACAGACTAAATTTGGGGCCAAGGTAGCCCTTATGACATTTTCACCTTTTCAAGTCCTAAATACCTGGCTAATGAGAGACTACTTGGGATACTTTCCTACCAGTTACACTTATATTCTAACATTACACAAAGACAAAAGGCTTCAGTAATGCTTCGTGGGCCCAGGAGTCTGCAGCCTGGAGCTCCTCTTCCTCACCTTGCTCTCTGCTCTGGAAGGCCTTGGGTCCAGGACCTCTACTCCCTTTCCTGCAGTGACTCAGACACCAGCTAGTGCTGGTGAGAACAGAAGAAACAGCAGAGATGCCCCCAGGGCCAAGACAACCCAAGCCCATGGTGACAGCAAACAGTCCACACTTCTGACCAATGTAGCAGGGCAGGAGCAACATTGGCTGAAGCAGAAATCAGAAGACAGGGCTGGTTGATTTGGGACTTGTCACTTACCCCTCATCCTTGATTTTCTAATCTGTGAAATAGGGACACCATAGATTAATAAATACTCAGGGTTTTTTTTTTTAAGATTTTATTTATTTATTTGAGAGCAAGAGATCACAAGCAGGGGAAATGGCAGAAGGAGAAGTAGGGTCCCCACAGAGCAGGGAGCTGATATGGGGCTTGATCCCAAGACCCTGGAACCATGACCTGAGCTAATGGCAGATGCTTAAACTGACTGAGGCACCCAGGCACCTGTCACTCAGGGGTTCTATGTGTCATGTGCTATGCAGGGCCACGACACTGAGTTATGAGATCCTTGCAACCAAGAAGTTTACTGTGTGAGGTAAGGTACATGGTAAGTAAATGGCTCCACAGTTACAATGGGGTAGGAGGAGAGGCCCCTGGGAAATCAAGTGAAGACAGGGAGACAGGTTGGCCTGACTAAAGCACTCAGGAAAAGTATCAGAGATACAGAAATACCTGAATTGGGTCCTAAATAATGAGCAGGGAGAGAATAGAGGGCAGCATCCCGACAAAGGCAAGCCACATTTGGGAGCACCACAAACCTAGCGCTCAGACCTACCTATGGCACTGGGGTGACAGGTGGTGGCAGGAGCCTGGAGAGAGCTGGCAGCAGCAGGAGGGGGGCCCTGCATGCCACCCCAGACGTGGTGGCAAGAGGAGTGCAGTGAGCAGGGAGGGGACAAGGCCTGGGGAAAGGCAGTGGCGGGGCTACCTGTCTCATGTTTCCCACAGGCTTGTCATCAGCATCAAACAAGATGCCTGTGAAACTGCTCTGTGAACTCCAGAGGCCACACAAGTGAGGGGGCTCTGGGGCCACACAGATGTCCCTGGTGTGCCGCTTGCAGCTCCCAGCGGTAATGTCTTTGTACCTCACATCTTCTAAAGCCCCAGTCTCATCTATAGAACAAGCACCTTCCATTTAGGATTTTATAAGGTCGGGCTTAGTAGTCTATGGAATATAGAACAAAGTGAGTGACAGAGAGGAGAAGAGGGACAGGAAAGGGGAGAAGCAGGGGCCTACATGGCTGTTGTCATCATCAGGAACAAGTTCATGATGAGCCTCAAGTATACAAAGGACCGTGGATGTGTGCACAAGAACATATATTAAAAGTCTCTGCTCACTAGAATCTGGACTTGTATGAATTATTTTTTAAAAGTCGAAAGCACTGAGAATAATCAATGCTATAGGAAGAACTGTGTTAAAGGTAAAATATAGGTCCCAGATAATAGATTTTAATGTTCTAAAAGCTTGGCAAATCTCTATCTTTTGAAGTATTAATCCCACATGTGGTCTCAGAGTACCAGAGATCAGTTATGTGGGTGCTGGGTTCTTCTCCCTACTTGTCCAGCCGCCCCATCTTCCAGACCCATGGAACCACTCTACCAAATGTGAGGCTGTCTTACGTGAGCCTTAAAGTCGGTCAGCTTCAAGAAAAGTATTGTAAATGATATTTTAAGAATTACAGTGGAGGGGTGCCTGGGTGGCCCAGTCAGTTAAGCATCCGACTCCTGGTTTCAGCTCCATGATCTCAGGGTTGTGGGATTGAGCCCTGCATCAGGTTCTATGCTGGGCATGGAGCCTGCTTAAGATTCTCTCTCTCTCTCCCTCTGCCCCTCCCACTACTCACACACGTGCTCTTTCTAAAACAAAAAATAGTAACAAACAAAAAATCTTAAAAAAAATAAATAAAACAAAACATAGGAAAACTCTCCAAATACTTCCTTGTTTAGATAATGCACCAGTTATTTAACTAGCAAAGTAATGGTAAAGTTTATAAATTATAAAGTACAATTACATATATAAGTATATCTTATCACAAATGCAAACCTATTGATGGTAGTCCTTCGGGTCTGCTTGAAATTCTTATAATGTTCCGATCTCCCTTTAAGAAAAATATTTCATTTTCTGTGCAGGAAACAGACACGATATCACCTGATCCTTCCAAACCAGCAATTGTGGCCTGCCCAAAACAAGAAAAAAAGAAAAAGAAAAATCACACAAACAGGCAATAGTAAGAGTTGAAAGCATACAAACATGTGCAGGAATCCAAACGAGTCAAATAACAACTATGCTTTGTTATGCCCACTTTCTGAAACTTCTTAAGAGTCATGAACACAGGGGCACTGGGTAGCTCAGTGGCTGAATGTCTGCTTTCAGCTCAGGTCATGATCCCAGGGTACTGGGATCTAGTCCCACATTGGGCTCTCCAAAGGGAGCCTGCTTAGAGAAGCAGGCTATGTCTGCTATGTCTTAGAGAAGTCTGCCTGTGTCTTTGCCTCTCTGTGTGTCTCTCATGAATAAAGTCTTTAAAAAAATAAACTCATCAACACAAAGGCAGGGGGTTTCTGATAGGTACATGAGCTGGAGCCATAAAATTTACCAGTAGATTCATGAAACTGAGCAGGTGAGCAGCTCACCGCACCTCTCAGTTGCTGGGAACCAGGTCCCACCTGGTGCCCCTCCAACCCCCAGGATATGGAGCTCATTCTCCTCAGCAGGACCTGCCCATCAGCTTCACACAACTGTCTTGCTCTGTGCTTCAGGTGCCCTGAGCGCAGCAGCCTTGGTCCTCTGTGATGCCATGGCTCTGCTCCAATTCCTTTCCCGACTCAGTCACTGGAAGAGTTCCAACTCGATTCAGGTACCATCCTCCTCAGGAAATGGTCCCTAGAGAGCTCAGCCTCAGTGGCACTTGCCCAGGACTCGTCGCAGCTCACAGCGCTTTGTACAAATGCCCACAGGGAATGCTGCACCTGGGCTGGAGTGATGTGCTGACTGGTCTGGACCCCTATGTGCGCACTCCTGTGGGAGAGATGAGTGTGCACTGCCATTCATGGCTCTGAATGAATGAATGGACGGAGGAGGGGTCCCTTAACGTCGCCTGAAAACAAGACATCTAGAGCCTGAATGATTTTTATATATTCTCTTTTCAGCCAACTGTGCAAACAAGAGACAGTTCACTGTAGAGAGAAAAAGGGTCTAAATTTTGTTAATTTTTAAATAATCCTGATGAACAGCTAGAAACATGACATTGGTTTGAAAGCTGCCAATCATGTTGCCATGCCCACCCTGAAGGAAGCCACAACCTCTGCACATGGACAGCTCCTTTGTCTCATGAAATAAATTATACCTGTTGGAGAAAGCACTGGTGGTAAGGGCTCAGAAGAAAGGGACTAATGTACAAGCACCAAACATCTCAACTCTACTACCTAGTAAGTGCGTATCAAATTCAAAGAGTACCCAGAGAAAGAAGAAAATTTAAGCTGTCTATAAGTGGAGAAGAATACAAAAATGCCTTTCAAAGTGCTCCTTTAGAAGAGAAACCAGCTCAGGGCTAAAAGGCAGCTTGGTGGCTAGCTCACCCTGCACACCCTGCCCTCAAGCTCCAGGTGAGGAAGCTGTGCCAGGCAGACAAGACTCCTGCTTAGTGTCAGAACAGCAAGAAGGATCTACCAAAACCAAACATTTCTTCAAATCTATAAAATAATCAGACCCTCACTTGATTTCCCTGACTGGCCCAAAGGAAAAAGTAAAGCATTAGAATCAATACTGTTTCCTCTGGTGTTCTGAGAGACAATCTGTAGATAAACACTGTAAAGACACCAAAGATGTGGAGTGATTACATCACTTACCTGGTTGATGGTGTCTAGAAGGTAAATACTATATTCATTCCAACTCAACACCCAGCCTTCTTGAAAGAAACATGAAACAAGCCCCAGGTGTTTCTCAGGTAAGCTGCAACTTCCCCTGTTGGAGGATTCCAGACGTGGGTACAGTTCAAAAGGCTTGACTCCTCCAGCAAAAACATCTTTTAAGATAAACGTGGCTTGAACAGTCCCATGGATGTCTGCCTTCCACAGTCGGAGCCCAGGCCGTGATGCATACAAGGTTAGATCACTCTGCTTACAAAGTCCTGGTATAAAACAAGCTCCAAATTTCCCAGTGCTGGAAGGAAGGAAGGAAGGAAGGAAGGAAGGAAGGAAGGAAGGAAGGAAGGAAGGAAGGAAGGAAGGAAGGAAGGAAGGAAGGAGAAGGAAGGCAAGGAAGGAAAAAAATATGAGCTGATTTAAAGTGACAGTTGTCAACCCTTAATATCAACTATAACAAGAATTTTTTGGAGAAGTCTAAACAAGATTGATGTTTTTTCAAGTCCTCTTCTATGGTTTGTTCTGTTGTTACTACATAGTCACCTCTCTGTCTCATCCTCCCTGTAGCCCCCCCTGGGAAGTATGCATCCGCTGAGCACACAGCCTGGTTTGTGGTGACCATTACAGTGCTGTACTCAGGGCTTTGTCCCCACCCTCTTGCTCAATCCTCACAGCAGCTCCATGAGGCAAACGGTTCAGCTCCAGTGTCAGAGAAGAGGAAATTGAGGCAGATGACAAATCCAGGTCTCACTATCCTCTCCATGTTCAGAAATTCTATTCCTTCTAACGCTTAATTGCTGTACTCACTCTAGCATCCCAATGAATGAGCATCATGTCCACAATTGAGTCCAAACCCACCACAGGGACCAGCTTCCCTTCTGGTCCCCAGGCATGGCATTTTTTTCTAGTTTTAAAATTATGAAACACCTAACACAAAAGAATGTGTTTTATATATATAATACATACTACATACTATATTTTATATATGTGTTTATAGGTATATAAAAGTTATGAAGTCTAATAAATGAAATGCACACCCGGGAACCCATTCCTCAACTTGAGAAATAAATCACCAGCGACACAGTTGATGTTTTCTCCTGCTTCTAAATGTTCCTGCCCCGGGCAGCCCTGGTGGAACAGCGGTTGGGTGCCGCCTGCAGCCTGGGGTGTGATCCTGGGGACCTGGGATCAAGTCCCACATCGGGCTCCCTGCGTGGAGCCTGCTTCTTCCTCTGCCTGTGTCTCTCTGTGTGTGTGTCTATGAATAAATAAATAAAATCTTAAAAAAAAAAAAAGTTCCTGCCCCTCTGTTCCCCAGGTGTGACTACCAAACTCAATTTTGTGTTTATTATAATTCCCTTGCTTTTTTTTAATTCCCTTGCTTTTATTGATAGTTTAAGCACATACATATGTATTCTTAAACACTACATATTTTAGTATTATTTTTTTTCATTTGTATAAAAATATGATGCTATTCGTATACTTTTGCAGCTTCCTCTCAACATTATATTCCTAATATTTATCTTTACTAATAAAAAAGCTATTGCTCATTCATTTTCACTGCTACATAGTATGCCACAATTTTTTTTAACTCACAACCCTGTTGATGGGTATTTGAGTTCTTTCTACCTTTTTTTTTTTTTTTTTAAGATTGTATTTATTTATTCATGAGAGACACAGAGAAAGGCAGAGACACAGGCAGAGGGAGAAGCAGGCTCCATGCAGGGAGCACGATGTGGGACTCGATCCCAGGACTCCAGGATCACGCCCTGAGCCAAAGGCAGACGCTCAACCACTGAGCCACCCAGGCAGCCCTATTTCTACTTTGCTCTTTTAAAAAATGCTATGAGCATTTTCGCACAGACCTCCTAGTACACAGGTGTAAGAGTCTGTCCAGAATCTTCCAGAGATGGAACTGTTGCACTGCTGGGTAACTGTTAGGTTGCTGAGTTAACATGTTCAGGTTTGAAAGACAACTTCAAACATTTTGTTTTAAGATTTTATTTATTTATTCATGAGAGACACAGAGAGAGGCAGAGACATAGGCAGAGAGAGAGGCAGGCTCCATGCAGGGAGCCCGATGTGGGACTCGATCCCGGGACCCCAGGACCATGCCCTGGGCCAAAGGCAGGCACCAAACCACTGAGTCACTTTTCAGTATGATTATACCAACCTGTGCTCCCACCAGCTATCTGAGTTCTTCCCCCGACCCCAAAGGTTTTATTTTTAAGCAATCTCTACACTCAACATGGGACTCAAACCCACAACCCCAAGATCAAGAGTCGAATGCTCTTCTGACTGAGCTGGCTTGGCACCCCTCTGAGTTCTTTATGGTCCTACATCTTTGCCCAATCTCAGTCTCCTACCAGAGCTCAAAGTTTAAGAGTCTCAGTCTACCCTCTCTTCAAACTACATCTCTGATTTTAAACAGTGGAAAGAGTACTGACTAGGGGTGCCTGGGTAGCTCAGAGGTTGAGTGTTTGTCTTCAGCTCAGGTGTGATCCCAGGGTTCTGGGATCGAGTCCCATGTCGGGCTCCCTGCCTGCTTCTCACTCTGCCTATGTCTCTGCCCCTCTCTGTGTCTCTCATGAATAAATAAATAAAATCCTAAAAAGAAAGAAAGTATACTGACTCTACATTGATAGCAGGGCTCAATTTCCAGCCCTGACACTTGCTATGTGCTATGCAACCTTTCTGGATCTCAGTTTCCTAATCTATAAACCAGGGGTAATCATTCCCGCCCCAAAGGTTAAAGTGAGGATTAAGAGACCCAATCTATGAAGGCACAAAAGCACTCCTGGTGACATTGTAAGTCCCCACAACTGCTCATTGGTCATGCACAGGGCTACAGGTGCTCCCAGCTGGGATCTACCTCTAGTTCCATTCATGTCACCGCTGCTCCTCAGGTGTCCCTCTCCCCTCACCCTCTCTGCCACAGCAACACACAGGCTCCCCTGAGGGGCTGTCTCCAGGGCCCATCCCACACAGTCACACAGATAAAGTTATTATCTGGATGTTTCTCTGCACATGAGTATCTCCCTAGGTCCCTCTGGCTCCACAGAAACTGAATCTCTCTGGATACAGCCCAAGGAGGATATCAAATATCAAATTCAGCATTGAAATGAAGATTGTTAGATTAACCAAGAAGGTTCTAATGCTGTAGATCATTCACGGACAACTCTATAATCAGCATCGTGTCTGATTACTGCGTTTGGTGGATTTGTTCTGGTAAGAGTCTCTAAATAGATCCCAAGGAATTCTAGCAGGGTATCTTCCTCTTGCCCTTCCTGTCAAATCAATTTCTGTTTGGTGATCCAATTGTTAAATGTTTTCCTTCTATTTATAGGTCCTCTTAGAAAAATCTCTTGTCACTTCCACTTTGATTTGTTCACCCTGGGTAACTAAAGCATTCACTTTAACATGTGAGTCCTGGATTGTGTGAGACCGCGGTGCTGCGGGCAACGTGAAAGATTAACAAGATGAGATCCTGGCCCTGTCTGAGAATATACTGGGGCAGAATGAGTGTGTATATGAACCACTGCAAGAGCATCTAGGAGGTGCTGTATGGGGCTCAAAGGGCTGCCCGAGGAATCTGGAGGGCTGTGTGCTGATGGGGAGGAGAGGGCTAGACCCAGGACTACTACTAGCTGGGTGAGGAGGGGATGGGCACTCGGGGGAAGGACATGCTGAGAGGGTCCTGGTGGGTGGCTAGCTCTAAAGAATTGCTGGAACATGTAGCCTGAGTCACTGCGGGGTTGAGGGGTGGGGACTAGCTAAGCTGGGGATAACTTGCTACAGCAAGGTGCAAATTATCCTAAACCCCTGGCTTGGAGCCATCCACATGCAATATGATTCTGCAGCATTAGCTGATGTCATTCTGAAATGGGCCCTCAAACTCCAACTTTTAAGGTCTAGGTACTGCAGGATTCTAAAATCATAACTAATTTTGGTAGAGGTGACTTCCAGAAGAATCACTAATTACTTTTAAAAATACTTTAATTCCCTTTATGAGCCACATAAATATGAAAGGAGTGGGTAAATTTCTGTTTGTTTGTTTGTTTTTTTAAGATTTTATTTTTAAGTAATCTCTACCCCCAATGGGGAGCTCAAACTCACAACCCTGAGATCAAGAATGGCATGTTCCATCACCAGGCAGACACTCTGAAAGGGATGTTTTCTACTGTGATATATAATCTGTTGGTGCCATAGACCTGAAATGCTGAGCGTGAACAGAGAGCCCGCTGCACCTGTCCCTTCGGCTCTCCACTGAAGGAAGACTCTGCTCCTGTCCACAGCAGACTGTTCTATCCTCTATCCCCTGCCCACCCCAGGCTTCTGTAGGTCACTGCACCACCACTCCCCGGAGTGCTCAGGCCACGGCCTCTGACTAATCTCTTTCTCTCACACCCCAGAGTCAACGTGTCAGCAAACCTGACAGCTCTGCCCTCCAAGCATTCCCACCACCCTGCCGTGGTGTAAGTCCCTGGCTGACCCCTCTGAGCTGCCACTCTTGCCCCCTCCAAAAAGCAGCAAGGGTGACCTGACCTGGTTAAAGCCTCTCACAACTGCTGACATGCTAGAATGAAGCTGCCCCCGACAAGGCCCACAAAGCCTCCAGGATGGGGTCCTGTCCTCGCCCCTCTTCTCCTCCACACACACATGGCCTCATTGTTCCTTTAAAACTCAAACACTTGGGACATGTACTGCTTCTGCCTTAAGAGCTTCTCTCCAAGGCCCTCTCATGGTTCCCTCTGCCCTTCCTTCAGGAATCTGCTCTGGTCTCTGCTGTGGAGGAGCTGTCTCTGCCTGCCTATCTAGGGCACACACCTCTGTCCCCTGCTCTCTCCTCTCTAGGCCATATCCTGATTTATTACTACTGAACATTCTAGAACATATTTATTTAATGCTGCTCTCCCCTGTCAGAAATGTGAGCCCCTGAGATTAGAGACTTTCTCAGTTCACAGCTGTCTCCTAGAATGGAGGAGGGTGCCTGGCACTCACCAGAGACTCGGTAAGGATTTCTCAATGTCCCTAGGTAAACTCACCCAATGGCAGGGTCTCAAGGTCGCCTGTATCTCAGGACTTCCAGGCCTGTATATGTCACTCCTCACTGTGACTCCTGCTTGGCTACTACCTAACAGGTACCTCCAGCTTAATATGCCCCAGAGAGAACGGATGTCTAGACCTCAAACCTGGGCTGGCCCCAGTGTGCCCACTGCAGGTAGCTGCTGCAGCCATGAACACAGAAACCTTCTACTCTTTTCTTCCCCTTGCCCCCATATCCAATCCATTATCCAACCCCATGTTTTCTATCTCCAGATTATGGCTCCCTCCATCTCACTGGAGGCCACCACCAGGAGCCAGCCTCCGTGCTTGCTCCCAGGATTCCTGCAGTACCCTTCTCCCTGAGCCCCTCCTGTCCATCTCCAATTAAGTCTCCACATAGAACCAGGGTGAGCTCTGAAATGTCCCTCATATTGCTGTTCTCCTGTCTAAAGCACTTCAATGTTTTCTTTTGTTTTTGTTTGTTTGTTGTTATGCTTAGAATAACTCCGGCAACAGCACATGGTCCCCCAGCTCCCTCCCCCTAAGCTGGCTCAGGCCCTTCTTTCCCATCTCATTTTCTACCAGGGCATCCAACCCACTCCATGTCACCCTGGACCCTTGGGCTACCTGAACATTGCAAACCCTGGCCCAATGCAGGGCCTTTGCATTTGCTGTTCCCTGAGACCAAAATGCTCTTCTATCAGCTCTTCCCATGTTTGAGGCTTCAGCTCAAATATCACATTCCCACAGAAGTCTTTCCAGACCATTCTAAGAGAGCATGCCACTCCCACCCCTAAGGCTTCACCTTGATTGTTTTCTCCACAGCATGCACCCAGGCCTACACATTTATCCTGCTTCAGGGCAGAGACCTATCCCCTTGCTCACTGCTGTCCACTACACGCTGCTGCCCCACAGGCACGCACCAAATACTTGTTGAATGAAGCACTGCTTCCAAGGGGGTAGACTCCGCAGATGCCCTTTCTGAACCACAATCTCAAATAGCACCCAACAGGAAAACAAGCCTTTAAGACAAAGAGGTGAACAACTTTTCCATTTGCTCTGTTATCACTACTTCTCTAAGGCTCAGTGGAATATATTTACCTGGGAGAAGGGGGACACATTTGTTTGTGTCTGCAGCCTGGAACAGTGCTGGCACAGTCCAAAAGACCAGAGTAGACATGTGCACCAGGAGGGGCTCATGGAAACTTACTTAGGTTTCCACACAGGAGGTTGGAAGACCAGGTCTTAAGAGAAAGACTACTGACTGAGCCACCTGAAAAGTACCTGGTTTTTGTATCTGTCTTTATCCTCCACTATCCTTCTAAAAACACACAATGTAGTAAGATACTGATGAAAAGTCAGAACAAAACATCAGACTAGGGGGACACTGGCAGAGGGAAAAGCAAGATATAGATGTGTAGAACCACTAAGCCCCAGCTACAAATTCTATTGTGTTTCCCAGGAGCTAACAAGGAGATTACTGCTATAAAAAGGCCAAATTGTTGATGGAATTGAGGGGGTATTCAGCACGAAAAACAGAAACCAAAGGGAGGCATGACCAGGTCTTTTAATAGCTAAGGGCTGCCATGCTCCGCCCATCTGACCTCCCCTTCTCCAGGCCATCCGTCACCCGCCCAGCTGTCACCACCAGGCTCCGTAGGCCCTCCCTTGTGGGCGCAGCCAACCCATGTCTCTCTCACTGCCAGCTTGCTCTCCACACTCCCCAGCCCACCCACCCTGCCCCACTGATTCTCTGTAGGCAACAGTGCCCCTTTACCAGGGACTTCTCTAAATCCTGCCGCCCAACCTATAAGCCGCTGGCACCCATCCTCTCTTCCTGCCCCCACTTGGCTCTCTGTCCCTCTCTTCTCAGGATGAGGGGGGGTGGCCCCATCGCTCTACCTAGCCCCTCCTCACTGACCCAACCTCCACATAAACTGGGCCCCAGAGCTCTACAAGTGTGTTTCTGGCAGGGAGGTCACCCATGCACTCCTGCTGCCTCTTCCCACACGGCTGGCAGGCAACTGGACTTGGCCTATCCCTTCTCTTACTGTCCTTCCAGGTAGCAGGTAAATGGGGGGACAATCTCTTAGCCTGGAAGCCTCCCCCTCCAGACCTTCCCTACTCCTCTTGGCCAGTTCCACATCTTCCTTACCCACTCCCTCAGGAAGTATGCCTTCATCCCCAGGCTAGGTAGAAGCTTGATAGCATGCTGCACATTGCTCCATAGCAGGTAACACAGCTATTAAAAACTTTTTTGCTGAGTTTATTAAGTTTCCATAATGGTAGGCTCCCATCTGCCTTGTGTGCTAGCTATCCCCAAGCCTGGCACAGCCCACACAGTGCAGAGGGGTCCCCGATCCTTCACTGGGGCTGTGGTGGGGGGTGCCCACACAGGAGTGGACCCAAGCAGACCACATCCTGGCACTCAAGGCAGAGAGGCCATGTCTGCAGCTTCCTGCAGTAGTACAAGAGGGACACACTCCTCCTGTCTGATGCTAGGACAAGGTGCCTTGGGCAGGTTAGGGACCCACTGGGAAACTCCAGGCTTAGAGCTACAGAGGGCTTGCACATGGCAAACAGGAAACCTAGAAAAACTTAAAACTTCTCTGTAATCACCACCCTGGGGCACTTGTGACCTTTACCTTTTCCTTGGTTGTGTTCCAATTTGCTTGACAGACTTTTCTTCTGTGTAAAAAAGCAGGCTTCTCTGTAGTGTAGACACAAGCAGCACTTTCTGGCTATAATCCAGTTGCACAATTGAGGATGGCTCTTCCAAAACCAAATGGGAGTTACAGACACCCTGTGAGAGAGTCCAGTTAAACCCAACTCAACATGGAGTTAAAGTAACCCGCCTTCCTCTATGACTGGGAAGCATCCTTTTGTTATTTGAATTTGGGTCAGTTTACACCTTAAAACATATGCTGTTAATTCTTATCAGATTCAATGTCAGCCCACTGTGATGAACTTATTTCGAAAAGTTCTTATTACCAAGAAAACAATGTTAACATCTATCTCCGGCTACATCAAGTTTGGCAAGAAACATTAAAAAATTCTGTATAATTTCCCTTAAAATGTCTCAGTAGAGAGTTCGAAGAAGAGTCCACAAAGATCTAAGCAGAAATATGTTACACTGTATTGTTTATTCTAATAGAACACAATGGGACTTTTATAAAATTACTGTGACAACTATCACCTGAGGTCACATTACACTCTTCCCCCACAAAGAGTTCAAAGCAATTCTGGGGACATTATATTCTTGCCAACTGAAAGGCTCAGAACAAACAGAAGAAAGGAATTGAAATAGTATTAAATATACTGAAGAACAAAGGTAAACTCTAGAAGGCATTTTACTGCTAGCACAAACAAACTCTTATTTCTTGGTGTCAAAAATCTGCTTCTACAAGTGACTCTTCCCTTGACTGAATTTAATTGTTTAAGAAATACTGATGTACTGTCACAGACTTTTGGCAGTTGTAGGGCAGCAATCAGATTCACTGGTAAAATCTACATACAGTAAAATTCACGCTTTTTAGGTATACACATCTATGGATTTTGACAAAGGCACACAGTTATACAACCACCAACACAATGAAAATAAATTCTCATTACCCTCAAACACCAAGTACTTTTAAAACAGATTTCCCTCCCACATTTGTAGTTACGTAAACTCTAGCTTTTCAGTTTTTGACTTAGCTTATAATGAACTAAATTTATTGTATGAATTTTGCAAAAACACTCATCCTCCCATATCTTTTTTTTTTTTGCAAATCTCTTTGTACTTGTATCTTTTAAAAAACCTATCAGAACCTCAATAAAGCTGAGGAAAAAGTTATCAGCATGCTAATAAGGACACTGTTTTCTGCACACGGCTTTCTCTCCACTTCCTGAAATGCGGACTCACAAGCAGTGCTCTCCTGGTGCTGCCCGCAGGCCTGAGTAGAAGAAAGGTACATATAACACAGGGACTCCTGATAACCTCAATGCTTTCCTGCAGAACAGCAGTTCTCAAACTATGGTCTGCAGTCTTTTCCAAAGAGTCTGCAAGGCCAAATGTATTTTCATTATAATACCAGGTTGCATCTGCCTTTTTCACTGAGCTGACATTTGCACTGACACAAAAGCCACAGTGGACAGAGCAATGCATTGAACCCCAATAATCATCATGGTGCCCTCTACCATCACACACTCACGGCAAAAACGTGTGTTTCAATGAAGACTGTCTCTGATGCAGAAAAATCTCAATTTAATTAAATCCTGGCTCTTGGGTACACACAGTTTTGAATTTTCTGTGATAAAATGGGACATGCACATGGTTCTTCTGCTGCATACTGAGGTACTCTGGGTCTCTCAAGGAAAAGCACTTGTTTGACCATTAGAGCTATGAGCTCAACCAGCTGCTTTTTTCCCCCTGACAAAATACCATTTTTACTTGACATACTATAATTATAAAGCATGGGTATTTGGCAGACATTTTCTCAGATGGAACAAAGTGACCTTGCCACTTCAGTGAAAACAAGTATTAGTGTTTGTTGCTGATAATAAATTTCAAGTTTTTGGGATGCCTGGGTGGCTCAGCAGTTGAGCGTCTGCCTTTGGCTCAGGGCGTGATTCTGGAGTTCTGGGACTGAATCCCACATCGGGTTCCCTGCAGGGAACTTGCTTCTCCCTCTGCCTGTGTCTCTGCCTTCTCTCTGTGTCTCTCATGAATAAATAAATAAAATCTTCTCTCTGTGTCTCTCATAAATAAATAAATAAATAAATAAATAAATAAATAAGAAAGAAAGAAAGAAAGAAAGAAAGAAAGAAAGAAAGAAAGAATAAATAAGTAAATAAATTTCAAGTTTTCCAATGAGGATTCAAATTGAAAACTTGTATCAGGGATCCCTGGGTGGCGCAGCGGTTTGGCGCCTGCCTTTGGCCCAGGGCGCGATCCTGGAGACCCGGGATCGAATCCCACATCGGGCTCCCGGTGCTTGGAGCCTGCTTCTCCCTCTGCCTGTGTCTCTGCCTCTCTCTTTCTCTCCGTGTGACTATCATGAATAAATAAATTTAAAAAGAAAAAAAAAAAAAAAATTAAAAAAAAAAAAAAAAAAAAAAAAAAAAAAAAGAAAACTTGTATCAATTCCTGTGAATTTGGGGAACTCTCAGTAGCTAAAGACTTTTCTGATCAGAATGATGGTGATATTAAAAATTAACAAAGATGCGTTCTTTGATATTATATAATTAAATGTGTCAACATTTGAAAAGATCTGCAGATCAGTGTTTTCCAAGTGATCAACACATGAAATCATGCATGGATCAAGGAGTCATTCAAAGTGCAAGACAGGCCACTGGATTTTACTGTAACGATACAAAAAAAAAAATCCATCCATATGGTTTCAGCTTCCCAGTTACCACTCACCTTTAAAAATAAAAAAACACCATCCGCCAGTTGGGGGATAAGATTAATGAAGAATACCCACAATTCTCTAAAAAGGCTATTACAGTATTTGCCCCATTTCCAACTACAGGTCTGTGAGAGGCCAGATCTTCTTTACATACTCCAACCAAAACAATGTATCAGTTTATGCAACATGCAGCCATCCTCCATCAAGCCAGCCATTAAAGAAATTTGTAAAAATGTAAAGCAATGTCCTTTTCACTTGTTTTGAAAATAGTTACTTTCATAAAAATGTTACTTTAACTGTTACTAATAACAGTTTTATTATTTCAAAACACCATTAATAAATATTAAATTTAAATTTCTCCATTTTAATTTCCAAAATGGCGCACTTATATATAACCTATACAAACAGAAGCTCCATGGGGTCCTCCTTTTAAGAGTGTAGAGGGGTCCTGAAAACCAAAAGCCTTGAGAACTAGTGCTAGAGCTAACTTGCAATAGTCCAGTCGTGGATTGGAGGGACTAAAAGCCATTTGGCTGGTAATTGCTGAGTTCCTACTATCCATGAGGAATGAAGGCTACAAATAAGAAAATGAAAGGCTCATGCCACTAAGGTGTTCAGTCCAGCTGGGCAGATATGATCAAATGAAGCACAAGCTCACACAGAGCCACACGTGAAGTGGAAAAGGCATGGGCTTTGGGGCAGAACCTCGGCCTGAAGTTGAGCTCTGCTTGTGGTGTTTCCTTATGACCCGGCTAGTGACTGGGCCACTGAGCCTTGGGTTCTTCATCTACTGATGGGGAATGAGCACCCATAGCTTAGGGTACTGGGGTGCCACCAAACCTTCTCTGCCCACTCCCTCCCACAGGGCAAGCTCTCCACCCCCTGAAAGCACTGAACTCTGTTCACAGTTTTGTTTTTTTTTTTAAGATTTTATTTATTTATTCATGAGAGACATAGAGAGAGGGGGGGGGGGGGCAGAGACACAGGCAGAGGGAGAAGCAGGCTCCACGCAGGAAGCCTGACATGGGACTCGATCCTGGGTCTCCAGGATCCCACCCTGGGCTGAAGATGGTGCTAAACTGCTGAGCCACTAGGGCCGCCCTCTGTCCCCAGTTATGATTATGAAAGGCTTCACATGGCTCCTACAAACCCTTCAAGGAGAGGAGTGACAATGGCTTATGTTTGAAGGGGCAGCAGGAGACAGCAGGAGAATGAACACTGTGAAGGAAGGGGCCAGTGCAAACAAGAGTTGCCAACCCTTTAGTCACCGAAGTAGAAGCTTAGAAAACGTTAGAGAAGTCCTTGAGGGAAAATGTTACAAATAATGAGATTATAAAGGGACAATGATTGAGAATACAAAAGGACTGACTAAAATGTAATTATGGATATAATTTCTCCAAATAAAGAAGGCCAAAATATTTCTGGAAATAATCTTACCTGGTCTAGATCCAGAGAAGAATAGACAATTTTCCCTTTGTCATCTCCAGAGAACAATTTCATTCCATTGGGGCTCCAAGCCAGAGCGGTTATGCTATTTTTGTGAATACCGGTGACATCAAATCTCCGAAGCTGGGAATAAATGGTAAACATGCGCACAAGGAAAGAAAGGGTGGACACTGTGAGACGGGGCTCTGTGGGCAAGGGGGTACACAATCCTTCCTACTCATGGAGGAGCTTGTTTTCCCAACCTTGTTTCCTAGGCAAAATGCTAGAAGGTTCCCTCTGGCTATTTATCTTTAAATTTTTGTTTTTTTTTTTTTAATTTTTATTTATTTATGATAATCACAGAGGGAGAGAGAGAGAGGCAGAGACACAGGCAGAAGCAGGCTCCACGCACCAGGAGCCTGATGTGGGATTCGATCCCGGGTCTCCAGGATCGCGCCCTGGGCCAAAGGCAGGCGCCAAACCACTGCACCACCCAGGGATCCCAGGCTATTTATCTTTAAAACTAACAAAGGACAGCCAGAGAAAATTAGGCAAAATCTAAATTGTCCAAATGTGCTTTCTGCCAAGTGTCCTACCAAGAACAGAAATGTTATCTGGTTTATAAAGAGCACAGGGTGAAGCTTTTTCTGAGCATGTATTTTCCAGGCATATAAGGATTTCTCATTTGAAAATCCAGGAAGAATATGCCAAGAAGTTAAGAAATGCCAAAGCAACTAGTACTTACTTGTTTATTTCTCCCTGGCAGCGAGGATACAAGCTGAAAGACAGCAACCCTCCCAGAGGCGGTGCCTGCAGCCACTAGGTCATCAAAGCAGCTCAGCAGCTTCACCACTGTGATGGGTTCTGTTTTCCCCTAAAAGAACAAACATCCACGACAAATGGACCTGTAATCAGGCTAGCTTCCAAAATGTAACCATTACCCATGGAGGTGGAAGCTTCATCAGGCTGCAGCCTCTACAGAGTCCTGGTTGAAAATGTATACATACAGAAAAATAATTACATCTGTTAGAACCCTCCTTTTTCTTTGTAGGTCTTTAATCTTTGAAATGACAAAATAACACATTTCTAACTCGGGAAATGCTGATCAATCAAGTGTAAATATTTAAAAAAAAAAATCAAGTGTAAATATTCTGAGCTCTTATTGAGAGTACTAAAGAGCTTGGAGAGGTATTTCCTTCCCCCAGAACAGGAGTCTGGAGTAAGAAGAGCTATCCCAGGTCCACGCTCTGCTTTCTTCTCTCTCAATGTGGACAAGCCATTTAATTACTGTAGTCCACGTGTGCCTGCCACACAGGCTTGCAGGGAGGATCAAGCTCATCTGAAAGCACTTTGCAAATGGATTCCTTCTTAGATCAGTAATCAAATTAAATTCTAAACACTAACTCAGGCTTAATACATTGGTTTATTAAAAAAAAAAAAGCACATGTACAGGGGGCACTTGGGTGGCTTAGTCAGTTAGGCGTGTGTTTGCAGTTTGGGTCATGATCTCGGGTCCTGGGATCAGCTCTGAGTTGAGAGCAGGGAGCCTGCTTCTTCCTCTCCCGGCCCCCTGCTTATTCGCTCATTCTCCCTCTCTCTCTCTCCCCCGCTCGCTCTCTCTCAAAAAAATAAAATCTTAAAAAAAAAGGAAAAGCACATGCACAAGCATTGCACACAGATATTCAGGCTTCCAGCCCATTAAGTGAAACCATTCATTCAGAAAAATTACACAACCATTTGACCTTGCTAAGACATATAGCAAATCTCCAATAAACTACTGTGATCCCTACATTTTGATGCAGTAATTTAGATGGTAATCAATCTGTCAAGTGTAGAAGCATACCCTCCACATTCAGGATACTGAGTCAGCTGCTATGGTGATATAAACTAAAGTAGGTCGCAGTCCCGCCCTCTTAAAGCTGAGCTGTGGCAGAGAGCCACGCACATGAAAAGCCGCCTACAGCCAGCGGGGGTGGTGATGACTGCACTCACTTTCATCTGGTACATTACAGCTTTCAGGGTATTCTCATGGGCTATAAATATATCTGGTGAGAGATCGTGATGGAAGGTAAAGGATTTGGATCTTAAGCTACAGGAAGGCAAAGGGGGAGCCCTGAAAGATTCCTGACTTTTCCTGTGTATCCATCAGAGGTATTTCTGATAAGCCCAATCAGGTGCAGCACAGAAGAAGGAGGTCTTCCCACAGCCAGGAGCTTCTGTGGCAGTTCAGGCTGGAGCTAGTATGGGCCTAGACCAGAGAAGCAGCAAACTGAATGAGCACAAAGGCAGTAAACCCTGATGGAGAAGGAAAAGTCTGTCAAGACCTGGTTGGCATGATGACAGCATGATGACGAGGCAAGGAGCACAGCAACTCCCTTTACTGAGTGCCCCTTGTCCCCAGACAACTTGTTAAGCACTTCACATGCATTATTTCCTTGATTCCTCAAACAACCATGAAGGTAGGTGCTGGGGTGTCCTCATTTTACAAAGGTGAAGTGGTTTGTCTAAGGACACATGGCTGGAGGAGTCAAGAGTTAGGATTCACACCCAAGTATGGCTCTCTCCAGAGGCCCTGTCCTGCCCTGCTGTTCTATGCACCCTCTGAGGGTGAATCCACAGGCCCTGTAGATAGATGGAAGGCTTGGCAGGCTTGGGAGAAGAACGAGAATAAAAGAACTTTATCATCTGTGGAGTGGGAAACACAAGTGATAGGTCCTTGAGCAGAATCCACTGGTGCTGCTCCGAGGAAAGGCAGTGATAGTACATGTCTTAGACACAGGTAGTCTTGACATGGCAGCAGGATATTGAAGATAACAGCATCCTGGGAATTCGTAATTATAAAATTTGCCACCACATCAGGAATCAAAAATCTCTTATTGGAGATCTTGCTATATAATAACACAAATTCAAAATGGTTGTGTAATTTTTCTGAAGATATGGTTTCAAAATACAAATCATCACTCAGATGGGCTGAAAGCCTGAATATCCATGTGCAGTGCTTGTACATAAGCTTTTTACTAGATCAATATTTTAAGTTAATATTATTTATTATGATCATTAATAAATGTTATGGTTCTTGACTTAAGAACCAAAATGTCCCAAGAATCAGATTATCAATACTTAGCTTCCAATAGAAACAAAATATGAGGCCACATATTCCCACAGTATAAGTCTGGCTATTTTGGAAAATGTTCCTTTCTGAACACCTAGAACTGCTGAGTAAGATACATAAGATATCCTTCTTAAAAAAAAAAAAAAAAGATTTTATTTATCTGAGAGAGAGAGAACACAAGTGAGTGGGGGGAAGGTCAGAGAGAGAAAGAGAAAGAAAATCCCAACCAGACTCCACACTGACATGGGGCTCCCTGACATGGGGCTCGATCTCACAACCCCAAGATCATGACATGAGCCAAAACCAAGAGTCAGATGCTTAACTGACTGAGCCACCCAAGTGCCCCCATAAAACATCCTTTTAAATGCATAGCTAATCTCCAGGAAGTTTTGGGCAAACCCAAAGAGAATATTGTCAAACAAGAAGCCAAACCTGAAGCTATGGGACACCCCAGGCCTATCTGGTCACTACCAGGAGCCTTGGTTTCCTAAGCTGAGCAGAGCTAATGAGAACGAGGCTTCAGGCCAGATGAGATGGGAAGCTGAACTGATACCTGCTGCAAAGTCTCTGTAGAACCCCTGAAAATCTAACCCTGAGTGAAAGTATAAACTAGGGAAAAATCAATTTGCTGGCAAACAGAGTAGACAAGGAACTCTGTCTTCTTTCAAACATCAACTGGAGTGAATAAAAAATAATGTTCCCCAAGAATCTTTTTTTTTTTTTTTTTAAAGATTTACTTATTTATTTATTCATGAGAGACACACACAGAGAGAGGCAGAGACACAAGCGGAGGGAGAAGCAGGCTCCACACAGGGAGCCCAACATGGGACTCAATTCCGGGTCTCCAGGACCACTGGAATTGAGAATGGGCTGAAGGCGGCGCTAAACCGCTGAGCTACCGGGGCCACCCAAGAATCTGTCATCCTAAGCCTGCCCTATTCAGCATCAGAGTTTGAATGTCTTTTCTCTTTCTACTCAAAATGAACTCCATGCCAGGCAGTTGATCTGAAGTGCTTCTGTGTTAACAGCACTCTAAGGGGCCCAGCAGAGTGAGTATAAACCCTATCTATGGGGAAAAAAAAAGAAAGAAAAAAGAAAAAAAGAAAAAAACCCTATCTGTGGGACACAGTCTTGACCCAGGTTCCTCAGCATTCACACATATTAGGACCAGCCATGGAGCTCCCAATTAGAGACTATAGGGAAAAAGGGCTCATGAAGAAGAATAAACTAAAAAAAAAAACAATAATAGAATTGGACAGCCCGTTGCCCCCATCCAAGTATTGCATTTAGATCAAAGAGACCCAAACATAAAAGAAATATGCTTAAAATTATTAAAAGATATAAAAGGAAATTAAAAAATAGTAAGCCACTATCAGAAATAGAAATGAAAAAGAGTCAAAAGAATTTAAAATCTTAGTGGTGATTAAATACCAGATTAGTCACAGCTAAAAGAAAAAAAATGTTTTTAAGATTTTATTTATTCATGGGAGACACAGAGAGAAAGACAGAGACATAGGCAGAGGGAGAAACAGGCTCCCTGTGGGGAGCCCAATGCGGGACTCAATCTAAGGAACTTGGGATCACGACCTGAGCCAAAGGCAGATGCTTAACCACTGAGCCACCAAGAGCCTGAAAGAAAATTATTAAACTAGATGATAGATCAGTACAACAAAGATAGAGGAAAAGATAAAGATATGAAAGAGCAGAATCCTAGAGGACAGAGGATGAAGGTCCAATCTATATCTAATTGGGACAACTAGAAGAAAAGCAGAAAAACAGAAGGCAATATCTTCAGAGATAAGGCCTAGAAGTTGCCCAGAACTGATGAAACACTCATCTCCTCAGGAGTATAAGCCTTGAAAAAAGATTAATGAAAATAAATACACATATACACAATATGTCATGAAACAGTAAAACCTCAAAGACCATGAGAAGATATTAATATGTTAGATAAAATGGTAAATGACCAGATATGAATAATTATTAATAACCAAATTTCTTGGGGCACCTGGCTGGCTTAGTTGGCAGAGTGTGTGACTCTTGATCTCAGGGTTGTGAATTTGAGCCCCACGTTGGGTAGAGATTACATGAAATCTTCAACACTGGGGATCCCTGTGTGGCTCAGTGGTTTAGCGCTGCCTGCAGCTCGGGGCCTGATCCTGGAGACCTGGGATCGAGTTCCACAGCGGGCTCCCTGCATGGAGCCTGCCTCTCCCTCTGCCTGTGTCTCTGCCTCTCTCTCTCTCATGAATAAATAAATAAAATCTTGAAAATAAAATAAAATAAAAATTTCAACGAAACAATACTTCTCAACAGAAACAATAAAGTCCAGAAGACAATGGAAAATCATCTTCAAAATGCTGAGAGAGGGGATCCCTGGGTGGCTCAGTGGTTTAGTGTCTGCCTTCGGCCCAGGGCCTGATCCTGGAGTCTGCGGATCGAGTCCCACGTCAGGCTCCTTGCATGGAGCCTGCTTCTCACTCTGTCTGTGCCTCTGGCTCTCTCTCTCTCTCTCTGTGTCTATCATGAATAAAATAAATAACATCTTAAAAAAAAAATGCTGAGAGAAAAACTGTTAGCTTTGCATATATGCCTGTCTAAACAACTTAGAGACAGAGACATTCAAACAAAAAAAATCAAGAATACAAGACACTTACATGTATGATGAGAAAGAACAGAGACATCATAAGAAAACTATAGACCAACACCTCTCATGAATATAGATACAAAAGACCATAATAAAATATTACTAAAATGAATATATAAGATTTTTTAAAAGGACACTACATCATGACAGAGTGGAGTTTAGAAGTAATGCAGTTAGATTAATAATTAAACTCAATACATATGCCATATTAACAGAATAAATAAGAATAAAGAAGAAAATCATGTTACCACTTCAACAGATTTAGAATAAGTATTTAAGAAACTTCAATATTAATTCATGATAGAAACTCTCAGAAAACTAGAAACACAAATAAATAGAAATAGAAAGCATCCATGAGGAATCTGAAGCAAGTGAGTGTACACGCCAAAGCAGAGATGTCCATTCTCATGGTGGATATTATCCTGGAGGTCCTAGCCAGCGCAGTAAATCAAGTAGAAAATTGAAAGGTGAACACATTGGAAAAGATGAAGTAAAAAGCTTTCTTTTTTTTT
This sequence comes from Canis lupus baileyi, assembly GCF_048164855.1. NCBI lineage: Eukaryota > Metazoa > Chordata > Mammalia > Carnivora > Canidae > Canis > Canis lupus. Next base: position 71,815,313 of record NC_132846.1, on the reverse strand, counting down.
TTTAATTTTTATTTATTTATGATAGTCACACAGAGAGAGAGGCAGAGACATATAGGCAGAGGGAGAAGCAGGCTCCATGCACCGGGAGCCCGACGTGGGATTTGATCCCAGGTCTCCAGGATTGCGCCCTGGGCCAAAGGCAGGCACTAAACCGCTGCACCACTCAGGGATCCCAGTAAAAAGCTTTCTTCACAGGGAGAAGTGATTACCTATGTAGAGAGCCCCAAGAAATCTATAAAACAGGATATAAGTGAAATATACATAAATCAGTTGTATTTCTATATGCCAGCAACAAAAAAATCTGAAAGGAAAATAAATTGTTGTACAGTTCTTTTTTTTTTTAAGATTTTATTTATTTATTCATGACCGATACAGAGAGAGAGAGAGGCAGAGACACAGGCAAAGGGAGAAGCAGGCTCCACACAAGGAGCCCAACGTGGGACTCGATCCTGGGTCTCTAGGATCACACCCCAGGCTGAAGGCGGTGCTAAACCGCCGGGCCACCGGGGCTGCCCCTGTTGTATAGTTCTTATATCATTTGTAAAGTGATATACTATTACTTGAGGGTAGATGGAGATAAGTTAAAGGACACATGTTGTAAATTGTAGAAAAACTACAGAAAAATAAAACAGGTAGGGCCTAAACGCCATATGGGACATAAAATAAAAATATGAAAAAATAATTAGTCCAAAAGACTGTAGTAAAAGAAAAAAAAAAAAAAAACAAGATGTAAAGAATAGGTGGAGTAAGTAAAAAACACTTACCAAGATGGTAGGCTTAACTAATGGTTCTCAAACAGGGATGATTTTATACCCCACCCTGCCCAGGACATCTGACAATTATCTGGAGGTTGTTGCAACTTGGCTGATACTATTGCCATCTAGTAGGTAGAAAGCAGGGGTGCTGTTCAACATCCTACAATACACAGGACAGCATCTCCTAACCAAAATGTCAACTGCGTCATGCTGAGAAACTGTGACTTAAACCCAGCCACATCAGTAACTACATTCAAAACAAATGGCCTTAATATACCAAACAGAAGGTAGAGATTGTCGGGGTGCCTGGCTGGCTCAGTCAGTAGAGCACGCAACTCTTGATCTTGGGGTCACAAGTTCAAGCCCCATACTGGTTATAGTTTACTTAAAAAAAAAAAAAAAAAAAAGGTAGAGATTGTCAAACTGAGTAAAACATACCTGACCTTAGGTTATCTTCAAAAAATGCACTTTAGATATAAAGGCACAGATAAACTAAAGGTAAGAATGGAAAAGATATTAACATGAAAACTGTGATTATAAGAAAGTAGGAGAATCTACATTGACACCAAAGTAGAGAAAGAATATTACCAGAGATAAGACATTTTATAGTGATAAAAGGATCTATAAGTACCTAATAATAGAATTTTAAAATGCATGAAACACACTCTCGAAGGAAGGAAGGAAGGAAGGAAGGAAGGAAGGAAGGGAGGGAGGGAGGGAGGAGGGGGGCGCCTGGGTGGCTCAGTCAGTTAAGCATCTGACTCTGATTTTGGCTCAGGTCATGATCTCAGAGTCAAGAGACTGAGCCCTGCATCAGGTGCTAGGTGTGGAGCCTGCTTAGGATTCTTTCACTCCCTCTCCCTCTCTCTAAAAAAAAATAATAATAAAATGCATGAAACAACACAACAATATGAACATATTTAATACCACTGAACCATACATGAAAAAATGGAAAAATGGTAAATTTTATGTTCTATATATTTTACAATTTAAAAAGATATATAAAGCAGAAGCGATCCCTGGGTGGCTCAGCAGTTTAGCACGGGCCTTCAGCCCGGGGCATGATCCCAGGGTCCTGAGATCAAGTCCCACATCAGGCTCCCTGCATGGGGCCTGCTTCTCCCTCTGCCTGTGTCTCTGCCTCTCTCTCTTTCTGTGTGTCTCTAATGAATAAATAAAATATTTTAAAAAGAAAAAATATATATACAAAGCAGAAAGGCACAGAACTGAAATGAGAAAAAATACACAATTTCTGTTGATGGATTCAAGCCTCCTCTCCCAGTAATGGACAGAAGTAGGCTCCAGGAGTCCTGGAAGGCTGAACTACACTGTCGCATTAGTTCGTGTCCACCAAAAAACAGGACCTGATGGTGGAAGTAGACACTGAGGCATTTGTTTGGGGAAACATCTGTGAGGGAAAGGGGGCAACAGCTGGAAGAGGCAGGAAGGACTGTCAGCTCACAGAGCAGGTCTGCAACCCGAGATGGAGAGAGGGAAGGAAGGAGGGTTGCACAGGCTAATCTCCAACTGCAGAGCAGTTTCAGAAAGCTGTGGTCAAGTTGACAACATCCCCAGCCAAAGTCACTTGTCAGAAGAGTTGCCAGTCTCACAGGAGTTAAGTGTGTCTGGGGTCCCACTGTGCCCTGTCCCAGGCTGCTCCCAGCCAGCGGGAAGGGTGGTGGGTTCAGAGCTCCTCAGTTACACCCCCCACAGAGGAGAGAGTCCTTGAGATTAGGGTATTGCCAAGTGCCACAAAGAATAAAGACATATACAACGATTCTATTCTCTTTAAGGTGATGAAATAGTTGGTTTCTTTTTTATGACTGGATCAGGATACATAAAACCTCTTATAGAACATTCAAAGTGTAAAGCCACCATTCATCTTCTTTAGTGATATTTCTATTTAGTAACGCCAATCCTTCATGTAAGACATTATTTCAAAATGGGATTTTTTTTTACTGCACTAGCTGCATTAAAATGCCTATCTAGCACAGCTTTCCCCCGTAAGTCTGCAGAGGCAGGCCTTAGTAACAT